>NC_091210.1:16231211-16576211 GCF_040958095.1 Procambarus clarkii | reverse complement strand
TATATATATATATATATATATATATATATATATATATATATATATATATATATATATATATATATATGTCGTACCTAGTAGCCAGAACTCACTTTTTGGCCTACTATTCAAGGCCCGATTTGCCTAATAAGCCAAGTTTTCCTGAATTAATATATTTTTTCTATTTTTTTTCTTATGAAATGATAAAGCTACCCATTTCATTATGTATGAGGTCATTTTTTTTTATTGGAGTTAAAATTAACGTAGATGTATGACCGAACCTAACCAACCCTACCTAACCTAACCTAACCTATCTTTATAGGTTAGGTTTGGTTAGGTAGCCGAAAAAGTTAGGTTAGGTTAGGTTAGATAGGTTAGGTAGTCGAAAAACAATTAATTCATGAAAACTTGGCTTATTAGGCAAATCAGGCCTTGCATAGTAGGCTGAGAAGTGCGTTCTGGCTATTAGGTACGACATATATATATATATATATATATATATATATATATATATATATATATATATATATATATATATATATATATATATAAAGTAATGGGCGGCAGATGATATTTAGAGATTATGAAGGTGCCTTAAATAACATTCTTACAAATATTAACTTGTTGCTGTTGTGTTACTGAACAGAATATAAATACCTTTCTAATCTGTTTGCTTTATTTGTCATTATTCAATAAATACAATATATGTGTAATAAATAAATTCATATATATATACGCAGATGAGCTTTTTATAAAGAATTGTCATCAAAAAAGTAGATCTGGCCAATTCAGATGACACGAATATCTCTACAATTGTTTTCCCTGTGTGAGTGGATATCTTTGCTCTCGTAGTGGGTATAGAGCAGTGCTTCTGCTGCGGAATGGGTGTTTGACGCAAACATTTGCTAATAGTCTGCATGTTCCACAATATAACAATAGGCCTGCGAGAATAATTTGAGATGCGAGTCTTATATGTGACTCTCCTTCCCCCTTTAAATAAAAAAATAATACAATTTTCAATTATGTGCATTTGGGAGAACCATGCAAGCAGTGGTTGCAGAGCGAGAGATGTAACTATGCTATGAGAGGCTAATGATTAACGATGAAAGATGTGTTTATGTAAACTAAAGAGGCTAATTAATTCTCCTCCTGAACTGCATGATTAATTTTGGAAGTTAATGTGATTGGTGGGACAGGTTGTTTTCCAGATGTGTAAAAAGTACTCATGTAAGACAGATGGAAACTTTGACAGAATGAAAAGGACTGCCAAACATTACTGAATCTTCACAACCTAAGGAAAATTCCCAGCTCCTTAGAAGGTAACCATCAAATTTATACAATAGTGTAAGATATAAATAACTTTAATGTTTAATATTTTGTGGGTGATTAAGGTTCAGGACAAAAGTTATCCAAGTTAAGCTGAAAAGCAACAGGAATTTTCTTTAATGCAGTAAAGAAATGATTTGATTCATTTGAATTGAACTTGACCAAGTTGTAAGTAATCAGTGGATACTCATAAGACGTTTAGGAACTGGCCTCAGTATGTGCTAGGATCAGTAAGACCTACAGAAGGTTCAATAAAAGCTGAAGGTTCACTGAAAGCTGCAGAAGGTTTAGTGTAAACAACAGAGGGTTCAGTATAAACAGAAGATTCAGTGTGAACTACAGTAGGTTCAGTGACAACTATACAAGGTTAAATAAGAACTACATAGGAAGGGAGAGAGCTACAATGAGTTCAGTAAGAATTACAACAGGTTCATTACGACCTCTTAAAGGTACAGTTCAAGCTTAAAAAGGTTCAACAAGAGCTACAGCAACTTAAATATATGCTACCTAAAGTTAAATAAGAGCCATAGCAGGTTCAATAACAGCTACAGACGATTGACGACAGAAGAAGAGAAAAGGAAGGCTTTTGTGCAAGTCTGGAGACCTCTGGGTGATATTGCAAGACCTTTATAAACAAATAGAAAATAGGATAAATTTGAATCTTGTGTAACATCACACTTGATAAAGATTGTAAGAAATTGTGCAATTTACATTAGAGGAGGTAAATCTACTAGAGAGAGTGTGAGGTTAATTTAAGCATAAGCTGGGGCAGGCTGGTAGGCTGGGGCTGGCTTGTAGGCTGGAGCGGGCTTGTAACTGGGCTGGTAGGCTGGGTACTGGGCCTCTCCCTGGTATTCAACTTGGGCCACGTAGCCGGAGTCGCCGTTGACGACGTAAGTCACCTTCTGCAGGCGACCGTCGGGAAGCTGGACGTAATAAGAGCCCTTGGTGTCGTAATCGTTGCGAGACTCCTGGTGACCGAAGTCGTTGCCGGAGCCATCACTCACAGCGTACTGGGAGTCGTAACGGGGAGGAGTCTGTAGACGAATGATTAACAATGATACACTGACATTACCACACATGATAACATGCTGGATATATGTTGATAAGTTACGTTACTCTCAGTTCATTGTGAACGAAACTTGAAACATTTAAATTACTACAATTAGTAAAGTTATGACTATGAAGTGCGCCTTTCTGCAAGATTATTTTAATATTAGTGCATTATTTCATATATGTTCACCAGGCTATTATTTAAACTTGAAAGAAAATTAACATGTATGAAACTGAGACTGCTAAAGCTTTACTCACGTCTGGATAAGCTGGAGCACCGTAGGATGGTCTGGGGTATGCTGGAGGTGGCCCGTATGCTGGGGGAGGTTCAGGGCGGGCGAGGGTGGCAGCCACAATGGCAGCCAACACAAGAACCTACAGGGCCAGGCATCAACACTTATTTAGAACCTACAGAGCCAAGCATCAACAATTATTAAGGCACTTAACTGCATAGTCTTACAAAACAAAAGAAATACTGTTGTTGTTTGACAAATTACGAAAAAGACATCGCATGTTACATAAATTTATGTTATTACACGTAATGAGTATATCAAGCAATATATTTATAGTAAAAAGACGAGGATTCGGTTAGTTTGGTGTTGGGTTTAAGGCCTATCAACCTCTGGAGTACTTTTAAGGTCACAGTAACAGTTTTACCCAACAAGTATATTTTAGTCTGGAACATTGGCTTATACCAAAATTAACTCTCAGTGTATGTATACACCGATAACCGGGATATACACCGATAACTCGGTGTATATCTGCCTTATTGGTAATCTCAGTGTAAAACTACTTGTGGAGGATTTTCACCTTGGTCGACATGTTAGCAGTGAACAGTGCAGGTGACTGATGATATCCGAGTCGGGCCGGAGCCTTTTATACCTGCAGCCCCGCCCGCACAAGGTCACGTGACGAGGCAAGATCTTCAGACAGCAAATGTTAAGAGAATTGCCCTCATGTGAGGAAATTGTCATTATAGTGCATTTATAAAACAGATATCGAGAGAGTGAATATCGCTGGTGTTCTTTCACACGTGATTCCTTATATAAAGGAAATATGGTACTAAAATTCTCACGCATGTGTAAACAGCTATATTTATTTTTTATTCATGTTAAATTGAAATAATTGAGTCAGAATACTATTAAAATGCAATGGTCATTTTAGAGCTATAATGCATTTTGTATTATGATAACCAATTTCACAGCAATGAATAAATAAACAATAAAAGTGTCTAATTAATGAGAAAAATATATTTAAGGACACTTAGATTCTTTTCACATAACTAGTTCCAGAAGTAATCATTTCTTGTAACTTTTGATTTTAACTCAACAATGAACACTTAATCAAACAATATAACTAAAGAATGTTAGGTAAGTAGAATGCTGAGATAAATGCTTCAGACCGTTAAGTAAATGCTAGAGATGGTTAAATAAAAGCAACAGAAAGATAAGTTAAAGCTACAAAACGATAATAAACTAAGAAATTTGTCAGTCATGTTGTTACTGATGTTGAATGTCTACAGGTCGTTGAGTGGAGTATTCATCAGCTAGTTGAGCTGTTACATCGCGTGAGTAGATGTGTCTCAGACACTTGATGTGGATAGATTAGTGTCATAGCTACTTTCCTGACTTGCCACCTCCTGTAGTAGAGTAGGGTTCCTTCTCGACAATCGGGAATTCCTTGCTTGAATCCCGGACAGGACCGAAGTGAATTATTATTATTAATTTTATTAATAATATATTAATTGGAAAATCATTTTGAGGCAATTGAGTGACTCGAACCCACGTTCTGGTGAATCTCAGACACCTGTCCTAACCGACTGGGCTATGATGGTACAAATGTCGACCAACACATAACTACTAAATTCACTGCGAGGTTCTGGGGCCAGATTCACGAAGCAGTTACGCAAGTACTTACGAACCTGTCCATATTTTCACAATCTTTGGCGGCTTTGTTTACAATTATTAAACAATTAATGAGCTCCGAAGCACCAGGAGGCTGTTTATAACATTAACAACAGTTGATTGACAAGTTTTCATGCTTGTAAACTGTTTAATAAATGTAACCAAAGCCGTCAAAGGTTGAGGAAAGATGTGTACACGCTCGTAAGTATTTGCGTGACTGCTTTATAAATCTGGCCCCTGGAGGCTCCGAACGGCGCCCAGCCTGGGTTTTACTGTCGACCAGACCACACTCTGGCCTACAGTATGGTGTTCACACTAATACGTTTCACTTCATTTAATGCGATTTCTCTGTGTTCTTAGAACATTATTTGTTTTGAGCATTTGAGAATTATTTGTTATCAGTCTTTCTTGTATGAATGTTACACAATATTACGGAAAGGGTTAGATCGATGATTCTATCATTAATCTCCTTATTTTTCATGTTCTTCAATTAAAAATTAAATAGGAAAATTATTTCACCAATGTTAGTTTTACATTTGAATTTGGCCAAACTCGTGTCGCTGAAAGAGGTGCTTTGTTGACGCTCTCGTCAGCATCTACTGAAGCAGTGTACACATAGCAACTGAGAGGGAAGTGAGGAAGTGTTGATATCACCTGGTGCTGTAGATGAGGTGTTGATATCACCTGGTGCTGTAGATGAGGTGTAAGGAGAAAGGTTAGTAGTACCTAAGTGTAACCTGGCTATTTTTTCAATTATTATTTGTATGTATTGCTTCTGCTATGTCTTATTTTCTATTGTCATTGTGTCTATCGATTATTTCTGTATTGTTGGTCACGATGTCATTGACGATGGTTTAGATATGTGTAGACATGATGTCATCTTTGAAAGTTACTTGTTGTTTGTGCATAGTTTGCGCTACGAATAAAAAAACAAAACAAAAATAATGCATTTTTATTTTTTTTATGTTTGTGCATTAAATTTTATTGTAAGAATTGTAAATATATTGAGATTGTTGGAGCTGCCAGTCCCCAAGTGTGCATGTAAAATCATAGATGACATTTAATTTTTCCATGGGGTTTTAATTTTATCTACATTTTGTCTTCAATCGTAATTCAGCGGTTTTCTTGCTTCCGATGAAAATCGTAGACTATTTCTTCCGGCTAGTGATGGTAAGGGCTAACATTTCGGCCAATGATGTCTTTGAGGAGTCTTTTTTTTTCGTTTTGTGAGCTGTTAAAAGGAAGTTCACGTAAAAAAGATCTTTATGTTGTTCAGATTTTGAAGTATTGACCGTACAACTTTTGTAATGATCTTTCCAACGTTTTGTTTCTCGTCAATCTGCTTCCTACTGGAGCTGTGTGTGAGATCATGGTTGACATTGACGTCGACAACACTTCGTTTATACTTGTCAGGGCACTCACTGATATATGAATTATCCTTGATGCTAATGGTGAGTGCCCTGATAGGCATAATGGAAATGTTGTTAACGCTTCTGTCAACTGTGTTCTCACAAGCAGCTTCAGTTGAAAGAAACATCAGATTTTTAAGATTTGAAAAGATTTTTAAGAACCACTGGATGATCGCGCTAAAGTATTGAAAATGCAGCATGAACTATGAGTAGCCACAAGTAACACGAGGAAAATAAATTACGTATTTCAACAGTATTAATTGCGTCTGGCGTGACTCATGAACTGTTTGCTGTAATGTATCATTATATATCTTATATATAAATGTGGCGTTTTTGTTTGAAGAAATAAGGACATTAAATTATATAGCTTTATTTAAATTAAACATAGGATTGGATATCAACAAAGAAGCTAGAGTATCACATCAGATTATGCATAAACAGGAGCTGGCTTGTAGGCTGGAGCGGGCTTGTAACTGGGCTGGTAGGCTGGGTACTGGGCATCTCCCTGGTATTCAACTTGGGGCACGTAGCCGGAGTCGCCGTTGACGACGTAAGTCACCTTCTGCAGGCGACCGTCCGGAAGCTGGACGTAATAAGAGCCCTTAGTGTCGTAATCGTTGCGAGACTCCTGGTGACCGAAGTCGTTGCCGGAGCCGTCACTCACAGCGTACTGGGAGTCGTAACGGGGAGGAGTCTGTGGACGGATGATTTACAATGTTGCACTGACATTACAACACATGATAACATGCTGCATATATGTTGATAAGTTACGTTACTTTCAGTTCATTGTGAACGAAACTTGAAACATATAAATTATTACAATCAGTAAAGTTTTCACTAACTATGAAGTGCGCCTTTCTGTAAGATTATTTTAATTATTAGTACATTATTTTACAAAAGTTCATCAGGTTATTATTTAAACTTGAAAGAAAAATAACATGTATGAAACTGAGACTGCTAAAGCTTTACTCACGTCTGGATAAGCTGGAGCACCGTAGGATGGTCTGGGGTATGCTGGAGGTGGCCCGTATGCTGGGGGAGGTTCAGGGCGGGCGAGGGTGGCAGCCACAATGGCAGCCAACACAAGAACCTACAGGGCCAGGCATCAACACTTAACCGAACTGCATAGTCTTACAAAACAAGAAAATTCTGCTGTATCCTGACAATTTACAAAAAACGATATCGCATGTTATATAAAATTATGTTATAACTCGTAATGCCTATATCAAGCCAAACATTTATAGGAAAAATACGAGGATTCGGTTAGTTTGGTGTTGGGCTTAAGGCCTATCAACCTCTGGAGTAATTTTAAAGCCACAGTAACAGATAACTGACCACCCAACAAGAATATTTCAGTCTGGAACATTGGCTTATACCAAAATTAACTCTCAGTGTATGTCAACACCGATAACTCTATGAATATCTGCCTTATTGATAATCTCAGTGTAAAATTACTACTTGTGGAGGATTTTCACCTTGCTCGACATGTTAGCAGTGAACAGTGCAGGTGACTAGTGATATCCGAGTCGGGCCGGAGCCTTTTATACCTGCAGCCCCGCCCGCACAAGGTCACGTGACGAGGCAAGATCTTCAGACAGCAAATGTTAAGAGAATTGCCCTCATGTGAGGAAATTGTCATTATAGTGCATTTATAAAACGGAGATCGGAAGAGTGAATTTCGCTGGTGTTTTTTTCACACGTGATTCCTTACATAAAGGAAATATGGTACTAAAATTCTCACGCAAGTGTGAACAGCTATCTATTTTTTTATTTTCGTTAAATTGAAATAATTAAGTCAGAATACTATTCAAAAGCAATGGTCATTTTAGAAGTATAATGCATTTTGTATTATGATAACCAACTTCACAGCAATGAATAAATAAACAATAAAAGTGTTTAATTAATGAGAAAAATATATTTAAGGACACTTAGATTCTTTTCACATAACTAGTTCCAGAAGTAATCATTTCTTGTAACTTTTGATTTTAACTCAACAATGAACACTTAATCAAACAATATAACTAAAGAATGTTAGGTAAGTAGAATGCTGAGATAAATGCTTCAGACCGTTAAGTAAATGCTAGAGATGGTTAAATAAAAGCAACAGAAAGATAAGTTAAAGCTACAAAATGATAATAAACTAAGAAATTTGTCAGTCATGTTGTTACTGATGTTGAATGTCTACAGGTCGTTGAGTGGAGTATCCATTAGCTAGTTGAGCTGTTACATCGCGTGAGTAGATGTGTCTCAGACACTTGATGTGGATAGATTAGTGTCATAGCTACTTTCCTGACTTGCCACCTCCTGTAGTAGAGTTGGGTTCCTTCTCGACACTCGGGAATTCCTTGTTCGAATCCCGGACAGGACCGAAGTGAATTATTATTATTAATTTTATTAATAATATATTAATCGAAAAATCATTTTGAGGCAACTGAGTGACTCGAACCCACGTTCTGGTGAATCCCAGACACCTGGCCTAACCGACTGGGCCATGATGGTACAAATGTCGACCAACACATAACTACTAAATTCACTGCGAGGTTCTGGGGCAAGATTCACGAAGCAGTTACGCAAGTACTTACGAACCTGTCCATCTTTTCACAATCTTTGGCGGCTTTGTTTACAATTATTAAACAATTAATGAGCTCCGAAGCACCTGGAGGCTGTTTATAACATTAACAACAGTTGATTGACAAGTTTTCATGCTTGTAAACTGTTTAATAAATGTAACCAAAGCCGTCAAAGGTTGAGGAAAGATGTGTACACGCTCGTAAGTATTTGCATGACTGCTTTATAAATCTGGCCCCTGGAGGCTCCGAACGGCGCCCAGCCTGGGTTTTACTGTCGACCAGACCACACTCTGGCCTACAGTATGGTGTTCACACTAATACGTTTCACTTCATTTAATGTGATTTCTCTGTGTTCTTAGAACATTATTTGTTTTGAGCATTTGAGAATTATTTGTTATCAGTCTTTCTTGTATGAATGTTACACAATATTACGGAAAGGGTTAGATCGATGATTCTATCATTAATCTTCTCCTTATTTTTCATGTTCTTCAATTAAAAATTAAATAGGAAAATTAATTTACCAAAGTTAATTTTACATTTGAATTTGGCCAAACTCGTGTCGCTGAAAGAGGTGCTTTGTTGACGCTCTCGTCAGCATCTACTGAAGCAGTGTACACATAGCAACTGAGAGGGAAGTGAGGAAGTGTTGATATCACCTGGTGCTGTAGATGAGGTGTTGATATCACCTGGTGCTGTAGATGAGGTGTAAGGAGAAAGGTTAGTAGTACCTAAGTGTAACCTGGCTATTTTTTCAATTATTATTTGTATGTATTGCTTCTGCTATGTCTTATTTTCTATTGTCATTGTGTCTATCGATTATTTCTGTATTGTTGGTCACGATGTCATTGACGATGGTTTAGATATGTGTAGACATGATGTCATCTTTGAAAGTTACTTGTTGTTTGTGCATAGTTTGCGCTACGAATAAAAAAAAAAAACATAAAAATAATGCATTTTTATTTTTTTTATGTTTGTGCATAAAATTTTATTGTAAGAATTGTAAATATATTGAGATTGTTGGAGCTGCCAGTCCCCAAGTGTGCATGTAAAATCATAGATGACATTTAATTTTTCCATGGGGTTTTAATTTTATCTACATTATGTCTTCAATCGTAATTCAGCGGTTTTCTTGCTTCCGATGAAAATCGTAGACTATTTCTTCCGGCTAGTGATGGTAAGGGCTAACATTTCGGCCAATGATGTCTTTGAGGAGTCTTTTTTTTCGTTTTGTGAGCTGTTAAAATGAAGTTCACGTAAAAAAGATCTTTATGTTGTTCAGATTTTGAAGTATTGACCGTACAACTTTTGTAATGATCTTTCCAACGTTCTGTTTCGCTTCAATCTGCTTCCTACTGGAGCTGTGTGTGAGATCATGGTTGACATTGACGTCGATAACACTTCGTTTATACTTGTCAGGGCACTCACTGATATATGAATTATCCTTGATGCTGATGGTGAGTGCCCTGATAGGCATAATGGAAATGTTGTTAACGCTTCTGTCAACTGTGTTCTCACAAGCAGCTTCAGTTGAAAGGAACATCAGATTTTTAAGATTTGAAAAGATTTTTAAGAACCACTGGATGATCGCGCTAAAGTATTGAAAATGCAGCATGAACTATGAGTAGCCACAAGTAACACGAGGAAAATAAATTACGTATTTCAACAGTATTAATTGCGTCTGGCGTAACTCATGAACTGTTTGCTGTAATGTATCATTATATATTTTATATACAAATGTGGCGTGGTTGTTTGAAGAAATAAGGACATTAAATTATATAGCTTTATTTAAATTAAACATAGGATTGGATATCAACAAAGAAGCTAGAGTATCACATCAGATTATGCATAAACAGGAGCTGGCTTGTAGGCTGGAGCGGGCTTGTAACTGGGCTGGTAGGCTGGGTACTGGGCCTCTCCCTGGTATTCAACTTGGGCCACGTAGCCGGAGTCGCCGTTGACGACGTAAGTCACCTTCTGCAGGCGACCGTCGGGAAGCTGGACGTAATAAGAGCCCTTAGTGTCGTAATCGTTGCGAGACTCCTGGTGACCGAAGTCGTTGCCGGAGCCATCACTCACAGCGTACTGGGAGTCGTACCGGGGAGGAGTCTGTGGACGGATGATTTACAATGTTACACTGACTTTACCACACATGATAACATGCTGCATATATGTTGATAAGTTACGTTACTTTCAGTTCATTGTGAACGAAACATGAAACATATAAATTATTACAATCAGTAAAGTTTTGACTAACTATGAAGTGCGCCTTTCTGTAAGATTATTTTAATTATTAGTACATTATTTTACAAAAGTTCATCAGGGTATTATTTAAACTTGAAAGAAAAATTACATGTATGAAACTAAGACTGCTAAAGCTTTACTCACGTCTGGATAAGCTGGAGCACCGTAGGATGGTCTGGGGTATGCTGGAGGTGGCCCGTATGCTGGGGGAGGTTCAGGGCGGGCGAGGGTGGCAGCCACAATGGCAGCCAACACAAGAACCTACAGGGCCAGGCATCAACACTTATTAAGACACATAACCGAACTGCATAATCTTACAAAACAAGAAAATTCTGCTGTTGTCTGACAAATTACAAAAAAAAAAGACATCAATTGTTATATAAAATGATGTTATTAATTGTAATGACTATATCAAGCCAAACATTTACAGGAAAAAGACAAAGATTTGGTTAGTTTGGTGTTGGGCTTAAGGCCTATCAACCAATGGAGGGTTATTAAGGTGTCCACAACAGTTTACAGAAAAGCCAACAAGTTCGGCCGTTGGGCTTTTGATCTGTAAACACTTGGAGGGTTATTAAGTCATCCACATCAGCTTAATGATCACCCAAATAAGTATATTTTAGTCTGAAACATTGGCTTGGACCAAAATTAACTCTCGGTGTGCATACATCGAAAACCGAGATACACTTCTCTGTGTATATCTCGCATATTAGTAATTTCAGAGCATAAATTATTCTTGTGGAGGATTTTCACCTTGTTCGACATGTTAGCAGTGAACAGTGCAGGTGACTGATGATATCCGAGTCGGGCCGGAGCCTTTTATACCTGCAGCCCCGCCCACACAAGGTCACGTGACGAGGCAAGATCTTCAGACAGCAAATGTTAAGAGAATTGCCCTCATGTGAGGAAATTGTCATCATGTATTCATAAAACAGATATCGAGAGAGTGAATATCGCTGGTGTTCTTTCACACGTGATTCATTATGTGAAGGAACTATGTTATTAAAATACTCTGGCATATGTAAATAGATATTTAATTTTCATTCCCGTTAAATTTAAATAATTGAGTTAGAAAGCTAATCAAATGCATTGATTATTTTAAAACTCGATAATACGTTTTATTCTATGATAACCAAGTTCACAGCATTTAGTAAATGAATAATAAAAAATTCTTTATTAATGAGACAATTTTGTTTTTTGAAACCTTGGTTCTTTTTCATGTAACTGGTTCCACAATTGGTAATTTTGTGAAACATTTTAATACCATTATGAATTATAATCCAACAATTAACACTTAATCAAACAAAGAAGCTAGAGAATGTTAAGTAAGAGCTACAGAGGATTAAGCACACACTAAAGAAGGCTTCCTAAAAGTCTAAAGAAGGAAGAAAGATTAAGTAAAAGCTATTACAGAATGTTAAAATAAAGCTACAGATGGTCAAGTAAAAGTTACAGAATATAAAATAGGCGCTATAGAAAGTTATGTAAAAGATACAGAATATTATGTAACAGCTATAGAAGACTAAGTAAAAGTTACAGAATATCTAGTAGGAACTACAGAATATTATGTAAAAGCTACAAAATATTAAGTAAAAGGTACAGAATATTAAGTAAAAACTACAGAAATTTAAGTTAAAGCTATAAAATTATGTTGTCCTAAAGAATTTGTCAGTCTAGTATTTATTGATGTGGAATGTCTTGATATTGAGTGGAACATCCATTAGCTAGTTTGTGTGAGTAGACGGGTATCACGGACCCTTAGTGTGAGGTGAGGTTAGATTAGTGTTATAGATCATATATTTTCCTGACTTGCTTGCATGTACCTTCACAACAATTATTCCCCGTTATTTGTGTGGGAAAGCCTGACAGTAGGGTACTGACCACTCGAGTTCAGGAATAAAGTTTTAATGGAATCGGGGAACGTAGCCTCATATTTCAAGAGGACTAGAGCAGAGAAACTGAAGTCATTTCTTCCGCGCTGGGCGCAGGTGAGAACCCCCATGATCACAATAGCTGGATAACCAGGTGTCCGAGGTAGGCTGCGACTCTACCTCCCGTTCTCTGGGGACAGATAGTAGCCTAGTGAGTCCACAGAGGTGCCGCGAGGTCCCTGTGTTTTGGAGCTGGTGTACACAGGGGTTAAGCGCCGACTTCATCACCAGGGAAAGTGAGTACAAAGCTGACAGTAAAGAGAGCAATGACGGAGGGTCACCCGTGGAGCTCGCCGAGGCTCTGCCCTTTGTCTTTCCCCGTGACAACACATAATGCGAGTGCACTGGGGCATGGGGTTGAATGAGTTCATAAAGACTCTCCCATGCTTTTGTAGGGTGGTGGTACAGTACTCGGGTTTGCATCATGCATTGACTGTTCACTTTGTTTAATGATCTCTTCAAGGTTCTGTTTCTCATCAACCTGCTTCCTAGCGGAGCAGTGTAAGACATCATGGTTGACATTGACATCACTGTTTATCGACATCAGGGGCACTCGACGTCAGTGTTGTCGACGTCAGGGGCACTCGACGTCAGTGTTGTCGACGTCAGTGTTGTCGACGTCAGGGGCATTCGACGTCAGTGTTGTCGACGTCAGGGGCACTCGACGTCAGTGTTGTCGACGTCAGGGGCACTCGACGTTAGTGTTGTCGACGTCAGGGGCATTCGACGTCAGTGTTGTCGACGTCAGGGCACTCACTGATATAGGAAATTTCTTGATGCTAATGGTGTGTGTCCTGACAGGTATAATGGAAATGTTGTTAACTCCTATATCAATTGTGTGCTCACACGCAGCTCCAGTTGAAAAGAACATCAGATTTTTAAGAACTACTGGATGATCAGGCTAAAGAATTGAAAATGCAGCATGAACTATGACTAGCCACAAGTAACACGAGGAAAATAAATTACGTATTTCAACAGTATTAATTGCGTCAGGCGTGACTCCTGAACTGTTTGATGCAATGTATCATTATATATCTTATATATAAATGTGGGGTCGTTGTTTGAAGAAATAAGAACATTAAATTCTACAGCTTTATTTAAATTTAACATGGGATTGGATATCAACAAAGAAGCTAGATTATCACATCAGATTATGCATAAACAGGAGCTGGCTTGTAGGCTGGAGCGGGCTTGTAACTGGGCTGGTAGGCTGGGTACTGGGCATCTCCCTGGTATTCAACTTGGGCCACGTAGCCGGAGTCGCCGTTGACGACGTAAGTCACCTTCTGCAGGCGACCGTCGGGAAGCTGGACGTAATAAGAGCCCTTGGTGTCGTAATCGTTGCGAGACTCCTGGTGACCGAAGTCGTTGCCGGAACCATCACTCACAGCGTACTGGGAGTCGTAACGGGGAGGAGTCTGTGGACGGATGATTAACAATGTTACACTGACATTACCGCACATGATAACATGCTGGATATATGTTGATAAGTTACGTTACTTTCAGTTCATTATGAAAGAAACTTGAAACATTTAAATTACTCCAATTCGTAAAGGTATGACTATGAAGTGCGCCTTTCAGCAAGATCATTTTAATATTAGTGCATTATTTTATGTAAGTTCATCAGGTTGTTATTATAACTTTAAAGAAAATTAACATATATGAAACTGAGACAGCTAAAGCTTTACTCACGTCTGGATAAGCTGGAGCACCGTAGGATGGTCTGGGGTATGCTGGAGGTGGCCCGTATGCTGGGGGAGGTTCAGGGCGGGCGAGGGTGGCAGCCACAATGGCAGCCAACACAAGAACCTACAGGGCCAGGCATCAACACTTATTAAGACACTTAACCGAACTGCATAGTCTTACAAAACAAGAGAATTCTGCTGTTGCCTGACAAATTACAAAAAACGACATCGCATGTTATATAAAATTATGTTATAACTCGTAATGCCTATATCAAGCCAGACATTTATAGGAAAAAGACAAAGATTTGGTTAGTTTAGTGTTGGGCTTAAGGCCTATCAACCTCTGGAGTAATTTTAAGGTCACAGTAATAGTTTACTGACCACCCAACAAGTATATTTCAGTCTGGAACATTGGCTTATACCAAAATTAACTCTCAGTGTATGTATACACCGATAACACGGTGTATATCTGCCTTATTGATAATCTCAGTGTAAAAACTACTTCTTGTGGAGGATTTTCACCTTGGTCGACATGTTAGCAGTGAACAGTGCAGGTGACTAGTGATATCCGAGTCGGGCCGGAGCCTTTTATACCTGCAGCCCCGCCCACACAAGGTCACGTGACGAGGGCAAGATCTTCAGACAGCAAATGTTAAGAGAATTGCCCTCATGTGAGGAAATTGTCATCATGTATTCATAAAACAGATATCGAGAGAGTGAATATCGCTGGTGTTCTTTCACACGTGATTCATTATGTGAAGGAACTATGTTATTAAAATACTCTGGCATATGTAAATAGTTATTTAATTTTCATTCACGTTAAATTTAAGTATTTGAGTTAGAAAGCTAAACAAATGCATTGATTATTTTAAAACTCTATAATACGTTTTATTCCATGATAACCAAGTTCACAGCATTTAGTAAATGAACAACAAAAAATTCTTTATTAATGAGACAATTTTGTTTTGGGAAACCTTGGTTCTTTTTCACTTAATTCGTTCTACAACTTGTAATTTTGTGAAACATTTTATAGCCATTATGAATTATAATCCAACAATTAACACTTAATCAAACTAAGAAGCTAGAGAATGTTAAGTAAGAGCTAAAGAGCATTAAGCACACACTAAAGAAGGCTTCCTAAAAGCCTAAAGAAGGAAGAAAGATTAAGTAAAAGCTATTACAGAATGTTAAAATAAAGCTACAGATAGTCAAGTAAAAGTTACAGAATATTAAATAGGCGCTATAAAAGTTTAAGTAAAAGATACAGAATATTATGTAAGAGCTATAGAAGACTAAGTAAAAGTTATAGAATATCTAGTAGGAACTACAGAATATTAAGTAAAAGCTACAAAATATTAAGTGAAAGGTACAAAATGTATAGTAGGAACTACAGAATATTAAGTAAAAGCTACAGAATATTAAGTAAAAAGTACAGAATATTATGTAAAAGCTACAGAATATTATGTAAAAGCTACAGAATATTAAGTAAAAAGTACAGAATATTAAGTAAAAGCTACAGAATATTAAGTTAAAGCTATAAAATTATGTTGTCCTAAAGAATTTGTCAGTCTAGTATTTATTGATGTGGAATGTCTTGATATTGAGTGGAACATCCATTAGCTAGTTTGTGTGAGTAGACGGGTGTCACGGACCCTTAGTGTGAGGTGAGGTTAGATTAGTGTTATAGATCATATATTTTCTTGGCTTGCTTGCATGTACCTTCACAATAATTATACCTCGTCATTTGTGTGTGAAAGCCTGACAGTAGGGTACTGACCACTTGTGTTCAGGATTAAAGTTTTAATGGAATCGGGGAACGTAGCCTCATGTTTCAAGAGGACTAGAGCAGAGAAACTGAAGTCATTTCTTCCGCGCTGGGCGCAGGTGAGAACCCCCATGATCACAATAGCTGGATAACCAGGTGTCCGAGGTAGGCTGCGACTCTACTCCCGTTCTCTGGGGACAGATAGTAGCCTAGTGAGTCCACAGAGGTGCCGCGAGGTCCCTGTGTTTTGGAGCTGGTGTACACAGGGGTTAAGCGCCGACTTCATCACCAGGGAAAGTGAGTACAAAGCTGACAGTAAAGAGAGCAATGACGGAGGGTCACCCGTGGAGCTCGCCGAGGCTCTGCCCTTTGTCTTTCCCCGTGACAACACATAATGCGAGTGCACTGGGGCATGGGGTTGAATGAGTTCATAAAGACTCTCCCATGCTTTTGTAGGGTGGTGGTACAGTACTCGGCTTTGCATCATGCATTGACTGTTCACTTTGTTTAATGATCTCTTCAAGGTTCTGTTTCTCATCAACCTGCTTCCTAGCGGAGCTGTGTAAGACATCATGGTTGACATTGACATCACTGTTTATCGACATCAGGGGCACTCGACGTCAGGGGCACTCGACGTCAGTGTTGTCGACGTCAGGGGCATTCGACGTCAGTGTTGTCGACGTCAGGGGCACTCGACGTCAGTGTTGTCGACGTCAGGGGCACTCGACGTTAGTGTTGTCGACGTCAGGGGCACTCGACGTCAGTGTTGTCGACGTCAGGGCACTCACTGATATAGGAAATTTCTTGATGCTAATGGTGTGTGTCCTGACAGGTATAATGGAAATGTTGTTAACTCCTATATCAATTGTGTGCTCACACGCAGCTCCAGTTGAAAAGAACATCAGATTTTTAAGAACTACTGGATGATCAGGCTAAAGAATTGAAAATGCAGCATGAACTATGACTAGCCACAAGTAACACGAGGAAAATAAATTACGTATTTCAACAGTATTAATTGCGTCAGGCGTGACTCCTGAACTGTTTGATGCAATGTATCATTATATATCTTATATATAAATGTGGCGTCGTTGTTTGAAGAAATAAGAACATTAAATTCTACAGCTTTATTTAAATTTAACATGGGATTGGATATCAACAAAGAAGCTAGATTATCACATCAGATTATGCATAAACAGGAGCTGGCTTGTAGGCTGGAGCGGGCTTGTAACTGGGCTGGTAGGCTGGGTACTGGGCATCTCCCTGGTATTCAACTTGGGCCACGTAGCCGGAGTCGCCGTTGACGACGTAAGTCACCTTCTGCAGGCGACCGTCGGGAAGCTGGACGTAATAAGAGCCCTTGGTGTCGTAATCGTTGCGAGACTCCTGGTGACCGAAGTCGTTGCCGGAACCATCACTCACAGCGTACTGGGAGTCGTAACGGGGAGGAGTCTGTGGACGGATGATTAACAATGTTACACTGACATTTCCGCACATGATAACATGCTGGATATATGTTGATAAGTTACGTTACTTTCAGTTCATTATGAAAGAAACTTGAAACATTTAAATTACTCCAATTCGTAAAGGTATGACTATGAAGTGCGCCTTTCAGCAAGATCATTTTAATATTAGTGCATTATTTTATGCAAGTTCATCAGGTTGTTATTATAACTTTAAAGAAAATTAACATATATGAAACTGAGACAGCTAAAGCTTTACTCACGTCTGGATAAGCTGGAGCACCGTAGGATGGTCTGGGGTATGCTGGAGGTGGCCCGTATGCTGGGGGAGGTTCAGGGCGGGCGAGGGTGGCAGCCACAATGGCAGCCAACACAAGAACCTACAGGGCCAGGCATCAACACTTATTAAGACACTTAACCGAACTGCATAGTCTTACAAAACAAGAGAATTCTGCTGTTGCCTGACAAATTACAAAAAACGACATCGCATGTTATATAAAATTATGTTATAACTCGTAATGCCTATATCAAGCCAGACATTTATAGGAAAAAGACAAAGATTTGGTTAGTTTAGTGTTGGGCTTAAGGCCTATCAACCTCTGGAGTAATTTTAAGGTCACAGTAATAGTTTACTGACCACCCAACAAGTATATTTCAGTCTGGAACATTGGCTTATACCAAAATTAACTCTCAGTGTATGTATACACCGATAACACGGTGTATATCTGCCTTATTGGTAATCTCAGTGTAAAAACTACTTCTTGTGGAGGATTTTCACCTTGGTCGACATGTTAGCAGTGAACAGTGCAGGTGACTAGTGATATCCGAGTCGGGCCGGAGCCTTTTATACCTGCAGCCCCGCCCACACAAGGTCACGTGACGAGGGCAAGATCTTCAGACAGCAAATGTTAAGAGAATTGCCCTCATGTGAGGAAATTGTCATCATGTATTCATAAAACAGATATCGAGAGAGTGAATATCGCTGGTGTTCTTTCACACGTGATTCATTATGTGAAGGAACTATGTTATTAAAATACTCTGGCATATGTAAATAGATATTTAATTTTCATTCACGTTAAATTTAAGTATTTGAGTTAGAAAGCTAAACAAATGCATTGATTATTTTAAAACTCTATAATACGTTTTATTCCATGATAACCAAGTTCACAGCATTTAGTAAATGAACAACAAAAAATTCTTTATTAATGAGACAATTTTGTTTTGGGAAACCTTGGTTCTTTTTCACTTAATTCGTTCTACAACTTGTAATTTTGTGAAACATTTTATAGCCATTATGAATTATAATCCAACAATTAACACTTAATCAAACTAAGAAGCTAGAGAATGTTAAGTAAGAGCTAAAGAGCATTAAGCACACACTAAAGAAGGCTTCCTAAAAGCCTAAAGAAGGAAGAAAGATTAAGTAAAAGCTATTACAGAATGTTAAAATAAAGCTACAGATAGTCAAGTAAAAGTTACAGAATATTAAATAGGCGCTATAAAAGTTTAAGTAAAAGATACAGAATATTATGTAAGAGCTATAGAAGACTAAGTAAAAGTTATAGAATATCTAGTAGGAACTACAGAATATTAAGTAAAAGCTACAAAATATTAAGTGAAAGGTACAAAATGTATAGTAGGAACTACAGAATATTAAGTAAAAGCTACAGAATATTAAGTAAAAAGTACAGAATATTATGTAAAAGCTACAGAATATTATGTAAAAGCTACAGAATATTAAGTAAAAAGTACAGAATATTAAGTAAAAGCTACAGAATATTAAGTTAAAGCTATAAAATTATGTTGTCCTAAAGAATTTGTCAGTCTAGTATTTATTGATGTGGAATGTCTTGATATTGAGTGGAACATCCATTAGCTAGTTTGTGTGAGTAGACGGGTGTCACGGACCCTTAGTGTGAGGTGAGGTTAGATTAGTGTTATAGATCATATATTTTCTTGGCTTGCTTGCATGTACCTTCACAATAATTATACCTCGTCATTTGTGTGTGAAAGCCTGACAGTAGGGTACTGACCACTTGTGTTCAGGATTAAAGTTTTAATGGAATCGGGGAACGTAGCCTCATGTTTCAAGAGGACTAGAGCAGAGAAACTGAAGTCATTTCTTCCGCGCTGGGCGCAGGTGAGAACCCCCATGATCACAATAGCTGGATAACCAGGTGTCCGAGGTAGGCTGCGACTCTACTCCCGTTCTCTGGGGACAGATAGTAGCCTAGTGAGTCCACAGAGGTGCCGCGAGGTCCCTGTGTTTTGGAGCTGGTGTACACAGGGGTTAAGCGCCGACTTCATCACCAGGGAAAGTGAGTACAAAGCTGACAGTAAAGAGAGCAATGACGGAGGGTCACCCGTGGAGCTCGCCGAGGCTCTGCCCTTTGTCTTTCCCCGTGACAACACATAATGCGAGTGCACTGGGGCATGGGGTTGAATGAGTTCATAAAGACTCTCCCATGCTTTTGTAGGGTGGTGGTACAGTACTCGGCTTTGCATCATGCATTGACTGTTCACTTTGTTTAATGATCTCTTCAAGGTTCTGTTTCTCATCAACCTGCTTCCTAGCGGAGCTGTGTAAGACATCATGGTTGACATTGACATCACTGTTTATCGACATCAGGGGCACTCGACGTCAGGGGCACTCGACGTCAGTGTTGTCGACGTCAGGGGCATTCGACGTCAGTGTTGTCGACGTCAGGGGCACTCGACGTCAGTGTTGTCGACGTCAGGGGCACTCGACGTTAGTGTTGTCGACGTCAGGGGCACTCGACGTCAGTGTTGTCGACGTCAGGGCACTCACTGATATAGGAAATTTCTTGATGCTAATGGTGTGTGTCCTGACAGGTATAATGGAAATGTTGTTAACTCCTATATCAATTGTGTGCTCACACGCAGCTCCAGTTGAAAAGAACATCAGATTTTTAAGAACTACTGGATGATCAGGCTAAAGAATTGAAAATGCAGCATGAACTATGACTAGCCACAAGTAACACGAGGAAAATAAATTACGTATTTCAACAGTATTAATTGCGTCAGGCGTGACTCCTGAACTGTTTGATGCAATGTATCATTATATATCTTATATATAAATGTGGCGTCGTTGTTTGAAGAAATAAGAACATTAAATTCTACAGCTTTATTTAAATTTAACATGGGATTGGATATCAACAAAGAAGCTAGATTATCACATCAGATTATGCATAAACAGGAGCTGGCTTGTAGGCTGGAGCGGGCTTGTAACTGGGCTGGTAGGCTGGGTACTGGGCATCTCCCTGGTATTCAACTTGGGCCACGTAGCCGGAGTCGCCGTTGACGACGTAAGTCACCTTCTGCAGGCGACCGTCGGGAAGCTGGACGTAATAAGAGCCCTTGGTGTCGTAATCGTTGCGAGACTCCTGGTGACCGAAGTCGTTGCCGGAACCATCACTCACAGCGTACTGGGAGTCGTAACGGGGAGGAGTCTGTGGACGGATGATTAACAATGTTACACTGACATTTCCGCACATGATAACATGCTGGATATATGTTGATAAGTTACGTTACTTTCAGTTCATTATGAAAGAAACTTGAAACATTTAAATTACTCCAATTCGTAAAGGTATGACTATGAAGTGCGCCTTTCAGCAAGATCATTTTAATATTAGTGCATTATTTTATGCAAGTTCATCAGGTTGTTATTATAACTTTAAAGAAAATTAACATATATGAAACTGAGACAGCTAAAGCTTTACTCACGTCTGGATAAGCTGGAGCACCGTAGGATGGTCTGGGGTATGCTGGAGGTGGCCCGTATGCTGGGGGAGGTTCAGGGCGGGCGAGGGTGGCAGCCACAATGGCAGCCAACACAAGAACCTACAGGGCCAGGCATCAACACTTATTAAGACACTTAACCGAACTGCATAGTCTTACAAAACAAGAGAATTCTGCTGTTGCCTGACAAATTACAAAAAACGACATCGCATGTTATATAAAATTATGTTATAACTCGTAATGCCTATATCAAGCCAGACATTTATAGGAAAAAGACAAAGATTTGGTTAGTTTAGTGTTGGGCTTAAGGCCTATCAACCTCTGGAGTAATTTTAAGGTCACAGTAATAGTTTACTGACCACCCAACAAGTATATTTCAGTCTGGAACATTGGCTTATACCAAAATTAACTCTCAGTGTATGTATACACCGATAACACGGTGTATATCTGCCTTATTGGTAATCTCAGTGTAAAAACTACTTCTTGTGGAGGATTTTCACCTTGGTCGACATGTTAGCAGTGAACAGTGCAGGTGACTAGTGATATCCGAGTCGGGCCGGAGCCTTTTATACCTGCAGCCCCGCCCACACAAGGTCACGTGACGAGGCAAGATCTTCAGACAGCAAATGTTAAGAGAATTGCCCTCATGTGAGGAAATTGTCATCATGTATTCATAAAACAGATATCGAGAGAGTGAATATCGCTGGTGTTCTTTCACACGTGATTCATTATGTGAAGGAACTATGTTATTAAAATACTCTGGCATATGTAAATAGATATTTAATTTTCATTCACGTTAAATTTAAGTATTTGAGTTAGAAAGCTAAACAAATGCATTGATTATTTTAAAACTCTATAATACGTTTTATTCCATGATAACCAAGTTCACAGCATTTAGTAAATGAACAACAAAAAATTCTTTATTAATGAGACAATTTTGTTTTGGGAAACCTTGGTTCTTTTTCACTTAATTCGTTCTACAACTTGTAATTTTGTGAAACATTTTATAGCCATTATGAATTATAATCCAACAATTAACACTTAATCAAACTAAGAAGCTAGAGAATGTTAAGTAAGAGCTAAAGAGCATTAAGCACACACTAAAGAAGGCTTCCTAAAAGCCTAAAGAAGGAAGAAAGATTAAGTAAAAGCTATTACAGAATGTTAAAATAAAGCTACAGATGGTCAAGTAAAAGTTACAGAATATTAAATAGGCGCTATAAAAGTTTAAGTAAAAGATACAGAATATTATGTAAGAGCTATAGAAGACTAAGTAAAATTTATAGAATATCTAGTAGGAACTACAGAATATTAAGTAAAAGCTACAAAATATTAAGTGAAAGGTACAAAATATTAAGTGAAAGGTACAAAATGTATAGTAGGAACTACAGAATATTAAGTAAAAGCTACAGAATATTAAGTAAAAAGTACAGAATATTATGTAAAAGCTACAGAATATTATGTAAAAGCTACAAAATTATGTTGTCCTAAAGAATTTGTCAGTCTAGTATTTATTGATGTGGAATGTCTTGATATTGAGTGGAACATCCATTAGCTAGTTTGTGTGAGTAGACGGGTGTCACGGACCCTTAGTGTGAGGTGAGGTTAGATTAGTGTTATAGATCATATATTTTCTTGGCTTGCTTGCATGTACCTTCACAATAATTATACCTCGTCATTTGTGTGTGAAAGCCTGACAGTAGGGTACTGACCACTTGTGTTCAGGATTAAAGTTTTAATGGAATCGGGGAACGTAGCCTCATGTTTCAAGAGGACTAGAGCAGAGAAACTGAAGTCATTTCTTCCGCGCTGGGCGCAGGTGAGAACCCCCATGATCACAATAGCTGGATAACCAGGTGTCCGAGGTAGGCTGCGACTCTACTCCCGTTCTCTGGGGACAGATAGTAGCCTAGTGAGTCCACAGAGGTGCCGCGAGGTCCCTGTGTTTTGGAGCTGGTGTACACAGGGGTTAAGCGCCGACTTCATCACCAGGGAAAGTGAGTACAAAGCTGACAGTAAAGAGAGCAATGACGGAGGGTCACCCGTGGAGCTCGCCGAGGCTCTGCCCTTTGTCTTTCCCCGTGACAACACATAATGCGAGTGCACTGGGGCATGGGGTTGAATGAGTTCATAAAGACTCTCCCATGCTTTTGTAGGGTGGTGGTACAGTACTCGGCTTTGCATCATGCATTAACTGTTCACTTTGTTTAATGATCTCTTCAAGGTTCTGTTTCTCATCAACCTGCTTCCTAGCGGAGCTGTGTAAAAGATCATGGTTGACATTGACATCACTGTTTATCGACATCAGGGGCACTCGACGTCAGTGTTGTCGACGTCAGGGGCACTCGACGTCAGTGTTGTTGACGTCAGGGGCACTCGACGTCAGTGTTGTCGACGTCAGGGGCACTCGAAGTCTGTGTTGCCGACGTCAGGGCACTCACTAATATAGAAAATGCCTTGATGTTAATGGTGAGTGTCCTGACAGGTATTATGGAAATGTTCTTGACTCTTATATCAATTGTGTGCTCACACGAAGCTCCAGTTGTAAAGAACATCCGATTTTTAAGATTAAAAAGATTTTTAAGAACTACTGGATGATCGCGCCAAAGTATTGAAAATGCAGCATGAACTATGACTAGCCACAAGTAGCACGAGGAAAATAAATTACGTATTTCAACAGTATTAATTGCATCAGGCCTGACTCCTGAACTGTTTGCTGCAATGTATCATTATATATCTTATATATAAATGTGGCGTCGTTGTTTGAAGAAATAAGGACATTAAATTCCATAGCTTTATTTAAATTAAACATAGGATTGGATATCAACAAAGAAGCTAGATTATCACATCAGATTATGCATAGGCTGGGGCTGGCTTATAGGCTGGAGCGGGCTTGTAACTGGGCTGGTAGGCTGGGTACTGGGCCTCTCCCTGGTATTCAACTTGGGCCACGTAGCCGGAGTCGCCGTTGACGACGTAAGTCACCTTCTGCAGGCGACCGTCGGGAAGCTGGACGTAATAAGAGCCCTTGGTGTCGTAATCGTTGCGAGACTCCTGGTGACCGAAGTCGTTGCCGGAGCCATCACTCACAGCGTACTGGGAGTCGTACCGGGGAGGAGTCTGTGGACGGATGATTTACGATGTTACACTGACATTACCGCACATGATAACACGAGTTCGCATTTTATGATGTCCTATTCTGAGTTAACTGAACCTCAAATTCTGTTAAATTACAATTGATGTTTAGTCATAAATGAAAGGTGTTATTTTATCATACGAAATATGTTGTAATGTGTAAATATTATTTCAGACATGTTTCCATTAATGTTGCTTTTACTAATAATAATGTATCGAACAAAATACAACAACAATACAGTTGAATATCTTGATATTATGATTTATTCTTATACTTGAATGATTTATTACGAACACTATCATTAATGGAACAATTGAACGATTTGATATTGGTCGAAAACAGGTCGAATCATGACCATATATCACATCGGACTAAACAAGCTCCAATAACGTTTAATCTACGTTAGATCAACGTTAATAAAGTTGTATGAACGTTATTATCGTTGCATCAGTGTTACATCAACGTCATTTGTCTAGGTGAGCCTTGGAAGACGTATTGTGGGATATGCTTACGTCAGGATAAGCTGGAGCACCGTACGAAGCCGCTCGTGGGTAGCCTGGAGCTTCTGGTCGTGCCACGACGACACCCATCACAGCTGCCAACACTAGAACCTGCAGAACGAACCAAGGAAAACAGTGACTTAAACTGTATGGCCGCATATAGCAAACCATTCTAAAATTAGAGTTTATTTTAAATGCGTTAACGTTGATTAATTGTTTCATCATCGTTGATTCAATGACATACATCAACGTTGATTCATTGATACATGAACATTTATTTATTGTTGCATTAATGTTGACTCATATTATCGTTGATTCATTTACACCAATGTTGATTTATTGTTACATCAAATTTCATTCGTTGTTACATCTACGTCAATTTAATCTTACAAAAACGTTGATTTATCTTGACATCAACGTTGAGTCATTAATACAACATTTACTCATTGTTACAGCTAAGTTGATTCGTTGTTACATCAACGTTGATTCATCATAGCATCAATGTTGATTCATCATTACGTCACAGACTAGGCAATGCCATCAGAGATGATAAAAGTACCAAGTTCAGTTACAAATTAATCTTGCGATTAGCAAATTAAGTTATATGTAACTGACTGCACATTATTTGTTCAACTTAGAGACTGATGTGGTCCAGTATTTGAACCAATTGTGCTATAAAAGGCTATTGGATATATACTTTGAACCCTGTAACTAGTTTATCAAGACTGTTGCTTACTTAGGTAAATGAATTATGGGGTTCAGCTCTTGAGCCCATTATGTGCCTCTGCAACCGTGTTTACTACCGTCCACAGGATGGTAATGGGGTGTATAATATTTGAACAACAATCAATCAGTATAACTAGAAACACCTGTAGTGAAGTAGAATGATCTCCTACCTTGTAAGTCATGTTGGTAGTGAGTCGTTATGGTGACTGATACTTCTTGAGACGGAGCGGAGCCTTATATACCAGCGGCTCCTCCGCCAGCGGCGTGACGTGGAAGTTTTGACATTCCTAAACATTTATATATTTACAGTAGTGAGGGATAAAGTATTTTGTTAAATAATGTGATGTGTTTGCTTTTTAACTACTACAACGGTCTTAGCGGAATATTAGGGAACTATTCCCAATGGCTTTCCGGAGCTGTTTCTATTATTTTAAGACACCCAACTCATACATCAGAAAATATAGGAAGTGATGACGTTTCAGTGTTCTTGGGTAATTATCAAGTCGCGTGTGGCAGATAAAGTTAATATAAACGGTAGGAAATGTGAAGCGAAAGCTGAGAAGGTGAGAAAAAAATATACGAGTTCATAAGAATACAATTATTGAATGTTTTGAACTCCCATTAATGAAGACTGTTTTTCCAACTCACATGTAACTTTCCCACGCCTGACTATATATGTGCATGTTACATTTGTAGGCATCTTACGGGCTATTCATGCCCGTGCCACCTCTTATATGTGGCTTAATCTTTATCAATCAATTGTAGGCATCGATTTATTAGTTCTGAAGATGTGCTGAAATGTACACGAGAGCAGTAAGGTATTTTATGTTTCATTTTATTTGCCGTCATACGTTTTAAGTTATATACATAATATATTACACTATGATTAATTTTGTAATATATTACATTGTATTACAGCATATAGAATACACACATATATATGGCAATTACTATTCAAAAAATTCATCTAGCTCTGCAGAGGTGGGGTGGGTGCTTAAGATGCAGCAGGCATTTCCTTTCTGGATCGAGTCACTGAGGCGCTGGAATAAGAAACTAGCTGTTCGTAAGAACGAATCCACAAGTGCCGTGACGAGGATCCTCGTCACGGCACTTGTGGATTCGTTCATTTGATGCATTACATTAGTGTGATCTCTGTGTGTAGCTGTTCATAGGTTTCTGATTTGCCTAGTGAATTCCTCTTCAATCTCCTTCAAGCTTAATGGCACATTTAACTTAGGTCCCTCGTAGCCTGGTGGATAGCGCGCAGGACTCGTAATTCTGTGGCGCGGGTTCGATTCCCGCACGAGGCAGAAACAAACGGGCAAAGTTTCTTTCACCCTGAATGCCCCTGTTACCTAGCAGTAAATAGGTACCTGGGAGTTAGTCAGCTGTCACGGGCTGCTTCCTGGGGGTGGAGGCCTGGTCAAGGACCGGGCCGCGGGGACACTAAAGCCCCGAAATCAACTCAAGATAACCTCAAGATAACCCTGTATTAAATAGCTTTCTGGGTATCACTGAAGGTGGTAGTCCCACCACCTTCAGCCTCACCGTACCGAACATAGACATTAGCCAATGTAGACGCACGTATGTAGCCCCACACAACCTGTTTACCACGCTTCCATGGCTGCCGGGTGACTACATCTGGGCGCCTGTGACTCTTGACAGGTTTGAACATTTGCGGTTCCCTTTAGGCTGGACACTTGCGTGTAGTCAAACTTCTCTTACCGATATCACTGGCTGTATCATTTCTAGCAACCTTTCCCTCTGACTTATGGTTGATGAGACCCTGATTACGGTATTGGTCTCTCGTAGAGCCGCAGATACACTGGTGTTCGGTGGAGACGGTGACGACAAGCCACAGAGCAACGTCAATACTTAAGGCCCGATTGCCCAGGCGGAGTGGAATTAGAGACAGACAGCAGGAAATCAACAGCACGAGGGATTTCATGTAGATGAGGCGTGCATTATTCTTCCCACAAGCTGACTCTAGCATTGCTGACGATGCAGGTCCACCCACTTGCATTGAGTAGTGAGTTCTGAGATTGGCACTGGAGGAGATATATATATATATATATATATATATATATATATATATATATATATATATATATATATATATATATATATATATATATATATATATATTAGATTATAATCTATATAATCTAATATAATATAATAGAATAGAATCCACAAGGTCTTCTCTGAACACTATTTATTTTCTTCTTCGAGGATGTGGGTCCCTTTAATTAAACCAGTGGTGGTACCCCTAAATATATATATATATATATATATATATATATATATATATATATATATATATATATATATATATATATATATATATATATATAAGTAGCACGGCTATGGTGAGCCCGAAGTGGACTTCCTTCTTTGCCTATATTGTGTATTTCCATTAGCATCTTATGTGTTTTATCATGTCCCCCTATCTCTCCTTTCCTTCAGTGTGGAAAGCTCTCTCAGTCTTTCCTCATAGCTCAATACCTACAGGTCAGGACAGAGCCTAACCTAATCTAACCTTTACCTAATCTAAACTTTACCTAACCTAAACTTTACCTAACCTAACCTGATCTAACTTAAGCAAACCTTTACCTTACTTATTCTAGCAACCTAACTTAACCAGACCCAGCCTACCAGAGTGACCAGCACTACAGGCACAAAAAATGTCTGAAAAAAGGGCTGTCGATGAACGGAGGATCACTCACAATGATGAAAAACTGAAATTCTATAATTAATCGTCATTTACGGCAGTTATTAAACGAATATTCTATAAATAATCGTAGTACAGTTGATTTAGTTCTCGACTCATACTCTATTTGATTCTTTGGTGGGACAGAAATGGTTGGGCACGTTTCCGGCCACCTAGTGCCTCTGGTCACCTAACAGTTAAACTAGTAGTCTGTAAAAAGACTCCTGAGACGTTATTTTTGGTAATAGTTCAACTAAATTGTCAATCGGGGTAATGTGATAGACTCTAGTTTGTGGTGTCTGCCGTTCATTAGGCAGAAGCCACAACATTTATCTTCGTTAGGTCAACCACCTCAACACAGGTACACACTCCACAATGTGTACGTGTGTGTATCAGGACTGAGTGTGTACCAGGAGCAAGTGTACCAATACCTTGTGTATCAGGACTGAGTGTGTACCAGGAGCATGTGTACCAATACCTTGTGTATCAGGACTGAGTGTGTACCAGGAGCATGTGTACGAATACCTTGTGTATCAGGACTGAGTGTGTACCAGGAGCATGTGTACCAATACCTTGTGTATCAGGACTGAGTGTGTACCAGGAGCATGTGTACCAATACCTTGTGTATCAGGACTGAGTGTGTACCAGGAGCAAGTGTACCAATACCTTGTGTATCAGGACTGAGTGTGTACCAGGAGCATGTGTACCAATACCTTGTGTATCAGGACTGAGTGTGTACCAGGAGCATGTGTACCAATACCTTGTGTATCAGGACTGAGTGTGTACCAGGAGCATGTGTACCAATACCTTGTGTATCAGGATCATCTGTTCCTAAAACATGTGTTTAAGTATCACAACTGGAGATCCAACAGAAACAAAAATTCATATTACTTATCAAATTCAATATGATTTAGCAAAATACTTTATCCCTCATAACTGCAATTCTCAAAATGTTTTGCAATGTCAAATCTTCCACGTCACGCCGCTGGCGGAGGAGCCGCTGGTATATAAGGCTCCGCTCCGTCTCAAGAAGCATCAGTCACCATAACGACTCACTACCAACATGACTTATAAGGTAGGAGATCATTCTACTTCACTACAGGTGTTTCGTGTTATACTGATCGATTTTTGTTCAAATACTATACACCCCATTACCATCCTGTGGGCGGTAGCGAACACAGTTACAGAGGTACATAATGGGCTCAGGAGCTGAACCCCATAATTCGTTTACCTAAGTAAGCAACAGTCTTGATGAACTAGTTACAGGGTTTAATGTATATATCCAATAACCTTTTATAGCACAATTGGTTCAAATACTGGACCACAACAGTCTCTAAGCTGAGCAATTAATGTGCAGTCAGTTACATATAATTTTTTATTTACAAATCGCAGGATTAATTTGTAACTGAACTTGGTACTTTTGTCATCCCTGTTGACAAAGGTGGGCAAGCGAAGTTGATGTAACAATGAATCTTCGTTGATGTTACAACGAATCAATTTCGATGTAACAACGAATCAGCGTCGGTGTAACAATGAAATAACAATGAATCAACGTTATTGTAATGCTGATGTAACAATGAATCACCGCTAATGTTAGATTAAGTTAAACTTCAGTTGAGAACAGTTTGCTCACTGTAATAATAAGTCACACAGTAATAGGAAGATTATATAGCTATATGCGGCCATGCAGTTTAGGTCACTGTTTTCCTTGGTTCGTAATGCAGATTCTGGTGTTGGCAGCTGTGGTGGGTGTCGTCGTGGCACGACCAGAAGCTCCAGGCTACCCACGAGCGGCTTCGTACGGTGCTCCAGCTTATCCTGACGTAAGCATATAACACAATACGTCTTCCAGGGCTCACCTAGGCAAACGACGTTGATGTAACACTGACGCAACGATAATAACGTTAATATAACTTTATTAACGTTGATCTAACATAGATTAAACGTTATTGGAGCTGGTTTAGTCCGATGTGATAAATGGTCATGATTCGACGTGTTTTCGACCAATATAAAGTCGTTCAGTTTTTCCATCAATGATAGTGTTCGTAATAAATCATTCAAGACTAAGAATAAATCATAACATCAAGAGATACAACTGTATTGTTGTTGTATTTTGTTCGATACATTAATAGCAGTAAAAGCAACATTAATAGAAACATGTCTGAAATAATACTTACACATTACAACATATTTCGTATGATAAAATAACACCTTTCATTTATGACTAAACTTCAATTATAATTTAACAGGATTTGAGGTTCAGTTAACTCAGAATAGGACATCATAAAATGCGAACTCGTGTTATCATGTGTGGTAATGTCAGTGTAACATTGTAAATCATCCGTCCACAGACTCCTCCCCGTTACGACTCCCAGTACGCTGTGAGTGATGGCTCCGGCAACGACTTCGGTCACCAGGAGTCTCGCAACGATTACGACACCAAGGGCTCTTATTACGTCCAGCTTCCCGACGGTCGCCTGCAGAAGGTGACTTACGTCATCAACGGCGACTCCGGCTACGTGGCCCAAGTTGAATACCAGGGAGAGGCCCAGTACCCAGCCTACCAGCCCAGTTACAAGCCCGCTCCAGCCTACAAGCCAGCTCCTGTTTATGCATAATCTGATGTGATAATCTAACTCTTTTATTGGTATGAAATTCCACATATAGCATAAATAAAGCTGATTTTTGTAAAATGCTTCTTATTTCAATTACAGAACATGCTAACGCCTATATCTAATTGATATAATGCTACATTAAATTGATATACATTGTGGCAAACAGTTGAGAAAAAAAGTCTGACGTATTTAATACTGTTGAAATTTGTTAAATTATTTTATAAGTGACTATTGTGGCCATTCTTAGTTCCTGGTTTATTCACCTATACCTTAGCGCGATCATCCAGAGCTTCTTTAAATCTCCCGGATACTCCAGCGAAGCTCAAATGTCTGGTAGCATCCGGCTGTCCGGCACCATCTCAAGAACTCCATTTGTGACAAGTTGCTTGTCAAACAGAAGTAAAAGTAGATATATTTGAAGTTAAAAACGAAAGAAGTTTTCATATAACTGGCGAACTATCAAGGAAAAGCGTCAAGCCATTACGACTATATATATAACACTTGGAAGGGGTCAGGATAAGGATTTCGGATGGGTCGGGGGGGGGGGGAGGAATGGTGCCCAACCACTTGGAAGATCGGGGATTGAACGCCGACCTGCATGAAGCTCAACCGTAGCTCCTAGTGGTTGAACAAAAGTAGATATAGTGGAATCTGGACCTTAAAGTTGAAGTAATTTATAAATAATTGAAACTTAGAGAATAGCCAGAACTATTCAACCTCAGTTTCCCCAAATCCTCCCTGTCTCTCCCACGCACACTCTCCTGTCTCTCCCACACACTCTCGCTGTCTCTCCCACACACACACTCTCCCTGTCTCCCACACACACCATCCCTGTCTTCCCTCATCACTGCATCTATTTTTTTAAGCTCAATTTTCTTCATTGTAACCCTGATCTCTTCTGAATTAATGTTTCTAACACACAAATCATACTTTCCTGATAATTTTTTGAGCAATATTTTTCCAAAACACTTAACAGATTTTAGTTTTATCTCTAAGTTATTGTTTACAATACATTGATCAGACTTTCTTGTGATCTTACGAACGATTGTTTCCCCATACAATATTAAGACTTTCATGGCCTCTTCTGCGTGAATATTTCCCAAACATTGATCAGACTTGGTCCCCAGTTGTTCAAGAGAGCACCAATTATAGAAACAATGTCCGGCGTCCCTAGAAAGAGACTTCTCCCTCAAGGCTGAGTGACGCCACTCGACTTTCGTGTTACAGTCTTGTAGACTTCTGAAATAGGCATCACGCGCTGCTTTCGATGAACAGCTGAACGAGTGAGACAGAAATATGACTTTCATTGAGGCTCGGGAGTTATGAGAGAGACTTGAGCCTCCAAACGCTCAAGCGGTTTCGCTGATTCTTACCCTGAAGGGCACAGTCAAAATTAACATTTCCTGTCATTACTGTTTTACACTTGTAGTGGTATCAGGGACTTTTGAACCTGATACCAGCAGATGACAGGTTTTTGTCCAGAACGATTCCTGGGAATCTGATATCGGCACATGTAGTCTTTTCTCGAGATATACCTTGGTACCTGATATCAGGATAGCAGGGTTATCCTGAGAGATACCTCGTTGGTATAAGAGACTTCTTTATACCTAAGATAATGGTTGGTACCTGATACCAACCAGCGTATGAAGGGATTTTATTTTAAATTTGTTTTAACGTTCTTATGTACCTGATCATGTCATGCCGATAATCTAGACTATATGAAGGGGGTTACATAGTGTGTGTCAAGAGCCAGTTGTGTGATACTAAGATACCTGGCCATTTATGCAGCAAGGCCCATACACCTGACTCAATACTGTGCTCATACTCAAGCCTATACACCTGACTACAAATAGGTACCTGGGATTTAGACAGCTGCTACGGGCTGCTACAAATAGGTACCTGGGAGCTAGACAGCTGCTACGGGCTGCTTTCTGGGATGTGTGTGTGTGTGTTAGAGAGAAATATATGTATTAGACATAACAGAGGAAAATAGATTGATTAGAAAGGCGAAGCCTAAGAGCTAATAGCTCGATTCTGCAGGCACAAATAGTAAATTCACAAATTCAGGCACAAATTCTTGCCCGAAACGCTGTGCTTATTAGTGGCTTTAGGCAGAGTATGTATTAGCTCTATATAGACATCCAACATTATGTTGTAACTCGTCTTGTATATATATGTACTTTTACCTGAATAAACATTTATTTATTTAAACACACACACACACACACACACACACACACACACACACACACACACACACACACACACAAAGTTGATTGACGATTGAGAGGCGGGACCAAAGAGCCAGAGCTCAACCCCCGCAAGCACAATTAGGTGAGTACACACACACACACACACACACACACACACACACACACACACACACACACACACACACACACAAAACTCCTGCAACTAAAAAAAATAACTGAAGCAGACAAATCAATCAGTTACAAGTAGGACACAGTGAGACGGCGGTGGCTGGACTGACCAATCAACCGATCACCACATAGCTACAACACGTAATAGTGAGAACCTCAAGACTCCAGCTCTCACGGGTAGTGTAGGGCGGGTGTGATCCATTTATATATATATTTATATATTTTAACACCGGAAGGCACAGGAGCAAATGGCTTGGCTGTTGTGGTGCCCCAAGCAGGGTTTAAACCTCAGATTTATTAGTTGGGGTTCGCTGAAGGCTATACAGCGGTAGCACAAGCTTGCAGTGATGGAATTACATCTGTGTAACCTCGATTTTATCATCAATGTAAGCACAAGCTTGACCTTGATGGAACCGCGTCAATGAAACATCAATGTCCCATTAATGTAAGCACAAACTTACAGTAATGGAACATTCCCCACTCTGTGTGTGTGGAGTTTATATAAATCCACATTGAATTTATATTCAAGAATGAATGACTCACACAAAAAGTCAACAATGAACACATCATGGCATATGTGTAGCAATAATTCTGACAATTATAATCTACAATATTAAATACAAATTATGGTATATATATATATATATATATATATATATATATATATATATATATATATATATATATATATATATATATATATATATATATATATATATATATATAATAACTGGCTCATAACACCCTCTCACATTAGCCTGCAGGAACATGATAAAGTTGATTAACTAAGGTTGCAATAAATAAAGACAGTATTGAATGGAATCTTGAGTTAACAAATAGGTTCCTTAAAAGTGTCATTAGACTTGACGTGTCACAATCGACAAGAGAATGATCCAGGACGGACCGAAACGTCGTCGTCCCTTCACCTTCTAGTGTGTGGTCTGGTCAACTTACTTTAGCCACGTTATTGTGACTCCTCGTGTGCATTAGACGAGAACTCTTGGGTGAATTTCAAGACAGCAGAACAGTGCAAACTGGAACTAGCAGGTCTATTGTTCATCATTATAAAATGTGTCAAGAAAAACACGTGTATGGGGCCAGTAACAACATCATCAGACTAACAAACGTTGTCTCAGCTCGAATAAGACTTGGCTACATATATCGCTGGCAGTTCGGTTTATATAAGGATCTAGAGAAGCATTTGTGTCCCTGTCATTGTCCCTCGTCTTAAACTCTGATAAAATTCAGCCATTTAGAGACAACTCTAAACTCACGCTGCATGAAATAGCAAACCATCTAATTAATATGGATAAAACATCTGAGATCCTTGCACTGTATCCTTATCTCGCTTCCAGTAGATAGAAGACCTGAGATTAAAGAACAAGCAGTGAAATGTGAAGACTAATAATAACAAACAGCAGAGTTCCTATGACCCCGCAACATCTCCATAGCTTTAACAGCTAAGTATTAGCGAAAAAACCTACCATTACTGTTTATTTAATTGTAAATACATAGCTGTTGAAATTTTCAATGTTCCAAGCGTTTCAAGCTCAACCATAAAACACTGAAGCTAATGGACAATATCTTCCTCTTGTGTCTACAGCTGCTGGAAATAATATACAGCTTCTATCTATTATTTGTCATATTATATTTGTAACCAAATCTAATTTATCTTATAATATTTCCTCTTAAGATATCATGTTAAATATGTTGTAAAATGGCACGACAACCATCAAGTAAAACAACATGTAGAACACCATTTAAAAAATATATATAAAACATTATGTAAAAATGTTTTTGTACCTTTTCCGAGTTCCTGTAGGAAGTGTATGATCAATATGGCTTTCTTGGACTTTGATGGCTATGTAGGACTTTGATGGCTATGTAGGACTTTGATGGCTATGTAGGACTTTGATGGCTATGTAGGACTTTGATGGCTATGTAGGACTTTGATGGCTATGTAGGACTTTGATGGCTATGTAGGACTTTGATGGCTATGTAGGACTTTGATGGCTATGTAGGACTTTGATGGCTATGTAGGACTTTGATGGCTATGTAGGACTTTGATGGCTATGTAGGACTTTAATGGCTATATAGGACTTTGATGGCTATGTAGGTCTTTGATGGCTATGTAGGACTTTAATGGCTATATAGGACTTTGATGGCTATGTAGGTCTTTGATGGCTATGTAGGACTTTAATGGCTATATAGGACTTTGATGGCTATGTAGGTCTTTGATGGCTATGTAGGACTTTAATGGCTATATAGGACTTTGATGGCTATGTAGGACTTTAATGGCTATATAGGACTTTGATGGCTATGTAGGTCTTTGATGGCTATGTAGGACTTTAATGGGTATGTAGAACTTTGATGGCTTTGTAGGACTTTAATGGCTATGAAGCACTTTGATGGCTATGTAGGACTTTGGCAGATTCCTTGCTTGGGTCACCATGAAACGTGATTTGGCTGTGATTGCTCCGGATTCATTCCTATAGATCATTTATCCTCAGCAATTTGTTGCTTTCTCCACTAATGTGTATCCCCATAAAACTATTCAGCAAAATATATTAACGTATTTTTCTATTACATTTAATATCAGAATATGCACTAACACACTGATTCTGGAGAGAGGGAAGCTATTAATGAATGTGAAGTGTTATACAAGTTCAGACACTTGTAAGGGAATGCTTAGATAATCAATGACCTTTTGCTACAGTATTCAGAGGGTCACAATCTGCATTTCTTAACTCTAGGTTGCGAACTCGATGAACTTAAGTGTAGAGGATGACTCAAGTTTGTCAGAAATTAAATTTCGAATAAATTCATTAGATTTTTACTTATATCATTGTTTACAAAAACAAAACATACAATAGGAGCATTTTCAAATAAATTAGATTATCATCTCAGTTTAAGCATAGTCTGGTTCAGGCTTGTAGCTCTGGGCAGGCTTGTAGGCAGGGCTAGGGGCGGGCTTGTAGGACGGTGTGGGCTTGTAGGCGGGGGCGGGCTGGTAGGCGGGTGTGGGCTTGTAGGAGGGTGTGGGCTTGTAGGCGGGGGCGGGCTGGTAGGCAGGGTACTTGGCCTCGCCCTCGTAGCTCACTACAGGTACGTAGCCGGAGTCGCCGCTCACTCCGTAAGTCACCTTCTGCACACGACCGTCGGGAAGCTGGACGTAATAAGTACCCTTGGTGTCGTAGCCGTCGCGAGACTCTTGGTGACCGAAGTCGTTGCCGAAGTCATCCTTAACGGCGAACTGAGAGTTGTACTGGGCAGGAGTCTGTGGGGAAATAATATACACTGATACCACAATACACAGTGACACAAAAACGGAAATAAATCACAGAGTAAATCACTTAATGTTCAACTCCTGGAAAACGCTATTTGATACTTGACTAAGATCGTCTAAATGTTCCATAAGATTGTTATAAATTTTTATAATAAAAGTTTTCATAGTATAATACTAAATGATTTGTTGTGTAATATATAAAAATATGAAGCTGTTCGAAGTATGTTTCCTTTTATATAGAGCTGTGATAAACATTATGCATTTATGCAAAAGGCGATCATGAGACCCTACGAGCCTTATCTTACATCAGGGTGAGCTGGGGCACCGTAGGATGGTCTAGGGTGAGCTGGGGCACCGTAGGACGGTGAAGGGGGGGCTGAGGGTGGTTCAGACCTGGCGAGAGTGGCAGCCACGAGGGCAGACAACATCAGAACCTACAGGGCGAGAGACATCAACACATTAAACGTAATGTTACATTCATATCATAAGTTTTCTACTAGTGCCTAGCGAATACAATAAATATTTTATGCAGTATGGACAAGGAAGCTCTCTCTCTCTCTCTCTCTCTCTCTCTCTCTCTCTCTCTCTCTCTCTCTCTCTCTCTCTCTCTCTCTCTCTCTCTCTCTCTCTCTCTCTCTCTCTCTCTCTCTCTCTCTCTCTCTCTCCCTCCCCACCTTGGATGTCATGTTGGCAGTGGAGTGTGGAAACAACTGATGGTACCTTAGGCTGACCGGACACTTATATATCAACAGCCGACTCTAAGGGTCACGTGATGAAGCGAGTTCTTGACCTTGTACTAGATTTAGAGAACTGCAGCATTGAAGTAAACTGCTTTTTAAAAGCCACTTTGCCACTTTAGTACATGAAAGGAATATAGGAATTATTGATAAGGTGTTTGTCTTACACATTCTCATTGATCTGGCAAAGGAAGTCGACGAATTGAGCACCAATAAAGAGGAGCGACATATGTTCAGGAACATCAACCGTGGTTGATATACTTTATATGAATAACAGCCTCAGAGGTTATAGGTTATAAACAGCAATGGAGGATGGACACGATATTGACTGGGAAGATTTCGAACGGGTTTCTTGTTTGTTTATGAATATGGTTTCTTTCTGATCGATCAAAGGTGTACATAACCATGTTGTGTTAACCGTCCTACATTTAACAAGGCATATCAGATGCAGTTTTAACATAATGATAATGAAGTATATTACTGCACTTTGATGGACTACGCCTGAAATTGTTATATATACATTCACATTTAGAGGTCATTAGCAGGCGAGGAGTCTCAACGTGGCTAAAGTATGTTGACCAGACCACACACTAGAAGGTGAAGGGACGACGACGTTTCGGTCCGTCCTGGACCATTCTCAAGTCGATTGTGAACAGACCAAACAGACCACACTTCACCTTCTACTGTGCGGTCAAGTCAATAAAAGTTAATAATTTGCCCCTAACATTCTTCCATAGATAAACAAAATAATTAAACATTATTATGGATCTATAAGAAGATATAATATTGTCATGTAATTTGTCAATTATATTTAACCGTCCCAGTGTGTCAAGCCTCATCGTGGATGAATGGTGGCAATGCCATCGTTAAGTAGCTGCTGGTTATAAGTGTCCCAAATTCCCCTCTTTTGTTTCTGCATTGTAATCCTTGTAGGTGATTGGCCAGTCTCATTCTCCTCCTCTTCCCGTTTCAGGCATTGAATGACTAATTGGTCTCAATGACTGACTTTATAACTGTAACCCGTATTTCAATTCAGTCGAATCCAATTACATTCGACACCCCAGTAATGAGAGAAAATAATAATGGATGAGAATCATTCTCAATCGACTTGAGAATGGTCCAGGACGGACCGAAACGTCGTCGTCCCTTCACCTTCTAGTGTGTGGTCTGGTCAAATAATAATGGATGAGTTGCAAATACTACGTTGAATGTTGATATGAATCCAAAATGTTGACATACAGGTAACATATAAAGTATATTTACACTAAAAGGCAGTGATATTATAACATGCTCGTTACTGAAGTCAAAACAGAATAAACTGAGCCAATTTCATTTGTGTGGAGAATGAAATAAAAAATAGGAAATCATTTCAACTTGGGATAAAAAAAGGCACAGTTCATTATAACTGAAACATAAGAGTGAACCGTTTTGTATATTCATATGTTTCGTAAATAATAATATTTTCAACATTTTATCTGTTTCATTTTAACTATAACAATGTTTTTACCTTTTGAATGTTCTGATGAACGTATACAAAAGGTTGTCCATTGTTTTCATTACAATGAGACACGCCCCAGACAATAAAAACCCAATGAATGCACCAAGGGAGAACAGCCGCTGCTTTAACGAGCCTTGCCTGAGGGTAGGTTGGAGTGCCTGTCCGCAGACCAACCTCATTCGAGAACGTTGCCTCATAACATACAGATTGCTTCTCATTGGCTAAAACAGGTCACATGACATGAGTGAGGGGATGACGACACAATTGGCTTCAGACGTCTTTCAAGCACCATTTTATCTACCCAGAAAATGTTGTTCAATAATATAAATGAAAGCAACCCGATTTCATTGTGAAAATTACTATTTCACAGTTTAAATAAACTATACCTTTGAGGTAGCGGGTGTGTATGACTCTCAGACAGTTGAAGACGCGTTTCTCAATCTTTGTATCCTTGAAATAATTCCGGGTCGTATTTTAGATAAACATACACATAGATTTCATTGCCAACTAGAAGGAGACGATTTGTGTCTCTGCTTTTGATGCTGGTTAAATGAGAAAATTAAATACAAAAAAAAGGCTGGAAAAGTACATTTACATATTATTAGAATTATCCTATTTATCACTATTTCTTGTGGAACCTCCCTATAGTTATCTTGGAGATCCGTGGAACATTTACATATTATTAGAATTATGTTATTTATCACTATTTCTTGTGGAACCCGCCTATAGTTACCTTGGAGATCCGTGGAACATTTACATATTATTAGAATTATCCTATTTATCACTATTTCTTGTGAAACCCGCCTATAGTTACCTTGGAGATCCGTGGAACTTCCAGTTGACAGTAAAATAACAATATTTGTTTACAACTTGCAGCAGTATTCATCAGCTAATTTGTCAGAAGCCAAACATTAGGAGCCTCTACATCTTTCTTCATTATAACTCTCCTCAGTTACACCCAGAGATCACACTAACGTGATGCATCAAATGAACAAATATGAACGTGACAAATGAATGTGTCCGATTCCTCGTCACGGCCCTTGTGGATTTGCTCCGTCCTCAAATCGATGTTCTTGTGAAACAAAACTCCTCACTAATATTTTAGTCTTATCAGTGTAACAAAAAAAATGAAGCAGATGAAGCACTCGCTGAAGAGGGGAAGAAATGTAGACAAATGTGAAGCGACAAGAAGAAGTAAATAATACAATCCTAGAGCATAGAGTTGGGCCGCTCTATACAGCTTTCATTGTCGCATTACTGAAGTTGCAGATTTTGTATCATCAAATTAAGGTTAGTTCAAATTAATTAGATTTTATACGCAATTTATTTGATAAATATATTTGCATTCGGATATAAATATATGCAAATCATGGTATCGTATTAATTCATGCATAAGCTGGGGTGGGCGTATAGCTGTCAGGCTTGTAGCTGGGAGCGGCCTTGTAGCTGGGGTCAGGCTTGTAGCTGGGGTCAGGCTTGTAGCTGGGAGCGGCCTTGTAGCTGGGGTCAGGCTTGTAGCTGGGGTCAGGCTTGTAGCTGGGAGCGGGGATGGGCTGATACTTGGCCTCGCCCTCGTAGCTTATTTCAGGTACGAAGCCGGAGTCGCCGTTGACGACGTAAGTCACCTTTTGCACACGACCGTCGGGAAGCTGGACGTAATACGTTCCCTGGGTGTCGTGGCCGTCGCGAGACTCTTCATGGCCGAAGTCGTTGCCGGAGTCGTCCTTGACAGCGAACTGGGAGCTGTACCTAGCAGGAAACTAGAGACAAATGGTCGTCACTGTTCCACATGTATCATAGACTTCGCAAACTGTTGGATACTTGATAAAAGTAAGATCATAAAATAACTTATTAATAAGATAATTGCTTTTTTTAAGACTTTGTTAGGTTAGCTTCTACTGTTATAGACTTTCATGTAAAAATAAAAATCAAGCAGTTATGTAATTCACTCTATTGACGTCTAACTACTGTGGAAGACATATATTACATCCGGATAAGCAGGAACAGCATATGATGGTCTAGGGTAGGCAGGGGTATTGTTGGGTGGTGAAGGGTGCCCTGAGGGTGATTCAGGGCGGGCGAGGGAGGCAGCCATAAGGGCAGCCAACACCAGAACCTACAGATCAACCCATCAAAAAAAATAAATAAATGCAGAATACATTAAAATATAAATTCATGTTTAAAAAGAAGCAGTTTTTTCTGTTATTTGACGTACTAAAACAAAATAGACTATTTATATATGTATCATTCCGTCACACACATTGGATCTGCCAATATATAAGACATTTGAAAGCAAGACTGTCTATATTCACCTTAGCAGTCATGGTAAGTTTGAGGTGAAAACAACTGGCAGTTACTGGAGCAGATCAGAGCCTTTTATATCATCAACCCCGCCCAGAGTCAAATGACGAGGCGGGATCTTGACATTGCAAAATATTTATAGAAATGCATTTGATGTTGTGTAAGCTATCTTGTAAAATTATTTGGTGTATAGAAGTGATTATATATATATATATATATATATATATATATATATATATATATATATATATATATATATATATATATATATTTGTGAGGTTTACAGGCCCTCAGGGTTCCCCCTAGAACTCTGATTACATCTTGACACATACACGATCACCAACAGTAAACACCTTCACTATTGACGATGATTTCTGCACACTATCTTTACTACCTCATACATGCAGTCTTCACTTCAACATATATGCAATCTTTACTACATCATTCACGTGATCTTTTCCGCATCATATACATTACTACAGCATATAAATGATCTTTACTATATCTTACACATTAGTTTTACTATAAGTAATCTTCCCTTCATGCAGTATTCACAACACACAATCTACACATCGAGGACTTTCAATACCGGTGCATGCTTTCCTGAGGTCTCCTCAGAGCCCGTGTTCCACGAGATCATAGCGTCCCCTCGAGGGTCTAAACACTATGGTTCTTTCAGAATACCACTTGTCTCGTACATGGAGGGCCGCGCATGGTTCGTTGCTATTACACGGAACCTGCCGACAGATTGCAACTTAAGCTTGTGCCGTCACTGGATGGTTTAGCGCACGGAATTGAGGAATTTAATACCCTTGTCCACTAGGTTGATTTGTCACTCCGTTCAAAATTCAATCTCCTAACTAACACGAAACGTACGAACCCAAGCAACTCACCTAATGCAGGCGATGAGTCACAATAACGTGGCTAAAGTATGTTGACCAGACCACACACTAGAAGGTGAAGGGACGACGACATTTCGGTCCGTCCTGGACCATTCTCAAGTCGATCATTCTCACAATCGACTTGAGAATGGTCCAGGACGGACCGAAACGTCGTCGTCCTTTCACCTTCTAGTGTGTGGTCTGGTCAACAACCCATCTAACCTATTGAGTACGATACATAGAAAGCGTAGATATTTGTGAACCTCTGATTTTCATAGTAGGTTGCATTTAATACGTTGGTTTCCGTAAACGCGATCTATTAGTTGAGAGGACCGGTTATTATGTCAGCTAGCACTAATAAACCTTGGATATCTTACGATGATATTCTCAAGAACAGGAGAATGGATATAATAATTGCATATCTCTACCTATTAGCAGTAGTGTAATGACGAAAATCAATGTTATAGAGCTGGCGAATATTACCTAATTTAATTTAAGAGCTTACATGTTTTTTTGGGTGGATATAAGAAAATATTACTGGATACTACAGTAGGCCTATTGACCCATAGAATGCAGCTCTTATTGACCCGTACAATCCAGCTCCTATTGATCCAAATAGGGCATCATTTTTATCCTGGTTGATCATTTTAAATCGTTTTCGTTGAAACAGTGGTAGGGTCAACAGAAGATCCCAATGCACTGGTTTACCGACGACTCCTGCATTGTAGGGTTCAGTTCCTGGAGTCCACACTCAACCAGGTTATCTGGCAACCGTCAGGTCGTCGATCAGAACTACCTCCATTTGTCTCAGGTCGTTCCAAATCCCAGGAACGGCTCTAAGGTCACTCAGTTGGCCTTTCCAGCCCGCCCTCCTGTTAGACTGGTAGTCTATCACATCTTGAAGTCCTACTTCCCGCGGTTTAGGCAGTCCCGAATGCTCCTCGAGCAGTTGCTCGGCGTTTTCACTGCCTTCGACCCTGATTTCTACCAGCTGGCGTCCATCTCCACGGGCTAGACTGCTACTTGCTGGAGAGACAAATGACGCGTCCTTTCCCAACGAGCGCTAGGAGCGCAGTGACTCCACGTCTCCCGTCGTGAGTCTCCCGCTCACGACGCGGGCAGTGAAGTTATGCCATGTGACGGCAGATCTAGTTGCTAGCGCAACGGCTAATAACAAATACATAAGCTAGCTGCAACTATGGAGATTTTTGCTCTATTTTTCATGCAAAAACATTTGAATCTGGGTACATTTACTGACGGTGTAGCTCGCATGTGATCTGATACATCTAGTCGATTTCTCCACTTTGATTTCAGGATCAATAATGCAGGTAATTCTGTTTCACAAAGATAAGCAGTGATAAAGCATTCATTGCCCTCATCGCCAAGCTGGGTGAGCTGTAAGCTGCTTGGTTAGCGGCCTCGTCTCTATCCGTATTGATAACTGCGATAACTAATTATAATCTAACAACTTTTTTTTAGCATTGTTCAGAGATCGATTTCCATACTGATATTATTTTGGTTCTATGCCCCCCCAACGGCATGGTAATCCCGGTTAAGACCCACCTGAACTAAAGCCTCTTAGTGTAGCAAAGACCCACCTGAACTAAAGCCTCTTAGTGTAGCAAAGACCGTGGACCAGTCTCGCAGTGAATAATGAAACAGTGTACTAAGACCACACACACCAGTTGAAGTGCTGTTCAAGACGCTGCTTAAAAAGGTATTTTTTCAGATGTCGAAATGGACCTGTATGTTACCGATAAACTAGATAGGAAATAGAGAACAAGACTTAAATTTCAGACCAATGTTATTGAGAGGTAGGAAGCCCTCTACTCCAGACTGATGTTGTTACTAGGTAGAAAGGCCTCTACTTCATACCGATGTTCTCGAGAGGTGAGAAGACCTCTACTTCAGACCAGGTGGAACCTATATATCATGATAGTCGTTCTGCATTTGTTTTCCTATATTTTTAGGGATAATATACTATGAATAAGAACTTTGGATAACTTTGTGGGATTCCTGTAATTTCTCCATTTAGCTCTTTATTAGAAAACAACAATAAAAGGAAATTAATATTATTGTTTAGATCATTAGCATTTATTAATACAAAATTTTAAATAAATATGATTGGAATTTAACAAATGAGGTGCACTATTACAACAAGTTATGCATAGGCTGGGGCTGGCTTGTAGGCTGGAGCGGGCTTGTAGGCTGGAGCGGGCTTGTAACTGGGCTGGTAGGCTGGGTACTGGGCCTCTCCCTGGTATTCAACTTGGGCCACGTAGCCGGAGTCGCCGTTGACGACGTAAGTCACCTTCTGCAGGCGGCCGTCGGGAAGCTGGACGTAATAAGAGCCCTTGGTGTCGTAATCGTTGCGAGACTCCTGGTGACCGAAGTCGTTGCCGGAGCCATCACTCACAGCGTACTGGGAGTCGTAACGGGGAGGAGTCTGTGGACGGATGATTAACAATGTTACATTGACATTACCGCACATGATATACACACCCTGCATTTTATGCTGTCTTTTTATCAAGTTGCCTTAATGTATAACAATTTTCCTAAATATTACATTTAACACTACTTAAAATATGTAATAATTAGGATAATTAATCTGTCAATAAAGGATAATTATTTGTTAATACATGATAACTGACACATATGTTCATTGAATATTTTATCATCAGTTGTTTTATATTAAAATATATGTTAAACAAGGTTATTGACGTTATTAAATCTCGAGAAAATAATGTGAAATCCATAGCTTACGTCTGGATAAGCTGGAGCACCGTAGGATGGTCTGCGGTATGCTGGAGGTGGCCCGTATGTTGGGGGAGGTTCAGGGCGGGCGAGGGTGGCAGCCACAATGGCAGCCAACACAAGAACCTACAGGGCCAGGCATCAACACTTATTAAGAACCTACAGGGCCAGGCATCAACACTTATTAAGAACCTACAGGGCCAGGCATCAACACTTATTAAGAACCTACAAGCCCAGTCATCAACACTTATTAAGAGCTTACAGGGCCAATCATCAACACTTATTAAGAACCTACAGGCCCAGACATCAACACTTATAACACTAAAATAAACCGTACATTCATATATCATTTCATATTACAAATAGGTTATAATTAACTTCATTTCCCCTCATTTTGCTATTATCACAGCAAAAATAAATGAAAATCTTCACCTTTGTTGTCATGTTAGCAGTGAACTGTGAAGGTAAGTGATTGAGGGCCAGACAGTCAAGTGCCTTTTATACCAGCAGACTCTGCTCAGGGTCACGTGACGAGGCGAGTTTTGGATGACATTGTATGAGAAACGAAAGTCGATGAAGTGAATTATTTGATAGAAGTAGTGTAATGTCTAGAATTAGTGAGAGGTAAAGGTATCTTCGTGAGAAGTGTTATCAGTAGTTAAATTAGCACGTGAGACTGTGTGTGTGTGTGTGTGTGTGTTCACCTAGTTGGTCTTGCGGGGGTTGAGATTTGGCTCTTTGGTCCCGCCTCTCAACCATCAATCTACTGGTGCACAGATTCCTGAGCTTCTCGAGCTTTATCACATCTACATTTGAAACTGTGTATGGAGTCAGCCTCCACCACATTATTGCCTAGTGCATTCCATTTTATAACTACTCTGACACTGAAAAAGTTCTTTCTAATATCTCTGTGGCTCATTTGGGTACTCAGATTCCACATGTGTCCCCTTGTTCGTGTACCATCCGTGGTAAATAATCCATCCTTGTCCTGTGTTTATGTGTGTGTGTGTGTGTTTGTGTGTTTATTTATTATTTTCTATTTGTATTTGCAGAATCTGTGCCTGCAGAAAAGAGGGGGGAGGGAATTGTCAGGGAAAGCGCCAAGTCATTACAACTATTTATATATAGCACTTGGAAGGGGGGTCAGAATAAGGATTTGGGATGGGACGGGGGAAAGGAATGGTGCCCAACCACTTCAACGGTCGGGGATTGAACGCTGACCTGCATGCAATGAGAGTCTGCAGAAACGAGCTATTACGTCTTGGACACCGCCTTTCTAATTAATCTATTTTTCCTCTATTATATCTACTACATATATCTTTCTACCATACACATTCCCAGGAAGCATCCCGTAGCAGCTGTCTAACTTCAGGTACCTATTTACTGCTAGGTGAACAGTTGCATCAGGGTGAAAGAAACTTTGCCCATTTGAAAAAATGGGCAAAGTTTCTTTCACTCTGATGCATCTGGTCACCAAGCAATAAATAGGTACCTGGGAGTTAGACAGCTGCTACATGCTGCTTCCTGGTAGTGTAAGTGTCTGTTAGAGAGATTTATATGTAGGTATAATGGAGAAAAAACGGTCGGGAATCAGGACATTGGACAACCAACGGTTAAAATGGCGGGGTCCAAGAGCTAACAGTTCGATCGTGCAGATGCCACTAGTAAATAAAAAAAACACGCTTACAACTCCCATTAGCACAATTAGGTGAGTACATACAGTCCCACACACACACACACAGGCGGTTGAGAGGCGGGACCAAAGAGCCAGAGCTCAACCCCCACAAGCACAACTAGGTGAGTACACACGCACACATATTGTATGTGTGGCATGTGTCTTTTTTTTAATAATGTTACATTTTTGAGTGTGTAAGAGAAATATATCAAGTTGACATAATAGAAGAAAAAAATTGGTTAGAAAGGTGGGGACCAAGAGCTAACAGCTCGATTCTGCAGGCACAAATAGTAAATACACACACACAGCTGCCGATTTTTGCCACAGATGTTTATAAGCCAATTATCTTTGTGACCATGTGAGCAAATGTCATCCCCTTTTATTTTAGTGTAGAGTGGAGAACTTTTACGTCACGTGACCTTGAGAGAAACTGCTGTATAAAAGGCTCTGGTCTGCCTGGGAAGCCATCAGTCGCCTTCACATTTCTCTACCAACATGACTGCCAAGGTGGGGATCTCCCTTCTTGTTTACAAGTGTTTCTTGTAATATGACATAATTCAAGAGTATCAGAACTGCGAATATTATATATTATCTTTGCAGTGTGCAATACGTCATTTAATAGCAGAACTCATTGGTATAATGTTTTAATTCCATGTCATATAATAAGTGTTGATGCCTGGTTCTGTAGGTTCTAGTGATGGCTGCCCTTGTGGCTGTCACCCTCGCCCGCCCTGAACCTCCCCCAGTGTACGGTCCACCCCCATCATACACTCCCCCAAAACCTGCCTACGGTGCTCCAGCTTATCCTGATGTAAGACTTAATATATATATGATATACAGTATTTAGAACTAAATAATATGATCATATATTGACATTATTCTTCTGTAATATATATTTTGTTACTGTCGTCTGAAAGTTTGATAAGTAGATATAGTGTCCTAGTGGGTGAAATTGTTGGAGCTTGTGATGAGGAACCATTAAGGTGAAGTTTTATGAATTTGTTATAGTGTAAACAATTCCCCCACAGACTCCTCCTCAGTACAACTCACAGTACGCCGTAAGAGACGACTACTCAGGCAACGACTTCGGTCACCAAGAGTCTCGCGACGGCTACGACACCAAGGGTACTTATTACGTCCAGCTTCCAGACGGTCGCCAGCAGAAGGTGACTTACGGAGTGAGCGGCGACTCCGGCTACGTACCTGTAGTGAGCTACGAGGGCGAGGCCAAGTACCCCGCCTACCAGCCCGCCCCCGCCTACAAGCCCGCTCCCAGCTACACGCCCGCCCCAGCTTATGCATAATTTAACCTGACAAATATATGCTCTTTAGTTTAATTCCGATTGTAAATACTTTTAAATATGATTAAAGAAAATTTGATGAATTAGATAATAATTGTATTTCTTTAAAAATTTGGTGACACACACACATTAAGCGATTTAGTGGAAGCAGTTTAATGTAGATGATGCAGCAACATATTGTGTCGAAGACTTATAATGTATAGACAAATTTTGTCTAATAAGAATATTTCCTGATTTGTTCGCAGACACCTAAACAATGTGTGATAAATGCCACTCGTAATCACCTAAATCCGATAACATTCCTGTTTTGAACAAAAATAATTGTTACACCAAATGGTCAGAAAATAATCTACTATCTTAGTTTCTCGAGACCAAAAATCCAAAGCAGCATTTTAAAGGAGCATTGACCACCTTGAGACCCAGTCAACGCCTAACAAACACAAACGGATAATCCCAGAAAGAGACGCCAACTTTTACTTGGAGTGAAGACTCAGCGGAGTGAGGGTGCTGACATATGGCTGGAACTCCAAGTAAAAGTTTGTCTCACTTCTTGATATTTGCTCCTTGCCTCCTCCAGCAAGGTGGAGACTGGTTCCTTAGTGTCGGGGTTTTCCTTTTTTCAGGAATACTGTTCTGCATTCTTGGTTTTGGGAAGTCAATGTAGTTTATGCATTGTCTGACCTTTTGTTACAGTGTCTTGCGAGTCGTTCTCTATCGGGACGGTGATTAAATATGAATTTTGTATTTGAAAAGAAATTCCTGTAACTTTTTGGTGTTATTTCTAAAGATAGTCTATATTTTCAATGAGATTTTATCTTTTTGTCATCGTGTATTGTCCCTGAAGTTTTCTCACCCACGTCCAAGGTAAATTTTATTGCATTTGCTATAGCGTAATTTCAATTATAAAATTTTATGATTAACTCTGAAATGTTCCCTGGCCTGCCTGGAACATTCTGCAATCCTCATCGAAAATAAATTCGTTTAGTACACTTTCCTACTCTGCTTATAATTTCCTCTCTATGTAAACATATTCTCACATAATTACTCTCGGCCGTCATTTGATTTTGTTTCAATATGTTAAGATAAATATGCTTCCAGAGAGAGTCTCTTTTGTAATATGTAGTCGGGTTAATTATGACAGTCTAAGATGCAGTCTTACTGTATCCTGGACTGCCATAAACTCAACTCCTACTTTATTTTCTTCTTGGATAACTGACATTTTATAGTAAACTCTAGTAGAGTCTTAAGGCACGGCTTTACTCTGATAGGCAATGTTGTTATTTTGTAATGAAAGTTGTTCTTTCTCTTCCCCTTTCCCTCCGTTCCATCCCAAATCTTTATCCTGACGCCTTTCAAGTGCTATATAGTCGTAATGGCTTGGCGCTTTCTCTTGGCAGTTCCTCCACCTATCCTGCTCCTAAAGTTTCATCCTAATTAGTCTCTGTTTTACCTGGATGAGGTTCAGGGCGTTCTTGTACCCCCCAAGACCGGCCCAGAGGCCAGGCTTGACTTGTGATAACTTGGTCCAACAGGCTGTTGTGTGGAGCGGCCCCCAGGCCCACATATCCACTACAGACCGGTTGGTCCGGCACTTCTTGAAGACTTCCACTTTTGTTCCGAGAATATTTCTTATACATGCTTGAGGGATATTGACAACCGTGGGTCTCTGCTGTTCTTTGATTGTGCATATGGCACCTCTACTCTGAATCTAATCTGCATTTTCTTTCATATCGTTCACTCCAGTATCTTGAAATTTTACTGTGCAAGTTTGCGACCTGGCCCTCCAGTATTTTCAATGTATATATCATTTGATAACCCTTTCATTACATTTCTAAAAAATATATTTTGAGAGTTTTGAAACGATCCCAATAGTTTAGGTGATTAATCGTGTTATGAATGTCGTATATGTTCTCTGAATTCCCTCAGTTCCAGCAGCCTCTTCTATTCTGAGGGGGGAAGTGGGTATCGAGCAGAATTTAAGACGGGACAGCACCAGTGATATGAAACATACACACACACTATTCACCTAGTTGTGTTTGCGGGAGTTGAGCTTTGCTCTTAACAGCCGTGTGTGTGTGTGTGTGTGTGTGTGTGTGTGTGTGTGTGTGTTTGTGTGTGTGTGTGTGTGTGTGTGTGTGTGTGTGTGTGTGTGTGTGTGTGTGTGTGTATGTATTTATTATTTAATATTTGTATTTACGATATGTGGCTGCAGAATCGAGCTATTAGGTCTTGAACACCGCCTTTCTAACCAACCTATTTTTTCCCTATAATATCTACTACATATATTTCTAACACACACATCTATAGGAAGCAGCACGTTGCAGCTGTCTACCTCCCAGGTACCTATTTACTACTAGGTGTACAGATGCATCAGGGCGAAAGAAATTCTGCCCATTTGAAAAATGTGCAAAGTTTCTTTCACTCTAATGCATCTGTTCACCAAACAGTAAATAGGTACCTGGGAGTTAGACAGCTGCTACATGCTGCTTCCTGGGAATGTAAGTGTCTGTTAGAGAGATTTATATGTAGATATAATGGAGAAAAAACTGTCGGGAGTCAGGACATTGGACAACCAACGGTTAAAATGGCGGGGTCCAAGAGCTAACAGTTCGATCGTGCAGATGCCACTAGTAAATAAAAAAAACACGCTTACAACTCCCATTAGCACAATTAGGTGAGTACATACAGCCCCACACACAGCCACACACACAGGCGGTTGAGAGGCGGGACCAAAGAGCCAGAGCTCAACCCCCGCAAGCACCACTAGGTGAGTACACACGCACATATTGTATGTGTGGCATGTGTGTTTTTATTAGTAATGTTACATTTTTGCGTGTCTATGAGAAATATATCAAGTAGACATAATAGAAGAGAAAAATTGGTTAGAAAGGTGGGGACCAAGAGCTAACAGCTCGATTCTGCAGGCACAAATAGTAAATACACACACACAGCTGCCGATTTTTGCCACAGATTTTTATAAGCCAATTATCTTTCTGACCATGTGAGCAAATGTCATCCCCATTTATTTTAGTGTAGAGTGGAAAACTTTTACGTCACGTGACCTTGAGAGAAACTGCTGTATAAAAGGCTCTGGTCTGCCTGGGAAGCCATCAGTCGCCTTCACATTTCTCTACCAACATGACTGCCAAGGTGGGGATCTCCCTTCTTGTTTACAAGTGTTTCTTGTAATATGACATAATTCAAGAGTATCAGAACTTCGAACATTATATATTATCTTTGCAGTGTGCAATACGTCATTTAATAGCAGAACTCATTGGTATAATGTTTTAATTCCATGTCATATAATAAGTGTTGATGCCTGGTACTGTAGGTTCTAGTGATGGCTGCCCTTGTGGCTGTCACCCTCGCCCGCCCTGAACCTCCCCCAGTGTACGGTCCACCCCCATCATACACTCCCCCAAAACCTGTCTACGGTGCTCCAGCTTATCCTGATGTAAGACTTAATATATATATGATATACAGTATTTAGAACTAAATAATATGATCATATATTGACATTGTTCTTCTGTAATATATATTTTGTTACTGTCGTCTGAAAGTTTGATAAGTAGATATAGTGTCCTAGTAGGTGAAATTGTTGGAGCTTGTGATGAGCAACCATTAAGGTGAAGTTTTATGAATTTGTTATAGTGTAAACAATTCCCCCACAGACTCCTCCTCAGTACAACTCACAGTACGCCGTAAGAGACGACTACTCCGGCAACGACTTCGGTCACCAAGAGTCTCGCGACGGCTACGACACCAAGGGTACTTATTACGTCCAGCTTCCCGACGGTCGCCAGCAGAAGGTGACTTACGGAGTGAGCGGCGACTCCGGCTACGTACCTGTAGTGAGCTACGAGGGCGAGGCCAAGTACCCTGCCTACCAGCCCGCCCCCGCCTACAAGCCCGCCCCCGCCTACAAGCCCGCTCCCAGCTACACGCCCGCCCCAGCTTATGCATAATTTAACCTGACAAATATATGCTCTTTATTTTAATTCCGATTGTAAATACTTTTAAATATGATTAAATAAAATTTGATGAATTAGATAATAATTGTATTTCTTTAAAAATTTGGTGACACACACACATTAAGCGATTTAGTGGAAGCAGTTTAATGTAGATGATGCAGCAACATATTGTGTCGAAGACTTATAATGTATAGACAAATTTTGTCTAATAAGAATTTTTCCTGATTTGTTCGCAGACACCTAAACAATGTGTGATAAATGCCACTCGTAATCACCTAAATCCGATAACATTCCTGTTTCGGACCAAAATAATTGTTACACCAAATGGTCAGAAAATAATCTACTATCCTAGTTTCTCGAGACCAAAAATCCAAAGCAGCATTTTAAAGGAGCATTGACCACCTTGAGACCCAGTCAACGCCTAACAAACACAAACGGATAATCCCAGAAAGAGACGCCAACTTTTACTTGGAGTGAAGACTCAGCCGAGTGAGGGTGCTGACATCTGGCTGGAACTCCAAGTAAAAGTTTATCTCACTTCCTGATATTTGCTCCTTGCCTCCTCCAGCAAGGTGGAGACTGGTTCCTTAGTGTCGGGATTTTCCTTTTTTCAGGGATACTGTTCTGCATTCTTGGTTTTGGGAAATCAATGTAGTTTATGCATTGTCTGACCTTCCGTTACAGCGTCTTGCAAGTCGTTCTCTATCGGGACGGTGATTAAATATGAATTTTGTATTTGAAAAGAAATTCCTGTAACTTTTTGGTGTTATTTCTAAAGATAGTCTATATTTTCAATGAGATTTTATCTTTTTGTCATCGTGTATTGTCCCTGAAGTTTTCTCACCCCCGTCCAAGGTAAATTTTGTTGCATTTGCTATAGCGTAATTTCAATTATATAATTTTCTGATTAACTCTGAAATGTTCCCTGGCCTGCCTGGAACATTCTGCAATCCTCATCGAAAATAAATTCGTTTAGTACACTTTCCTACTCTGCTTATAATTTCCTCTCTATGTAAACATATTCTCACATAATTACTCTCGGCCGTCATTTGATTTTGTTTCAATATGTTAAGATAAATATGCTTCCAGAGAGAGTCTCTTTTGTAATATGTAGTCGGGTTAATTATGACAGTCTAAGATGCAGTCTTACTGCATCCTGGACTGCCATAAACTCAACTCCTACTTTATTTTCTTCTTGGATAACTGACATTTTATAGTAAACTCTAGTAGAGTCTTAAGGCACGGCTTTACTCTGATTGGCAATGTTGTTACCTTGTAATGAAAGTTGTTCTTTCTCTTCCCCTTTCCCTCCGTTCCATCCCAAATCTTTATCCTGACGCCTTTCAAGTGCTATATAGTCGTAATGGCTTGGCGCTTTCTCCTGGCAGTTCCTCCACCTATCCTGCTCCTAAAGTTTCATCCTAATTAGTCTCTGTTTTACCTGGATGAGGTTCAGGGCGTTCTTGTACCCCCCAAGACCGGCCCAGGGGCCAGGCTTGACTTGTGATAACTTGGTCCAACAGGCTGTTGTGTGGAGCGGCCCGCAGGCCCACATATCCACTACAGACCGTTTGGTCTGTAGTGGATATGTGCACTTCTTGAAGACTTCCACTTTTGTTCCGAGGATATTTCTTATACATGCTTGAGGGATATTGACAACCGTGGGTCTCTGCTGTTCTTTGATTGTGCATATGGCACCTCTACTCTTCTCTGAGTCTAATCTGCATTTTCTTTCATATCGTTCACTCCAGTATCTTGAAATTTTACTGTGCAAGTTTGCGACCTAGCCCTCCAGTATTTTCAATGTATATATTATTTGATAACCCTTTCATTACATTTCTAAAAAATATATTTTGAGAGTTTTGAAGCGATCTCAATAGTTTAGGTGATTAATCGTGTTATGCATGTCGTATATGTTCTCTGAATTCCCTCTGTTCCAGCAGCCTCTTCTATTCTGAGGGGGGAAGTGGGTATCGAGCAGAATTTAAGACGGGACAGCACCAATGATATGAAACATACACACACACTATTCACCTAGTTGCGTTTGCGGGAGTTGAGCTTTGCTCTTTACAGCTGTGTGTGTGTGTTTGTGTGTGTGTGTGTGTGTGTGTGTGTGTGTGTGTGTGTGTGTGTGTGTGTGTGTGTGTGTGTGTGTGTGTGTTTATGTATTTATTATTTAATATTTGTATTTACGATATGTGGCTGCAGAATCGAGCTATTAGCTCTTGAACACCGCCTTTCTTACCAACCTATTTTTCCCCTATAATATCTACTACATATATTTCTAACACACACATCTATAGGAAGCAGCACGTTGCAGCTGTCTACCTCCCAGGTACCTATTTACTACTAGGTGTACAGATGCATCAGGGCGAAAGAAATTCTGCCCATTTGAAAAATGTGCAAAGTTTCTTTCACTCTAATGCATCTGTTCACCAAACAGTAAATAGGTACCTGGGAGTTAGACAGCTGCTACATGCTGCTTCCTGGGAATGTAAGTGTCTGTTAGAGAGATTTATATGTAGATATAATGGAGAAAAAACGGTCGGGAGTCAGGACATTGGACAACCAACGGTTAAAATGGCGGGGTCCAAGAGCTAACAGTTCGATCGTGCAGATGCCACTAGTAAATAAAAAAAACACGCTTACAACTCCCATTAGCACAATTAGGTGAGTACATACAGCCCCACACACACACACACACACAGGCGGTTGAGAGGCGGGACCAAAGAACCAGAGCTCAACCCCCGCAAGCACAACTAGGTGAGTACACACGCACATATTGTATGTGTGGCATGTGTGTTTTTATTAGTAATGTTACATTTTTGCATGTCTATGAGAAATATATCAAGTAGACATAATAGAAGAAAAAAATTGGCTAGAAAGGTGGGGACCAAGAGCTAACAGCTCGATTCTGCAGGCACAAATAGTAAATACACACACACAGCTGCCGATTTTTGCCACAGATTTTTATAAGCCAATTATCTTTCTGACCATGTGAGCAAATGTCATCCCCTTTTATTTTAGTGTAGAGTGGAGAACTTTTACGTCACGTGACCTTGAGAGAAACTGCTGTATAAAAGGCTCTGGTCTGCCTGGGAAGCCATCAGTCGCCTTCACATTTCTCTACCAACATGACTGCCAAGGTGGGGATCTCCCTTCTTGTTTACAAGTGTTTCTTGTAATATGACATAAAATCAAGAGTATCAGAACTGCGAATATTATATATTATCTTTGTAGTGTGCAATACGTCATTTAATAGCAGAACTCATTAGTATTATGTTTTAATTCCATGTCATATAATAAGTGTTGATGCCTGGTTCTGTAGGTTCTAGTGATGGCTGCCCTTGTGGCTGTCACCCTCGCCCGCCCTGAACCTCCCCCAGTGTACGGTCCACCCCCATCATACACTCCCCCAAAACCTGTCTACGGTGCTCCATCTTATCCTGATGTAAGACTTAATATATATATGATATACAGTATTTAGAACTAAATAATATGATCATATAATGACATTATTCTTCTGTAATACATATTTTGTTATTATCGTCTGAAAGTTTGATAAGTAGATATAGTGTCCTAGTAGGTGAAATTGTTGGAGTTTGTGATGAGGAACCATTAAGGTGAAGTTTAATGAATTTGTTATAGTGTAAACAATTCCCCCACAGACTCCTCCTCAGTACAACTCACAGTACGCCGTAAGAGACGACTACTCCGGCAACGACTTCGGTCACCAAGAGTCTCGCGACGGCTACGACACCAAGGGTACTTATTACGTCCAGCTTCCCGACGGTCGCCAGCAGAAGGTGACTTACGGAGTGAGCGGCGACTCCGGCTACGTACCTGTAGTGAGCTACGAGGGCGAGGCCAAGTACCCTGCCTACCAGCCCGCCCCCGCCTACAAGCCCGCTCCCAGTTACACGCCCGCCCCAGCTTATGCATAATTTGACCTGACAAATATATGCTCTTTAATTTAATTCCGATTGTAAATATTTTTAAATTTGATTAAATAAAATTTGATGAATTAGATAATAATTGTATTTCTTTATTAATTTGGTGACACACACATTAAGCGATTTAGTGGAAGCAGTTTAATGTAGATGATGCAGCAACATATTGTATCGAAGACATAATGTATAGACAAATTTTGTCTAATAAGAATTTTTCCTGATTTGTTCGCAGACACCTAAACAATGTGTGATAAATGTCTCACGTAATCACCTAAATCCGATAACATTCCTATTTTGGACAAAAATAATTGTTAGAGCAAATGTCAGAAAATAATCTACTATCCTAGTTTCTCGAGACCTAAAATCCAAAGCAGCATTTTAAAGGAGCATTGACCACCTTGAGACCCAGTCAACGCCTAACAAACACAAACGGATAATCCCAGAAAGAGACGCCAACTTTTACTTGGAGTGAAGACTCAGCCGAGTGAGGGTGCTGACATCTGGCTGGAACTCCAAGTAAAAGTTTATCTCACTTCCTGATATTTGCTCCTTGCCTCCTCCAGCAAGGTGGAGACTGGTTCCTTAGTGTCGGGGTTTTCCTTTTTTCAGGAATACTGTTCTGCATTCTTGGTTTTGGGAAATCAATGTAGTTTATGCATTGTCTGACCTTTTGTTACAGTGTCTTGCGAGTCGTTCTCTATCGGGACGGTGATTAAATATGAATTTTGTATTTGAAAAGAAATTCCTGTAACTTTTTGGTGTTGTTACGGCCCTCTAGGGTCGCAACTGGGTTCTTTCTCTGATGTTAATAGAGTTGGGTATCCGGCCCCAAGTTAGTAGTGGTTTTCAAGGGGTGTGTTCCGTAACGCAAGTAAATTAAAGGGGAAGGGAGACAAAGGCAAAAACTTAAATATATAATTATCACCATCACCATAAATAATATATAAATTATCACACGGGGGAGGTATAAACACTATTATGTACAATATGGTCTTCCTCTGAAGACGCGGAGTGTTCCACGGTGCTCAACGATGCTTAGCCCTTGGTCCTCTTGTGGCCTCACGATGAATCCTTCAATTCTCTCGAGTCTACCCTGGCCACAGGCCAGCCAAATCACAGCTCCACTGGGGGCACCGTCGTGGAGGCCGTCAACCACAAATCCAGCCTGTAGCTTGCAGGTTCCAATCAGTTCCGCTGGTTAGGCCACTCCACGACCGATACTAGGGTAGCGAGCCCTAGGCAGGAGCCTCGTGTGATCCCACAGATCACTCTCCTCACCACAACACCCCAGTGGTTAGTCTTCTCCACTAGTCAGCCCCGGGTACGACAATCCCTGGTTCTGCCACTTCACAGGCAGGCTAACACAACAGTGTTCATTCGGGGGGGGGGGGGGGTGACTCACAGCTCCAGCAGCAAATGCGTGGAGGTTCTACGGCTGCCTTGGGTAGACTGATCCAACGTTCATTACAGCAGTCCCAGGTCGACTCTGTAATCAGACACGTCATCAGTACCGGTTACACTCTAGGGCACCTCATTTACAGGCTTAGACACAAACGCCCACCTATCCACTCCATAGATGGCGTTGCTGTCTAAGCGTCACCTCACCAGAGGTCAGCAGCGGCTGTGTTATGAGCTGATCAGGACGGGAAACCAGCCCTCATGGCTGGTATATCCTGTCCTCACTAGATGGCGCCGTCCATTTGGAGGGGGTTTCGGGAGCTGACCCACAGATGGCGCGGTCGTCACTGCTGGGTGCTTGGACGCTGGGCTCGGGTCCGTAACAGGAGTTATTTCTAAAGATAGTCCATATTTTCAATGAAATTTTATCTTTTTGTCATCGTGTATTGTCCCTGAAGTTTTCTCACCCCCGTCCAAGGTAAATTTTATTGCATTTGCTATAGTGTAATTATAAAATTTTCTGATTAACTCTGAAATGTTCCCTGGCCTGCCTGGAACATTCTGCAATCCTCATCCAAAATAAATTCGTTTAGTACACTTTCCTACTCTGCTTATAATTTCCTCTCTATGTAAACATATTCTCACATAATTACTCTTGGCCGTCATTTGATTTTGTTTCAATATGTTAAGATAAATATGCTTCTAGAGAGTCTCTTTTGCAATATGTAGTCGGGTTAATTATGGCAGTCTAAAATGCAGTCTTACTGCATCCTGGACTGCAATAAACTCAACTCCTACTTTATTTTCTTCTTGGATAACTGACATTTTATAGTAAACTCTAGTAGAGTCTTAAGGCACGGCTTTACTCTGATTGGCAATGTTGTTATTTTGTAATGAAAGTTGTTCTTTCTCTTCCCCTTTCCCTCCGTTCCATCCCAAATCTTTATCCTGACGCCTTTCAAGTGCTATATAGTCGTAATGGCTTGGCGCTTTCTCCTGGCAGTTCCTCCCCCTATCCTGCTCCTAAAGTTTCATCCTAATTAGTCTCTGTTTTACCTGGATGAGGTTCAGGGGGTTCTTGTACCCCCCAAGACCGGCCCAGGGGCCAGGCTTGACTTGTGATAACTTGGTCCAACAGGCTGTTGCGTGGAGCGGCCCGCAGGCCCACATATCCACTACAGACCGGTTGGTCCGGCACTTCTTGAAGACTTCCACTTTTGTTCCGAGAATATTTCTTATACATGCTTGAGGGATATTGACAACCGTGGGTCTCTGCTGTTCTTTGATTGTGCATATGGCACCTCTACTCTTCTCTAAGTCTAATCTGCATTTCCTTTCATATCGTTCACTCCAGTATCTTGAAATTTTACTGTGCAAGTTTGCGACCTGGCCCTCCAGTATTTTCAATGTATATATCATTTGATAACCCTTTCATTACATTTCTAAAAAATATATTTTGAGAGTTTTGAAACGATCTCAATAGTTTAGGTGATTAATCGTGTTATGAATGTCGTATATGTTCTCTGAATTCCCTCAGTTCCAGCAGTCTCTCCTGTACTGAGGGGGGAAGTGGGTATCGAGCAGAATTTAAGACTGGATAGCACCAGTGATATGAAACTCACACACACACACACACACACACACACACACACACACACACACACACACACACACACACACACACACACACACACACACTGTATTTACCTAGTTGCGTTTGCGGGGGTTGAGCTTTCCTTTTAACAGCCGTGTGTGTAACACCCGAGTTGAGTTTATGGCAGTCTAGGATGCAATAAGACTGCATCTTAGACTGCCATAGTTAGCCCGACTACATATTACAAAAGAGGCTTTATCTGGAAGCATATTTAATATCACCTAATGAAACAAAATCAAATGACGGCCGAGAGTAATTATGTGAGAATATGTTTAGAGAAGAAATTATAACCAGAGTAGGAAAGTGAACAGTATTAAACGAATTTACTTTGGATGAGGATTGCAGAATATTCCAGGCCGGCCAGGGAACATTTCAGAGTTAATCAGAAAATGTAATATTTGAAATTACGCTATAGCAAATGCAATAAAATTTACCTTGGACGGGGGTGAGAAAACTTCAGGGACAATACACGATGACAAAAAGATAAAATCTCATTGAAAATATAGACTATCTTTAGAAATAACACCAAAAAGTTACAGGAATTTCTTTTTAAATACAAAATTCATATTTAATCACCGTCCCGATAGAGAACGACTTGCAAGACACTGTAACGAAAGGTCAGACAATGCATAAACTACATTGATTTCCCAAAACCAAGAATGCAGAACAGTATTCCTGAAAAAAGGAAAACCCCGACACTAAGGAACCAGTCTCCACCTTGCTGGAGGAGGCAAGGAGCAAATATCAGGAAGTGAGACAAACTTTTACTTGGAGTTCCAGCCAGATGTCAGCACCCTCACTCGGCTGAGTCTTCACTACAAGTAAAAGTTGGCGTCTCTTTCTGGGATTATCCATTTGTGTTTGTTAGGCGTTGACTGGGTCTCAAGGTGGTCAATGCTCCTTTAAAATGCTGCTCAGGATTTTTGGTCTCGAGAAACTAAGATAGTAGATTATTTTCTGACCATTTGGTGTAACAATTATTTTGGTCCAAAACAGGAATGTTATCGGATTTAGGTGAATACGAGTGGCATTTATCACACATTGTTTAGGTGTCTGCGAACAAATCAGGAAAAATTCTTATTAGACAAAATTTGTCTATACATTATAAGTCTTCGAAACAATATGTTGCTGCATCATCTACGTTAAACTGCTTCCACTAAATCGCTTAATATGTGTGTGTCTTCAAATTAATAAAGAAATACAATTATTATCTAATTCATCAAATTTTATTTAATCATATTTAAAAATATTTACAATCGGAATTACACTAAAGAGCATATATTTGTCAGGTCAAATTATGCATAAGCTGGGGCGGGTGTGTAGCTGGGAGCGGGCTTGTAGGCGGGGGCGGGCTTGTAGGCTGGGGCGGGCTGGTAGGCGGGGGCGGGCTGGTAGGCGGGGTACTTGGCCTCGCCCTCGTAGCTCACTACAGGTACGTAGCCGGAGTCGCCGCTCACTCCGTAAGTCACCTTCTGCTGGCGACCGTCGGGAAGCTGGACGTAATAAGTACCCTTGGTGTCGTAGCCGTCGCGAGACTCTTGGTGACCGAAGTCGTTGCCGGAGTAGTCGTCTCTTACGGCGTACTGTGAGTTGTACTGAGGAGGAGTCTGTGGGGGAATTGTTTACACTATAATAAATGCTGTCATAAAAATTACATATAATGGATTCCTCTTAACAAGTGCTTTTAACTTCAACTCGAGCACTGTACCTAATATATGGGAAAATATGTGACTATCAAATTATTTCATTGAAATGCTGAATATAAAATGTGTGGAAAAATCTTACGTCAGGATAAGTTGGAGCACCATAGGATGGTTTGTGGTATACTGGGGGAGGTTCAGGGCGGGCGAGGGTGACAGCCACGACAGTAGCCAATACCAGAACCTACAGGGCCAGGCATCAACACTTATTAAGAATCTACAGGGCCAGGCATCAACACTTATTAAGAACCTACAGGGCCAGGCATCAACACTTATTAAGAACCTACAAGGCCAGGCATCAACACTTAGTAAGAACCTACAGGGCCAGACATCAACACTTATTAAGAACCTACAGGGCCAGACATCAACACTTATTAAGAACCTACAGGGCCAGACATCAACACTTATTAAGAACCTACAAGGCCAGGCATCAACACTTAGTAAGAACCTACAGGGCCAGGCATCAACACTTATTAAGAACCTACAGGGCCAGACATCAACACTTATTAAGAACCTACAAGGCCAGGCATCAACACTTAGTAAGAACCTACAGGGCCAGGCATCAACACTTATTAAGAACCTACAGGGCCAGACATCAACACTTACTAAGAACCTACAGGGCCAGTCATCAACACTACTCATAACATTATTATGGTATATCATATGACAATAACTATTTTCTGCTTGTAAATGATTAATTATAGTAAACAAAGGTAAAGTATAATATTCAACACTTGTAAACAAGAAGGGAGATCACCACCTTGGCAGTCATGTTGGTAGAGAAATGTGAAGGCGACTGATGGCTTCCCAGGCAGACCAGAGCCTTTTATACAGCAGTTTCTCTCAAGGTCACGTGACGTAAAAGTTCTCACTCTACACTAAAATTAGTCAGCCGGGCCATTTATTAACCATCCTATACAGTTCTCGTAGGTGGTGGCGAAAAGGTTTAAGAGAGGTTTATAATGGGTTCAGGAACTGAACCCCATATTTGATTAACCTTAGAGGGTAACAGTCTTGTTGAAGCTAGTTACATTATTTTTCACACACACACACACACACACACACACACACACACACACACACACACACACACACACACACACACACACACACACACATACCGACCGGCCGAGCGGACAGCACGCTGGACATGTGATCCAGTGGTCCCGGGTTCGATCCCGGACGCCGGCGAGAAACATTGGGAAGAGTTTCTTTCACCCTATGCCCCTGTTACCTAGCAGTAAATAGGTACCTGGGAGTTAGTCAGCTGTCACGGGCAGTTTCCTGGTGTGTGTGTGTGATGTGAAAAAAAGGTAGTAGAAGTAGATAGTTAGAAACAGTTGATTGACAGTTGAGAGGCAGGCCGAAAGTGCAGAGCTCAACCCCCGCAAGCAGAACTAGGTGAATACACACACACTACACACATGAATAAGTACATACACATTTCTGAACACCTCTAATTAAGTTATCTCTGAATTCTTCGATTTATTTCGCGTTCGATTACATAGTGATTCAAAGTATGTGAATAGTTCTGCTGACATAATATACATTTAGCTTCGACTCCGTCAGCAGATTGTGCAAACTTCCATAGGTACTAGTAACCGAGCCTACACCTAACTGTGGTAACGTTTTGAACGGACTACTAAGGTCTGCTAACCTTACTGGATGTCCATAGGTGCGCATTTCTTCCTTTATTATAAAATGATGACAGCTGGAGTAACTGGTTTGAATTTCCCTTTGTCTCAAGTCTGCTGGATATTGTTGCTGTTCCCGGTATATTGCTGCGCAAAGGCAATCCTAGATGATAATTAGTTCCATCCTTATGAGAAAATGTTCTTGCTCACTTATCAGTTCTATCATGCATTCGGAGATCAGTGTAGGATGGAATTAACATGAGACGAACTCCGACCCCATCAGTGAATTTTTTATTATATCTGTGCCTAGCTTCAGACACAAGCATGTAACAGTTATGTATTCGGAAACTGAGTGCAGTCAAAGACGATAAGGAGTCACAATTAACGTATCAATTTTCGATTCATTTCACTTATTAACTGATTTCTCTTGCAGGATCCCTGCAGTTGGCTTTGGTGCAACTGTCGAGCAATATAACATTAAACACACAGATGTATGTATTTGTTCCTAAGAGTATGTGTGATACAGCGTTGCTCGTTATTGGCGCCAAAACCAACTATGGTCAGCCAGGAAGAGAAATCAATGGAAAAGTGAAGCCACACATATGTTCTCTCCCACCAGACAAATTTTGCCACAAATGTTTCTAACACATTCTCTTCCTGAACATGTGAAAACATTTTATCTGTTATTTTAGTGGAGTCTCTACGTCACGTGACCTTGAGAGAAACTGCTGTATAAAAGGCTCTGGTCTGCCTAGGAAGCCATCAGTCGCCTTCACATTTCTCTACCAACATGACTGCCAAGGTGGGGATCTCCCTTCTTGTTTACAAGTGTTTCTTGTAATATGACATAAACCAGGAGTATCAGAACTGCGAATATTGTTTTGAAATTTTATTTAGTATAACAGCTATTAGATTAAAATTTTAAATTACAATCTAAAGTGATATAAGAAACGTTAATGACTTTTCCTGTAGGTACTGGTATTAGCTGCCGTCGTGGCTGCCACCCTCGCCCGCCCTGAGCCTCCCACAGGGTATCACAAACCATCCTATGGTGCTCCAGCTTATCCTGACGTAAGATTTGGTGTTCATTTCATATACAGTATTTTGAATACAATAATTTTATTATCATATACTATGCATCTTCTTCGTTGATATACAGTATTATTATTGTTTAGAAAGTTCAATCAGATATTAGGTTCAGTGCTTCAGTTGTTAAACTTGAAAGATGCCTGAAGAGAAGGATACATGAAATATAAGTTTTATAATAACTTTTGTTATAGTGTAAACAATTCCCCCACAGACTCCTCCTCAGTACAACTCACAGTACGCCGTAAGAGACGACTACTCCGGCAACGACTTCGGTCACCAAGAGTCTCGCGACGGCTACGACACCAAGGGTACTTATTACGTCCAGCTTCCCGACGGTCGCCAGCAGAAGGTGACTTATGGAGTGAGCGGCGACTCCGGCTACGTACCTGTAGTGAGCTACGAGGGCGAGGCCAAGTACCCCGCCTACCAGCCCGCCCCAGCCTACAAGCCCGCCTCAGCCTACAAGCCCACCCCCGCCTACAAGCCCGCTCCCAGCTACACACCCGCCCCAGCTTATGCATAATCTGACCAGACAATATATATGCTAGTTTAGTTCCAATTGTAAATATTTATTAAATTACTGGAATAAAATTTGATGAATTAGACAAGAATTTAATTCCTTAATGTGTTGGGTGACACATTAAATGATTTGCTGAAAGTAGTCTATTATATATAGATGATGCAGTGACCAACAGAAGGTATCGATTTTTTGTTTATTAACAAGCTTAAGTATACACAGCAATGTGCTGCTACCTTATTCTGTAGGAAAGATTACACAGTGTAGATAAAAAACTAGCTAAAAGTTCATCAAATATCCCAATCTCATAGGATGGTTAGATTGATTTATTAACTCTACTAGCAAAATCTGGGTACAGATTTATAGAAAAGCGATAAGGTATCGAAAGCTTTTAATATTTTTTCCAGTTTTGATTTATAATAATTTTCACCTGTTTTATTCACTCATACTTTTTATTCACACATACAGTCATTTTATTCACATATGCACTCAAAGAAGGTATAATAAAAGTCACTAATAATTACCTAAATCCGATAACAATATGTAATAGACCAAAATATGCAAATGGTCCTTAAATAACGTACAATAACCTGATTTATCTAGAGCAAGAATCCTGATCAGAATTCTTTAAAAGAAAATTGGTCACCTTGAGACCAAGTCGAAGCCTGCCAAGAAGAAACGCAAATGGGAAAATCGCAGAAAGTAATGAAAACTTTTACTTTGGGTGGAGACTCAGCCAGGTGAGGGTGCTGACATCTGTCTGGACCTGAGCTCCAAGTAAAAGTCTGCCTCACTTCCTGTAATTTGTTCGTTACCTTCTCCAGGAAGGATTAGCCTGTGTCTTTTGGGTCCCAATCTTACCTTTCAAGAAAATTGTTCTGGATTAATGGTTGTGGGAAATGAAAAGATGTTTCTATAGCGTCTGACAGTTGTTAGTGCCTTTCAGGTCCTTCCCTATTGGGAATGTGATAAATTCTGAATTATATATGACGTCAGTGACTTTCTTGGTGTTAATTCTACATAAAGACAGTTTCTATGTTTTAAATCATACATTTGTCTTTTCGTTTTTGCGTATTAACGCAATAACGTCAGTTTCCAGGTCGTGGAAACTGACGTTTAGTGCCTCACTTATCTTCTTATTTCACATTTAGGTCCATCTTCCTCCGACACTCACGTTCAGAAATGTCATCTTATTTATGCCAGAAATTGTATATCGGTTTTATTTAGATTTCAGTTCATCTCCTGTAATGCTTATATCTGTCTTGATCTTCTTAATATACAAGTTGTCCCAGAAGTTTGGTTCCATAAGATAAATATGTATTTAACTATAATTTTCATTTAAAATATATTTATTTATTAGTTTTTTTAATTTTTCAGATTATTATAACGGCTAGCTTAGTAGTTTATAATAACCGTCCTTGAACAATACATGCGCTACAGAATAGCATAACGATAGCATTAAGGATAACAAGATAATTTGAAGCCATAAAACTCAAATCCTTCCAAAAATCAAAAGATCTTTCGTTGAACGCGTTCAAAAATATAATGAAGTGTATGTAAGTCACTTTGAACATGCGTTGTAACTGATAATTAATAAATTAAATCAACAAATCCTAGAATTATTCAAATAAAGAATAAACAAATTATTTTTATACATTGCCTATGGAGCCAGATTTTTGGAACACCCTGTATTGTGATTATTATCAGTTCTATTCTCTTTCTATTTTTTACTGTTTCCGGGTTACAATTTTGTATTCTAGCCAATAACTGTTTAACAATGGACTGGGATTCACTCTTTTTTCCTAAAGATCTGGAATGAATCTATTCACATTGTAAGTTATTCTGACTTTCATAGTCAATCATGATCGATCATCATCACAGTTGATCATGATACAACCGATCCTCCTGTTTAGATAGTAGCTATTGTGACGATCGTCAATTGTCAGAATTCGTACGTTCTTAGCTTTTAGATAGTAGATTACTAACTCGTATGGAATTCTTTTTAAATAAATGAAGCTGAAACACAAATATTCCCAGGCCTAGTATAGCCCACATATGTACTATATTAAGCCTCAGATACTGCGTATTAGGCCTGGGAAGGTTAGGTTAGTTTAGTTTAGTTCATCAAAGCAACACAAGTAAAAAATAGCTTTCCGGTTTGTCCAACTCAATACTGCCGATTTCTACTTTCTAATTTCGTTGTACGTTGATATATATACTATGGTCCTCATCGTTACTATAAGTAGAAACTAAAGAAGAAAAATTAGAAAAAAAAAATAAGAAAATAAGTCCTTCCCGAAACGCTTTGCGTAATAGTGGCTTTAGGCATTGTATGTACTAGCTCTATCTATTAATCCAACAAACTTTGTAAAATCTCTTTATGTATGTACCTTACCTAAATAAACATTTATTTATTTATTTATTTTAAGTACTACCAAAAACAGGCGGATGAGCTGTATAATATGACTGTGCTCTGTGTTCTGAAGAAGTTATTTGACTGTACATATATCAGAGTTACTTATTCACTTTGGGTTTATTGTAAATTCATCAATAAATAAAATTTTTGTGTAATTCAACATTTATATTTAGGTCAGTCGGTTATTACATAAATTAGGAATTGAATAATATGAATTATATTTGCAGTTCAAATTATGCATAAGCTGGGGCAGGTGTGTAGCTGGGAGCGGGCTTGTAGGCGGGGGCGGGCTTGTAGGCGGGGGCGGGCTGGTAGGCGGGGTACTTGGCCTCGCCCTCGTAGCTCACTACAGGTACGTAGCCGGAGTCGCCGCTCACTCCGTAAGTCACCTTCTGCTGGCGACCGTCGGGAAGCTGGACGTAATAAGTACCCTTGGTGTCGTAGCCGTCGCGAGACTCTTGGTGACCGAAGTCGTTGCCGGAGTAGTCGTCTCTTACGGCGTACTGTGAGTTGTACTGAGGAGGAGTCTGTGGGGGAATTGTTTACACTGTAACAAATTCATAAAACTTCACTTAATAGTTCCTGATCACAAGCTCCAACAATTTCAACCACTTGAACACTATACCTAATTATCAAACTTTCAGATTGAAATAACAAAATATATTACATAAGAATAATGCCATTATATGACCAACTTATTCAGTTCACAATTCTGTACATCAAATATACACTAAACTCTTACATCAGGATAAGCTGGAGCACCGTAGACAGGTTTTGGGGGAGTGTATGATGGGGGTGGACCGTACACTGGGGGAGGTTCAGGGCGGGCGAGGGTGACAGCCACAAGGGCAGCCATCACTAGAACCTACAGAACCAGGCATCAACACTTATTATATGACATGGAATTAAAACATAATACTAATGAGTTCTGCTATTAAATGACGTATTGCACACTACAATGATAATATATATAATACTTCGCAGTTCTGATACTCTTGATTTTATGTCATATTACAAGAAACACTTGTAAACAAGAAGGGAGATCCCCACCTTGGCAGTCATGTTGGTAGAGAAATGTGAAGGCAACTGATGGCTTCCCAGGCAGACCAGAGCCTTTTATACAGCAGTTTCTCTCAAGGTCACGTGACGTAAAAGCTCTCCTCTCTACACTATATTTAGAGGGCTGAAATGTCTTCAAATGTCCTGGAAGAGAATTTGGTAAAAACATTCTTGGAAGAAATCACATTTTGAGTAAGAGAATACATGTGATGCTTCGTTTATCCAATTATAATAATTTGCATATACATCTCAATTTACAAGAGAGAATGTCTGTCTGTTTAAGGTTGGGACAACACTTTTGCAGTTAGTCTCACGCAACTTTTCAGTGAATTGTGAGTATATGACGAGTGTTAAAAGATGGTAGGGGTCTCCCTTTAGGTAGGAATGATTTTTATATGGGTTTTATTGTCAATAGAATGTTAGATTTAACTTTCCAGATAATGCACTTAGAGTTTGCCAGTGTAGACCACCCATCACATGCCTTCGAATGACTAACCATCCTGTGTGATGGGTACTTTAGCATCACGTAGCTGGCTTTTGATACACTGTACTCCCCCTTCATATAGTCTAGGGTAGCTGCTGAAATGAAAATGTACCTAAATGTGCTGAAAAAAGTTATCTATGTCGAATCAACTTTGATAATGTTGATTCAAACTTGAGTATGCTTTGTCCACTGGTAGCAAGAGCAGGGGATATAAAGGGACGTTAAATGAATGTGATAGAGGGAAGGAGAACGGGAGAGAGAAGTAGAGAGAAACTGGGAGGGAGGGAGATTTGAAGAATGTGAGGAAGGGAGGATGGGACTAAAGGAGCGAGAATGGGAAAATAGGAGAATGGGAGGGAGAAAAAGAGAAACCTCGGCTCTGCTAGGTACCCCATCAATCAATAAAAGAGAATGTTTATCCAAGGTTTTAATCTAGTCGCTTGAGGATAGCCTCCCACAACTTTATATGGTGATTGGAGACTTTATGGAGAGTCTCACAGGGTGTTCGTTGTCGGCCACAATACCACCCTTAAAGAGGGAAACGTCCTCTACACCCACTTAAGGAAATCAGTTGATATGAAATGTGCAACTAAAACTCAGTATAGTTGAGAGTCGAGTAAAAATGCCTACACAACACAGAGTAATTACACCAACGTGATGTGTCAATGAGAAGATCCGTGGGAGCCGTGATGAGGATTCCAACCTATGCAGTGGGTGTTCCCACGCACACACCCCAGTCAACTAGGTTACGACAAGGTAGCCACTGTGTTTACATCGCCGGCTCAGTCCAATCTTCTACTGGACGAACTGCAGCAGCATGTAGGTGTTATAGAAATAATATTTGCACATAGACTATCAGCGTCAGGTTAAACAACGGGCTGACCTCCACACAAACAGAACTAGCGGCACTACAACTAGCTACCAAAATATTAGAACACATTGGAGGAGGAATAATATTTTGTGATTCAAAGTCTGCTCTTCAAGGAGATTCTCCTGCAAGATCGGCAGCACAAACCACATACTAGCAAATATAAATGACGTGATCGTTCTGAGAGTAAAGAGCTCACAATCGTATTTGTATAGATGCCATCACACATAAATATGACCCACAATAATGACACAGACATTGCAGCCAGATTAGGTTGTAACAAAGATGAAGCTGAATAAAGCCTAGATCTGATTGGAGAGAAATTACCGACTCTCAACGGACAAAATATAAGTATAAAAAGCTGTGATTTATTAAGATTCAAAAACCATGTTTATGGGCAGGACAAAACGTCCAACAGACTGCGACACAGTGGTTGCAAAGTCTGATTAATCACAAAACACACTATGTTACAAATAGTGTCTCGTAGATAAGTAGAGGGTGCTCGTTTCTGGTAATAAAAGGTATGTGACCTGAGGTCGAACACATTGACTCAGAATTGATGATGTATATCTTCATTCTATTCTAAAGTCATTTTACATTGACAAGGGCGATAAATGGCAATAAGTTCAAAGGCTCCTCCGACCAAAGCTGGAGTGAGTAACACCTAAATAATGGATGGTCGCACTACCAGCTTGGAACCTTCTATGTTAAGCTTAGCAGAAGATCCTGTGTGTTTCCGAACAAAGGTACTATACTATTATATCACTGCGCATGTAGGATGAGCCAGTAAGAAGAGGCATTGAATGTGATCTAGTAATTTCAGGTCTTGAATGTGATTCAAAAGGATGAGACAAGCATTTCCAATCATCATAGACCAGCACATAAACAATCCGCACCAGAATTTAAGGTTGTCTAAGCGTTTCACCAGATTACCAAAGTACTATTGCAATATTAAAGTGATTTGCATCAGCGGAATAAAACAAAACTTTCTCTTTCATATATACTTTTTCACTGTCACTTTTCATAGGGAATCTGTAAATTCAAAAATCTTATTTAAGTTAGTAGCTTTATTCATGACATTTCAGTAAAATAATCAGTCGGAATTATATGAATAATTATTTTATTAGGCGTAAGCTGGGGTAGGTTGGTAGGCTGGGGCGGGCTTGTAGGCTGGGGCGGGCTGGTAGGCTGGGTACTGGGCTTCACCCTGGTATTCAACCTGGGCTACGTAGCCGGAATCGCCGCTGACGACGTAAGACACTTTCTGTACGCGACCGTCGGGAAGCTGGACGTAGTAAGTTCCCTTGGTGTCGTAACCATTGCGATTTTCTTGGTGGCCAAAGTCGTTGCCGGAGTAGTCGTCCTTCACGGCGTACTGGGAGTCGTACTGGGGAGGTGTCTGTGAAAAACAGAATTTTTCCAAAATGTGTATATGCGTAGGGAATTACAGACAGCATTTCCTATATTAACCATAATTTACTCCCTACCTGACAATTACAAATTAGGAACTATGAAAGACTTCCATTAAATTGTCTTTAAACTTGAAAAAGATTATTTGATATTCCTATTAAAACAAACTAACCTATTTGAACTTCGAAAGAATTCTAGTTAATTCCGTTACCAATAACTTTTGAGGTGTTGGTGTTTGAGAATTAAAAACATACATCAGGGTAAACTGGAGCTCCATAAGCTGGTCTTGGTGGACTGTAGGCTGGCACAGGCGGGGGCCCGTATGTTGGTGGAAGTTCTGGGCGGCCGAGAGCAGCTGCCACAATGGCTGTCAGGAAAAAAATCTGCAGGATGTGACAGGAAAATTTTGGCTAAAACATCACCAGGACGACATTTCTCAACTATATATTTATATGATATTGAACTATATCTCTGCTTGGTTTGCTTATTACACAACAGCAATAGCTTACAGAATTGCTTATCACAATAGCATTCAGACCAACAGCAAGTTTGGTCTGAATGCTGTCTGGTTTGGTCTTAAGACAGGCTTAAGGCCTGTCTACCTCTAGAAGGTATTAAAGCCACAAACACGGTTAAGCCGTGTTTATCTTACTGGAAAAAACAGCAAGTTTGATGTTAGGTTCTTGGCCTGTCAACCTCTAGAAGCCTCATGAGTTTATTGACCAACATCAAGTATTCTTCAGTCCCAAACATAATTCAGGAATAAATTAAATAAACACCGAGTAACAGAACATGTGAACCGCGTTCCCATTCACTACTATATGTTATATATGTTTCAATTATGAAGCCAACAAGTTCTCCATACAGAGAGTAAGAACTCTCCACCTTGTAAGTCATGCTGGCACTGAGCTGTGAAGGCGACTGATGCTTGTCTGGGGCAGACCGTCGTCTTATATACCAGCAGCCACGCCCAGGGTCACGTGATGGGGCGTGTTTGGAACTCGCGGAGCTGACACCATTCTTACGAAGGTGAAACGTCTTTTGACTCTGCAATGGTAATGGTGTCGATATAAATAACAGGAAGAAGATATTATGTGATCAGCGACAGGTAGTAGGGAATGCTGCAGTTCTTGAATGTGGTTAAAAGTGCAATCAAACATAATGTGAGCGGTGCACTTAACTTAGGTCACATGAGAATTAATGGAAATGACATGTTCTAGAAGTGGTCTAATATCCGGGGATTAAAAGAACTAAATATCTTAAAACCCGTGTGTGCTCTCATAAATGTGAACAGAGTACAAGTGCTCTGACCCGTGATAACAAGACCGGAGTACTAGCACTCTGACTCCAGACAACTGTGTAGGGAATGTAGTTGATTTAATTCTTATTTCGATTTAGAGGACTTTAAAATGTTTAATCGTGGCACACACTCTTACACCTAGGGGAAGGGGGTTTAATGTTAATGAAATTCAGACCTCACAGTTTGTAGGGTAAATTGTAGTAATTAAATGTTGACTTACTGATACGAGTTCAGTACTTAAGCTTCATGAAATGTACACACACATACAATCACACCCTACAACATGGGAGGACACACATACGACCAGAAGCCCAGAGGAACAAACTCAGGGTTATTATTAATAATTGAAGTAGATGCAATAAATATGCAGCAAGATCTGAACAATGTTAGTAAATATATATATTCTTATCTGGTGAGATGACTTCCTAAAGTGGGGCGGATCCTATGGCAATCTGTAATCCAGAAGAAATTATATATCTAGCGTGCGTGGCCGGACTACCGGCTCACCGTAGCCCGTGCTACTTGGAACTTTTGTTCCGAGTTGCTGAATCAAAACAACTACAACACTATCATGTGTTATACACAAAAATCACAGTAGCGTGATGCATCAAATGAATAAATCCTCAAGGGCCGTGATGAGGGTTCTAGCGTACGTCCAGGATGATCCCAGGATGAAGTAACCATGTCGTGGGGCAATCGACTAAGGCACGTCTGAGATCATCCAAGAATTAAGTTCGAACCCTCGTCACGGCCCTTGTGTATTTGTTCAATAAAATACATAGCTAGAGTCGCCTGGCGTTAAGGCGACCACCATGGAACGTCTTGGTCATGACTTCTCCTCCCGGTGAATATCTTATTAATTCGAGAAGTAAAAAATAATTATGTAAAAACACTTAACTTTAATCAATAAATTGGTTAGATATATTTAATGGTTGCTTACTTGGTACTTGTAGTTTGTGTGGCTATAGCCAACCCTGCACCATCCTACCGCCAACTATCTACACAGGCCCGTACACACTATGTAATGCATTAGGCAGTGATGTGGTGGAGGTTGACTTTATACACAGTTTTAAATATAGATATGATAGAGCCCAGTAGGCTCAGGAACCTGTACACCTGTTGATTGACAGTTGAGAGGCAGGACCAAAGAGCCAAAGCTCAACTCCCGCAAGCACAAATAGGTGAGTACACACACAACTTTGGGAAGTAAGGAGACTTACCATAGGTCGGAACAAGGCTGGTTGATATGGACTGCTAACTGTTGGAACCTCAACGTGCGGCGTCAGGGTCCTACAGTTGTTGTTATACCAGCATGTGTTGAGACCTGTCCTTGGTGAAGAAGAATGGCGCACCTTCCCTCCTCACTCGCGTTCCTGGGTCAATGTAGAGTCTTATTATTAACTCTGGAGTGACCAGTAAATTATTACTGATCATAAGATCACGTTTCTATTATTAATTTGATAACTTTTCCAAGTATTAACTTCGAAAACCGCTTCTTTGAATTATTAACTAACAAGAAAAATTTAGCAACTCAATCATCTCACATCAAAGAAGGAAGGGTCTGGCGAGGTGTTGCGTCAGCCACAACGGCGCGCTTTAAGGGTATTATATCACAACAGAGGACGAATTTTCATAGTTGTTTATTATTAAATATTATTGGTATTGATTTATTTATGCTTATACGTGGGAGCATATTTCCCACAAAACCAATACCAGAGTGAAAGCTCTCAGACTAGTGACAAAAAGACCAGAGTAAAATCACTCTGACTCGTCTCAAGCAGACCAGAGTACAAGAACTCTGACTATTGTAAAATTCTGAGCAATTTTGACAATTTGTGATCACGACTTGTACAGTAGAGCAGAAGAATTTTGATTCTCATTGATATTTCAAAGTGTAATAACTCAAGTAAACTTCTTATTGCAAATTGTTTTTCTATATTTTGCAGGTTTCTGATTAATAAATCAGAAACCTGATTTATTATAAAATCAGAAACCTGTTTCTGATTTCTAAATTAATATCTGTTCTTGCCAAATGTCATCATATTCATCTTGAAATAAAATTCTTATTGACTTCAATCTTTGTTTTATTCAGGTCATTTGGTTAATACTATCAGAATTAAAGAATGTAATATAATGCTAAGTCAAATTATGCATAAGCTGGGGCGGGCGTGTAGCTAGGAGCGGGCTTGTAGGCGGGGGCGGGCTTATAGGCGGGGGCGGGCTGGTAGGCGGGGGCGGGCTGGTAGGCAGGGTACTTGGCCTCGCCCTCGTAGCTCACTACAGGTACGTAGCCGGAGTCGCCGCTCACTCCGTAAGTCACCTTCTGCTGGCGACCGTCGGGAAGCTGGACGTAATAAGTACCCTTGGTGTCGTAGCCGTCGCGAGACTCTTGGTGACCGAAGTCGTTGCCGGAGTAGTCGTCTCTTACGGCGTACTGTGAGTTGTACTGAGGAGGAGTCTGTGGGGGAATTGTTTACACTGTAACAAATTCATAAAACTTCACCTTAATGGTTCCTCATCACAAGCTCCAACAATTTCACCTACTAGGACACTATATCTACTTATCAAACTTTCAGACGATAATAACAAAATATATATTACAGAAGAATAATGTCAATATATGATCATATTATTTAGTTCTAAATACTGTATATCATATATATATTAGTCATACATCAGGATAAGCTGGAGCACCGTAGACAGGTTTTGGGGGAGTGTATGATGGGGGTGGACCGTACACTGGGGGAGGTTCAGGGCGGGCGAGGGTGACAGCCACAAGGGCAGCCATCACTAGAACCTACAGAACCAGGCATCAACACTTATTATATGACATGGAATTAAAACATAATACTAATGAGTTCTACTATTAAATGACGTATTGCACACTACAATGATAATATATAATATTCGCAGTTCTGATACTCTTGATTTTCTGTCATATTACAAGAAACACTTGTAAACAAGAAGGGAGATCCCCACCTTGGCAGTCATGTTGGTAGAGAAATGTGAAGGCGACTGATGGCTTCCCAGGCAGACCAGAGCCTTTTATACAGCAGTTTCTCTCAAGGTCACGTGACGTAAAAGCTCTCCACTCTACACTATATTTAGAGGGCTGAAATGTCTTCAAATGTCCTGGAAAAGAATTTGGTAAAAACATTCATGGAAGAAATCACATTTTGAGTAAGAGAATACATGTGATGCTTCGTTTATCCAATTATAATAATTTGCATATCCACTCAATTTACAAGAGAGAATGTCTGTCTGTTTAAGGTTGGGGCCACAGTTTTGCAGTTGGTCTCACGCAACTTTCCTGTGAATTGTGAGTATATAGCGAGTGTCAAAGAATCCCTGGGATCTCTCTTTAGGTAGGAATGACTCCAATTCCGAGAACCAACGGCTCTTATGAAACCTGGAATATGGGTTTTATTGTCAATAGATTGTTAGGATGGACTTTCAAGACAATGCACTCAGAGTTTGCCAGTGCAGACCACTTATTACATGCCTTCGAATGACTAACCATCCTGTGTGATGGGTATTTTAACATCACGTAGCTAGCTTTTGACAGACTGTACTCCGCCTTCATATTGTCTAGGGCAGCTGCTGAAATGAAGATGTACCTAAATATGTTAAAAAAAGTTATCTATGTCGAATCAACTTTGATAATATTGATTCAAACTCGAGTATGCTTTGTTCACTGGTAGCAAGAGCAGGGGATATAAAGGGACGTTAAATGAATGTGATAGAGGGAAGGAGAACGGGAGAGAGAAGTAGAGAGAAACTGGGAGGGAGGGAGATTTGAAGAATGTGAGGAAGGGAGGATGGGACTAAAGGAGCGAGAATGGGAGGGAGAAAGAGAGAAACCTCGGCTCTGCTAGGTACCCCATCAATCAATAAAAGAGAATGTTTGTCCAAGGTTTTAATCTAGTCGCTTGAGGATAGCCTCCCACAACTTTATATGATCGAGGACTTTATGGAGAGTCTCACAGGGTGTTCGTCGTCGGCTACAATACCACCCTTAAAGAGGGAAACGTCCTCTACACCCACTTAACGAAATCAGTTGATATGAAATGTGCAACTAAAACTCAGTATAGTTGAGAGTCGAGTAAAAATGCCTACACAACACAGAGAGTAATTACACCAACGTGATGTGTCAATGAGAAGATCCGTAGGAGCCGTGATGAGGGTTCGAACTTATGCAGTGGGTGTTCCCAAGCACACGCCCCAGTCAACTAGGCTACGACAATGTAGCTTATGTGTTTACACCGCCGTCCAGTCTTCTACTGGACGAACTGCAGCAGCATGTAGGTATTATAGAAATAATATTTGCACATAGACTATCAGCGTCAGGTTAAACAACGGGCTGAGCTCCACACAAACAGAACTAGCGGCACTACAACTAGCTACCAGAACATTAAATCACATAGGAGGAAGAATAATAATTTGTGATTCAAAGTCTGCTCTTCAAGGAGACTTCTTCTGCAAGATCGGCAGCACGAACTCCACACTAGCAAATATAAATGACCTGATCGCTTCTGAGAGTAAAGAGCTCATAATCTTCTTTGTATGGATGACATCACACATAAATATAACCTATCATAATGACACAGGCATTGCAACCAAATTAGCTTGTAACAAAGGTAAACTGAATAAGGCCTAGATCCGATAGGAGAGAAATTACCGACTCTCAACGGACACAGTATTAGTATAAAAGGCTGTGATTTATTCAGATTCTAAAACCATGTTTAGGGGCAGGACAAAACGTCCAACAGACAGCGACACATTGGTTGCAAAGTCTGATTAATCACAAAACACACTATGTTACAAATAGTGTCTCGCAAATAAGTAGAGGGTGCTCGTTTCTGGTAATAAAAGGTATGTGACCTGAGGTCGAACACATTGACTCAGAATTGATGATGTATATCTTCATTCTATTCTAAAATCATTTTACATTGACAAGGGCGATAAATGGCAATAAGTTCAAAGGCTCCTCCGACCAGAGCTGGAGTGAGTAACACCTAAATAATGGATGGTCGCACTACCAGCTTGGAACCTTCTATGTTAAGCTTAGCAGAAGATTATGTGTGTTTCCGAACAAAGGTACTATACTATTATATCACTGCGCATGTAGGAATGATCCAGTAAGAAGAGGCATTGAATGTGATCTAGTAATTTCAGGTCTTGAATGTGATTCAAAAGGATGAGACAAGCATTTCCAATCATCATAGAGCAGCACATAAACAATCCGCACCAGAATTTAAGGTTGTCTAAGCGTTTCACCAGATTACCAAAGTACTATTGCAATATTAAAGTGATTTGCATCAGCGGAATAAAACAAAACTTTCTCTTTCATATATACTTTTTCACTGTCACTTTTCATAGGGAATCTGTAAATTCAAAAATCTTATTTAAGTTAGTAGCTTTATTCATGACATTTCAGTAAAATAATCAGTCGGAATTATATGAATAATTATTTTATTAGGCGTAAGCTGGGGTAGGTTGGTAGGCTGGGGCGGGCTTGTAGGCTGGGGCGGGCTGGTAGGCTGGGTACTGGGCTTCACCCTGGTATTCAACCTGGGCTACGTAGCCGGAATCGCCGCTGACGACGTAAGACACTTTCTGTACGCGACCGTCGGGAAGCTGGACGTAGTAAGTTCCCTTGGTGTCGTAACCATTGCGATTTTCTTGGTGGCCAAAGTCGTTGCCGGAGTAGTCGTCCTTCACGGCGTACTGGGAGTCGTACTGGGGAGGTGTCTGTGAAAAACAGAATTTTTCCAAAATGTGTATATGCGTAGGGAATTACAGACAGCATTTCCTATATTAACCCTAATTTACTCCCTACCTGACAATTACAAATTAGGAACTATGAAAGACTTCCATTAAATTGTCTTTAAACTTGAAAAAGATTATTCAATATTCCTATTAAAACAAACTAACCTATTTGAACTTCGAAAGAATTCTAGTTAATTCCGTTACCAATAACTTTTGAGGTGTTGGTGTTTGAAAATTAAAAACATACATCAGGGTAAACTGGAGCTCCATAAGCTGGTCTTGGTGGACTGTAGGCTGGCACAGGAGGGGGCCCGTATGTTGGTGGAAGTTCTGGGCGGCCGAGAGCAAGTGCCACAATGGCTGCCAGGAAAAAAATCTGCAGGATGTGACAGGAAAATTTTGGCTAAAACATCACCAGGACGACATTTCTCAACTATATATTTATATGATATTCAACACTATCTCTGCTTGGTTTGCTTATTACACAACAGCAATAGCTTACAGAATTGCTTATCACAATAGCATTCAGACCAACAGCAAGTTTGGTGTAAAGCTTAAGGCCTGTTTACCTCTAGAAGGTTATTAAAGCCACAAACACGGTTAAGCCGTGTTTATCTTACTGGAAAGAACAGCAAGTTTGATGTTAGGTTCTTGGCCTGTCAACTTCTAGAAGCCTCATTAGCTTACTGACCAACATCAAGTATACTTCAGTCCCAAACATAATTCAGGACTAAATTAAATATACACCGAGTAGCAGAACATGTGAACCGCGTTCCCATTCACTACTATATGTTATATATGTTTCAGTTATGAAGCTAACAAGTTCTCCATACAGAGAGTAAGAACTCTCCACCTTGTAAGTCATGCTGGCACTGAGCTGTGAAGGCGACTGATGCTTTGCTTCTCTAGGGCAGACCGTCGCCTTATATACCAGCAGCCACGCCCAGGGTCACGTGATGGGGCGTGTTTGGAACTCGCGGAGCTGACACCATTCTTACGAGGGTGAAACGTCTTTTGACTCTGCAATGGTAATGGTGTCGATATAAATAACAGGAAGAAGATATTATGTGATCAGCGACAGGTAGTAGGGAATGCTGCAGTTCTTGAATGTGGTTAAAAGTGCAATAAAACATAATGTGAGCGGCACACTTAACTTACGTCACATGAGAATTAATGGAAATGACATGTTCTAGAAGTGGTCTAATATCCGGGGATTAAAAGAACTAAATGTCTTAAAACCCATGTGTACTCATATATATGTGACCAGAGTACAAGTGCTATGACCCGTGATAACAAGACCGGAGTACTAGCACTCGGACTCCAGACAACTGTGTGGGAATGTAGTTGATTTAATTCTTATTTCGATTTAGAGGACTTTAAAATGTTTAATCGTGGCACACACTCTTACACCATAGGGAAAGGGGGTTTAATGTTAATGAAATTCAGACCTCACAGTTTGTAGGGTAAATTGTAGTAATTAAATGTTGACTTACTGATCCGAGTTCAGTACTAAAGCTTCTTGAAGTGTACACACACATACAATCACACCCTACAACATGGGAGGACACTCATACGACCACAAGTCCACTGCCAGAGGAACAAACTCAGGGTTATTATTAATAATTGAAGTAGAGGAAATAAATATGCAGCAAGATCTGAACATTGTTAGTAAATATATATATTCTTATCTTCCTAAAGTGGGGCTGATCCTATGGTAATCTGTAATCTAGAGGAAATGGCATATCTAGCGTGCGTGGCCGGACTACGGGGTCACCGTAGCCCGTGCTACTTGGAACTTTTGTTCAGAGTTGCTGAATCAAAACAACTACAACAATAACATGCATTGCACACAAAAATCACAATAGTGTGATACATCAAATTAACAAATCCACAAGGGCCGTGATGAGGGTTCGAACGTATGTCCAGGATGAAGTAACCATGTCGTGCGGCAATCGACTAAGGCACGTCTGAGATCATCCAAGACTTATGTTCGAACCTTCATCACGGCCCTTGTGTATTTGTTCAATAAAATGCATGGTTGGAGTCGCCTGGCGTCAAGGCGACCACCATGGAACGTCTTGGCTATGACTCCTCCTCCCGGTGAATATCTTATTAATTCGAGAAGTAAACAATTATTATGTAAAACACTTAACTTTAATCAATAAATTAGTTAGATATATTTAATGGTTGCTTACTTGGTACTTGTATTATGTGTGCCTATAGCCAACTCTGCACCATCCTATCGCCAACTATCTACACAGGCCCGTACACACACAGCTTTGGGAAGTAAGGAGACTTACCATAGGTCGGAACAAGGCTGGTTGATATTGACTGCTAACTGTTGGAACCTCAACGTGCGGCGTCAGGGTCCTACAGTTGTTGTTAAACCAGCATGTGTTGGGACCTGTCGTTGGTGAAGAAGAATGGCGCACCTTCCTTCCTCACCCGCGTTCCTGGGTCAATGTAGAGTCTTATTATTAACTCTGGAGTGACCAGTAAATTATTACTGATCATAAGATCACGTTTCTATTATTAATTTGATAACCTTTCTAAGTATTAACTTCGAAAACCGCTTCTTTGAATTATTAACTAACAAGAAAAATTTAGCAACTCAATCATCTCACATCAAAGAAGGAAGGGTCTGGCGAGCTGTTGCGTCAGCCACAACGGCGCGCTTTAAGGGTATTATATCACAACAGAGGACGAATCCTCACAGTTGTTTATTATTAAATATAATTAGTATTGATTTATTTATGCTTATACGTGGGGACATATTTCCCACAAAACCAATACCAGAGTGGAAGCACTCACACTCGTGACAAAAAGACCAGAGTAGAAGCACTCTGACTCGTCTCAAGCAGACCAGCGTACAAGAACTCTGATTGTTGTACAATTCTGAGCAATTTTGACAATTTGCGATCATGACTTGTACAGTAGAGCGAAAGAATTTTGATTCTCATTGATATTTCAAAGTGTAATAATTCAAGTAAACTCCTTATTGCAAATTGTTTTCTATATTTTGCAGGTTTCTGATTAATAAATCAGAAACCTGATTAATTATAAAATCAGAAACCTATTTCTGATTTCTAAAGTAATATCTGTTCTTGCCAAATGTCATCAAATTCATCTAGAAATAAAATTCTTATTGACTTCAATCTTTGTTTTATTCAGGTCATTTGGTTAATAAATACTATCAGAATTAAAGAATGTAGTATAATGCTAAGTCAAATTATGCATAAGCTGGGGCGGGCGTGTAGCTAGGAGCGGGCTTGTAGGCGGGGGCGGGCTTATAGGCGGGGGCGGGCTGGTAGGCAGGGTACTTGGCCTCGCCCTCGTAGCTCACTACAGGTACGTAGCCGGAGTCGCCGCTCACTCCGTAAGTCACCTTCTGCTGGCGACCGTCGGGAAGCTGGACGTAATAAGTACCCTTGGTGTCGTAGCCGTCGCGAGACTCTTGGTGACCGAAGTCGTTGCCGGAGTAGTCGTCTCTTACGGCGTACTGTGAGTTGTACTGAGGAGGAGTCTGTGGGGGAATTGTTTACACTGAAACAAATTCATAAAACTTCACCTTAATGGTTCCTCATCACAAGCTCCAACAATTTCACCTACTAGGACACTATATCTACTTATCAAACTTTCAGACGATAATAACAAAATATATATTACAGAAGAATAATGTCAATATATGATCATATTATTTAGTTCTAAATACTGTATATCATATATATATTAGTCATACATCAGGATAAGCTGGAGCACCGTAGACAGGTTTTGGGGGAGTGTATGATGGGGGTGGACCGTACACTGGGGGAGGTTCAGGGCGGGCGAGGGTGACAGCCACAAGGGCAGCCATCACTAGAACCTACAGAACCAGGCATCAACACTTATTATATGACATGGAATTAAAACATTATACCAATGAGCTCTGCTATTAAATGACGTATTGCACACTACAATGATAATATATAATATTCGCAGTTCTGATACTCTTGATTTTCTGTCATATTGTCATATTACAAGAAACACTTGTAAACAAGAAGGGAGATCCCCACCTTGGCAGTCATGTTGGTAGAGAAATGTGAAGGCGACTGATGGCTTCCCAGGCAGACCAGAGCCTTTTATACAGAAGTTTCTCCCAAGGTCACGTGACGTAAAAGTTCTCCACTCTACACTATATTTAGAGGGCTGAAATGTCTTCAAATGTCCTGGAAGAGAATTTGGTAAAAACATTCATGGAAGAACTCACATTTTGAGTAAGAGAATACATGTGATACTTCGTTTATCCAATTATAATAATTTACATATCCACTCAATTTACAAGAGAGAATGTCTGTCTGTTTAAGGTTGGGGCCACACTTTTGCAGTTGGTCTCACGCAACTTTGCAGTGAATTGTGAGTGTCAAAGAATGGCTGGGGTCTCTCTTTAGGTAGGAATGACTCCAATTCCGAGAACCAACGGCTCTTATGAAACCTGGAATATGGGTTTTATTGTCAATAGATTGTTAGGATGGACTTTCAAGACAATGCACTCAGAGTTTGCCAGTGCAGACCACTTATCACATGCCTTCGAATGACTAACCATCCTGTGTGATGGGTATTTTAACATCACGTAGCAGGCTTTTGACACACTGTACTCCCCCTTCATATTGTCTAGGGTAGCTGCTGAAATGAAGATGTACCTAAATGTGTTAAAAAAAATTATTTATGTCGAATCAACTTTGATAATATTGATTCAAACTCGAGTATGCTTTGTTCACTGATAGCAAGAGCAGGGGATATAAAGGGACGTTAAATGAATGTGATAGAGGGAAGGAGAACGGGAGAGAGAAGTAGAGAGAGACTGGGAGGGAGGGAGATTTGAAGAATGTGAGGAAGGGACGATGGGACTAAAGGAGCGAGAATGGGAAAATGGGAGAATGGGAGGGAGAAAGAGAGAAACCTCGGCTCTGCTAGGTACCCCATCAATCAATAAAAGAGAATGTTTGTCCAAGGTTTTAATCTAGTCGCTTGAGGATAGCCTCCCACAACTTTATATGATCGAGGACTTTATGGAGAGTCTCACAGGGTGTTCGTCGTCGGCCACAATACCACCCTTAAAGAGGGAAACGTCCTCTACACCCACTTAACGAAATCAGTTGATATGAAATGTGCAACTAAAACTCAGTATAGTTGAGAGTCGAGTAAAAATGCCTACACAACACAGAGAGTAATTACACCAACGTGATGTGTCAATGAGAAGATCCGTGGGAGCCGTGATGAGGGTTCGAACTTATGCAGTGGGTGTTCCCAAGCAAACGCCCCAGTCAACTAGGCTACGACAATGTAGCTCATGTGTTTACACCGCCGTCCAGTCTTCTACTGGACGAACTGCAGCAGCATGTAGGTATTATAGAAATAATATTTGCACATAGACTATCAGCGTCAGGTTAAACAACGGGCTGAGCTCCACACAAACAGAACTAGCGGCACTACAACTAGCTACCAGAACATTAAATCACATAGGAGGAAGAATAATAATTTGTGATTCAAAGTCTGCTCTTCAAGCAGACTTCTTCTGCAAGATCGGCAGCTCGAACTCCACACTAGCAAATATAAATGACCTGATCGCTTCTGAGAGTAAAGAGCTCATAATCTTCTTTGTATGGATGACATCACACATAAATATAACCTATCATAATGACACAGGCATTGCAACCAAATTAGCTTGTAACAAAGGTGAAACTGAATAAGGCCTAGATCCGATAGGAGAGAAATTACCGACTCTCAACGGACACAGTATTAGTATAAAAGGCTGTGATTTATTCAGATTCTAAAACCATGTTTATGGGCAGGACAAAACGTCCAACAGACAGCGACACAGTGGTTGCAAAGTCTGATTAATCACAAAACACACTATGTTACAAATTGTGTTTCGCAAATAAGTAGAGGGTGCTCGTTTCTGGTAATAAAGGATATGTGACCTGAGGTCGAACACATTGACTCAGAATTGATGATGTATATCTTTATTCTATTCTAAAATCATTTTACATTGACAAGGGCGATAAATGGCAATAAGTTCAAAGGCTCCTCCGACCAGAGCTGGAGTGAGTAACTCCTAAATAATGGATGGTCGCACTACCAGCTTGGAACCTTCTATGTTAAGCTTAGCAGAAGATCCTGTGTGTATCCGAACAAAGGTACTATACTATTATATCACTGCGCATGTAGGAATGAGCCAGTAAGAAGAGGCATTGAATGTGATCTAGTAATTTCAGGTCTTGAATGTGATTCAAAAGGATGAGACAAGCATTTCCAATCATCGTAGAGCAGCACATAAACAATCCGCACCAGAATTTAAGGTTGTCTAAGCGTTACACCTGATTACCAAAGTACTATTGCAATATTAAAGTGATTTGCATCAGCGGAATAAAACAAAACTTTCTCTTTCATATATACTTTTTCACTGTCACTTTTCATAGGGAATCTGTAAATTCAAAAATCTTATTTAAGTTAGTAGCTTTATTCATGACATTTCAGTAAAATAATCAGTCGGAATTATATGAATAATTTTTTTATTAGGCGTAAGATGGGGTAGGTTGGTAGGCTGGGGTGGGCTTGTAGGCTGGGGCGGGCTGGTAGGCTGGGTACTGGGCTTCACCCTGGTATTCAACCTGGGCTACGTAACCGGAGTCGCCACTGACGACGTAAGACACTTTCTGTACGCGACCGTCGGGAAGCTGGACGTAGTAAGTTCCCTTGGTGTCGTACCCATTGCGATTTTCTTGGTGGCCAAAGTCGTTGCCGGAGTAGTCGTCCTTCACGGCGTACTGGGAGTCGTACTGGGGAGGTGTCTGTGAAAAACAGAATTTTTCCAAAATGTGTATATGCGTAGGGAATTACAGACAGCATTTCCTATATTAACCCTAATTTACTCCCTACCTGACAATTACAAATTAGGAACTATGAAAGACTTCCATTAAATTGTCTTTAAACTTGAAAAAGATTATTTGACATTCCTATTAAAACAAACTAACCTATTTGAACTTCGAAAGAATTCTAGTTAATTCCGTTACCAATAACTTTTGAGGTGTTGGTGTTTGAAAATTAAAAACATACATCAGGGTAAACTGGAGCTCCATAAGCTGGTCTTGGTGGACTGTAGGCTGGCACAGGCGGGGGCCCGTATGTTGGTGGAAGTTCTGGGCGGCCGAGAGCAACTGCCACAATGGCTGTCAGGAAAAAAATCTGCAGGATGTGACAGGAAAATTTTGGCTAAAACATCACCAGGACGACATTTCTCAACTATATATTTATATGATATTGAACTATATCTCTGTTTGGTTTGCTTATTACACAACAGCAATAGCTTACAGAATTGCTTATCACAATAGCATTCAGACCAACACCAAGTTTGGACTGAATGCTGTCTGGTTTGGTCTTAAGACAGGCTTAAGGCCTGTCTACCTCTAGAAGGTATTAAAGCCACAAACACGGTTAAGCCGTGTTTATCTTACTGGAAAAAACAGCAAGTTTGATGTTAGGTTCTTGGCCTGTCAACCTCTAGAAGCCTCATGAGTTTATTGACCAACATCAAGTATTCTTCAGTCCCAAACATAATTCAGGAATAAATTAAATAAACACCGAGTAACAGAACATGTGAACCGCGTTCCCATTCACTACTATATGTTATATATGTTTCAATTATGAAGCCAACAAGTTCTCCATACAGAGAGTAAGAACTCTCCACCTTGTAAGTCATGCTGGCACTGAGCTGTGAAGGCGACTGATGCTTGTCTGGGGCAGACCGTCGTCTTATATACCAGCAGCCACGCCCAGGGTCACGTGATGGGGCGTGTTTGGAACTCGCGGAGCTGACACCATTCTTACGAAGGTGAAACGTCTTTTGACTCTGCAATGGTAATGGTGTCGATATAAATAACAGGAAGAAGATATTATGTGATCAGCGACAGGTAGTAGGGAATGCTGCAGTTCTTGAATGTGGTTAAAAGTGCAATCAAACATAATGTGAGCGGTGCACTTAACTTAGGTCACATGAGAATTAATGGAAATGACATGTTCTAGAAGTGGTCTAATATCCGGGGATTAAAAGAACTAAATATCTTAAAACCCGTGTGTGCTCTCATAAATGTGAACAGAGTACAAGTGCTCTGACCCGTGATAACAAGACCGGAGTACTAGCACTCTGACTCCAGACAACTGTGTAGGGAATGTAGTTGATTTAATTCTTATTTCGATTTAGAGGACTTTAAAATGTTTAATCGTGGCACACACTCTTACACCTAGGGGAAGGGGGTTTAATGTTAATGAAATTCAGTCCTCACAGTTTGTAGGGTAAATTGTAGTAATTAAATGTTGACTTACTGATACGAGTTCAGTACTTAAGCTTCATGAAATGTACACACACATACAATCACACCCTACAACATGGGAGGACACACATACGACCAGAAGCCCAGAGGAACAAACTCAGGGTTATTATTAATAATTGAAGTAGATGCAATAAATATGCAGCAAGATCTGAACAATGTTAGTAAATATATATATTCTTATCTGGTGAGATGACTTCCTAAAGTGGGGCGGATCCTATGGTAATCTGTAATCCAGAAGAAATTATATATCTAGCGTGCGTGGCCGGACTACCGGCTCACCGTAGCCCGTGCTACTTGGAACTTTTGTTCCGAGTTGCTGAATCAAAACAACTACAACACTATCATGTGTTATACACAAAAATCACAGTAGCGTGATGCATCAAATGAATAAATCCTCAAGGGCCGTGATGAGGGTTCTAGCGTACGTCCAGGATGATCCCAGGATGAAGTAACCATGTCGTGGGGCAATCGACTAAGGCACGTCTGAGATCATCCAAGAATTAAGTTCGAACCCTCGTCACGGCCCTTGTGTATTTGTTCAATAAAATACATAGCTAGAGTCGCCTGGCGTTAAGGCGACCACCATGGAACGTCTTGGTCATGACTTCTCCTCCCGGTGAATATCTTATTAATTCGAGAAGTAAAAAATAATTATGTAAAAACACTTAACTTTAATCAATAAATTGGTTAGATATATTTAATGGTTGCTTACTTGGTACTTGTAGTTTGTGTGGCTATAGCCAACCCTGCACCATCCTACCGCCAACTATCTACACAGGCCCGTACACACTATGTAATGCATTAGGCAGTGATGTGGTGGAGGTTGACTTTATACACAGTTTTAAATATAGATATGATAGAGCCCAGTAGGCTCAGGAACCTGTACACCTGTTGATTGACAGTTGAGAGGCAGGACCAAAGAGCCAAAGCTCAACCCCCGCAAGCACAAATAGGTGAGTACACACACAACTTTGGGAAGTAAGGAGACTTACCATAGGTCGGAACAAGGCTGGTTGATATGGACTGCTAACTGTTGGAACCTCAACGTGCGGCGTCAGGGTCCTACAGTTGTTGTTATACCAGCATGTGTTGTGACCTGTCCTTGGTGAAGAAGAATGGCGCACCTTCCTTCCTCACCCGCGTTCCTGGGTCAATGTAGAGTCTTATTATTATCTCTGGAGTGACCAGTAAATTATTACTGATCATAAGATCACGTTTCTATTATTAATTTGATAACCTTTCTAAGTATTAACTTCGAAAACCGCTTCTTTGAATTATTAACTAACAAGAAAAATTTAGCAACTCAATCATCTCACATCAAAGAAGGAAGGGTCTGGCGAGCTGTTGCGTCAGCCACAACGGCGCGCTTTAAGGGTATTATATCACAACAGAGGACGAATCCTCACAGTTGTTTATTATTAAATATAATTAGTATTGATTTATTTATGCTTATACGTGGGGACATATTTCCCACAAAACCAATACCAGAGTGGAAGCACTCAGACTCATGAAAAAAAACATAGTAGAAGCACTCTGACTCGTCTCAAGCAGACCAGCGTACAAGAACTTTGATTATTTTAAAATTCTGAGTAATTTTGACGATTTGCGATCATGACTTGTACAGTAGAGCAGAAGAATTTTGATTCTCATTGATATTTCAAAGTGTAATAACTCAAGTAAACTTCTTATTGCAAATTGTTTTTCTATTTTTTGCAGGTTTCTGATTAATAAATCAGAAACCTGATTTATTATAAAATCAGAAACCTGTTTCTGATTTCTAAATTAATATCTGTTCTTGCCAAAATGTCATCAAATTCATCTAGAAATAAAATTCTTATTGACTTCAATCTTTGTTTTATTCAGGTCATTTGGTTAATAAATACTACCAGAAATAAAGAATGTAGTATAATACTAAGTCAAATTATGCATAAGCTGGGGCGGGTGTGTAGCTGGGAGCGGGCTTGTAGGCGGGGGCGGGCTTGTAGGCGGGGGCGGGCTGGTAGGCTGGGTACTTGGCCTCGCCCTCGTAGCTCACTACAGGTACGTAGCCGGAGTCGCCGCTCACTCCGTAAGTCACCTTCTGCTGGCGACCGTCGGGAAGCTGGACGTAATAAGTACCCTTGGTGTCGTAGCCGTCGCGAGACTCTTGGTGACCGAAGTCGTTGCCGGAGTAGTCGTCTCTTACGGCATACTGTGAGTTGTACTGAGGAGGAGTCTGTGGGGGAATTGTTTACACTATAACAAATTCTCATAAAACTTCACCTTAATGGTTCATGATCACAAACTCCAACAATTTCAACCACTAGAACACTATACCTAATTATCAAACTTTCAGATTGAAATAACAATATATATTACATAAGAATAATGCCATTATATGATCAACTTATTTAGTTCACAATTCTGTACATCAAATATACACTAAACTCTTACATCAGGATAAGCTGGAGCACCGTAGACAGGTTTTGGGGGAGTGTATGATGGGGGTGGACCGTACACTGGGGGAGGTTCAGGACGGGCGAGGGTGACAGCCACAAGGGCAGCCATCACTAGAACCTACAGAACCAGGCATCAACACTTATTATATGACATGGAATTAAATCATAATATCAATGAGCTCTGCTATTAAATGACGTATTGCACACTGCAGTGTTAATATATTCGTAGTTCTGATACTCCTGATTTATGTCATATTACAAGAAACACTTGTAAACAAGAAGGGAGATCCTCACCTTGGCAGTCATGTTGGTAGAGAAATGTGAAGGCGACTGATGGCTTCCCAGGCAGACCAGAGCCTTTTATACAGCAGTTTCTCTCAAGGTCACGTGACGTAAAAGCTCTCCTCTCTACACTATATTTAGAGGGCTGAAATGTCTTCAAATGTCCTGGAAGAGAATTTGGTAAAAACATTCATGGAAGAAATCACATATTGAGTAAGAGAATACATGTGATGCTTCGTTTATCCAATTATAATAATTTACATATACATCTCAATTTACAAGAGAGAATGTCTGTCTGTATAAGGTTGGGGCCACACTTTTGCAGTTGATCTCACGCAATTTTTCAGTGAATTGTGAGTATATGGCGAGTGTTAAAAGATGGTAGGGGTCTCCCTTTAGGTAGGAATGATTTTTATTTGGGTTTCATTGTCAATAGAATTTTAGATTAAACCTTTCAGATAACGCACTTAGAGTTTGCCAGTGTAGACCACTTATCACATGCCTTTGTATGACTACCCATCCTGTGTGATGGGTATTTTAGCATTACGTAGCTAGCTTTTGACACACTGTACTCCTCCTTCATATAGTCTAGGGCAGCTGCTGAAATGAAGATGTACCTAAATGTGTTAACAAAAAGTTATCTATGTCGATTCAACTTTGATAATATTGATTCAAACTCAAGTATGCTCTGCCCACTGGGAGCAAGAGCAGGGGAGGATAAAGGGACGTACATTGAATGTGAATTGAATTTTCAGAGGGAAGGAGAACGGGAGAGAGAGAGAGAGATAGGGAGACTGGGAGGGAGGGAGATTAGAAGAATGTGAGGGAGGGAGGATGAGACTAAAGGGAATAGAATTGGAAAACGGGAGAATGGGAGGGAGAGAGAAAGAAAGAAACCTCGGCTTTACTAGGTACCCCATCAGTCAATAAAAGAGAATGTTTATCCAAGGTTTTAATCTAATCGCTTGAGGATAGCCTCCCACAACTTTATATGGTGGTTGGAGACTTTATGGAGAGTCTCACAGGGTGTTCGTCGTCGACCTCAATACCACCCTTGAAGAGGGAAACGTCCTCTACACCCACTTAACGAAATCAGTTGATATGAAATGTGCAACTAAAACTCCATATAGTTGAGAGTCGAGTAAAAATGCCTACACAACACAGAGAGTAAGCACATCAACGTTATGTGTCAATGAGAAGATCCGTAGGAGCCGTGATGAGGGTTTGAACCTATGCGGTGGGTGTTTCCACATACACAGCCTAGTCAACTGGGGTACGACATGGTAGCCTATGTGTCTACACCGCCGGCTCAGCCCAATCTTCTACTGGACGAACTGCAGCAGCATGTAGGTTTTATAGAAATAATATTTGCACATAGACTATCATCGTCAGGTTAAACAACGGGCTGACCTCTACATAAACAGAACTAGCGGCACTACAACTAGCTACCAAAATATTAAAACACATTGGAGGAGGAATAATAGTTTGTGATTCAAAATCTGCTCTTCAAACAGACTTCTCCTGCAAGATCGGCAGCACGAACCCCATACTAGCAAATACAAATGACGTGATGGCTTCTGAGAATAAAGAGCTCATAATCTTCTTTGTTCCATGCTGGAGTGAGTAACTCCTAAATAATGGATTGTCGCACTACCAGCATGGAACCTTCTATGTTTAGTTTAACAGAAGTTCCTGTGTGTTTCCGAACAAAGGTACTATACTATTATATCACTGCGCTCGTAGGAATTATCCGGTAAGAAGAGGCATTGAATGTGATCCAGTAATTTCAGGCCTTGAATGTGATCTAGTAATGGCTGGCCTTGAATGTGATTCAAAAGGATGAGACAAGCATTTCCAATCATCGTAGAGCAGCACATAAACAATCCACACCAGAAGCTTAGGTTGTCTAAGCGTTATGTCTGATTACCAAAGTACTATTGCAAAATTATATTGATTTGCATCAATGGAATAAAACAAAACTTTCTCTTTTATATATAAGTTTTCACTATCACTTTTCATAAGGTAATTTGTAAATTCAAAATTCGTATTTTAATCAGTAGCTTTATTCATGACATTTCAGTAAAAAAATCAGTCGGAATTATATGAATAATTATTTTATTAGGCGTAAGCTGGGGTGGGCTGGTAGGCTGGGGCGGGCTTGTAGGCTGGGGCTGGCTGGTACGCTGGGTACTGGGCTTCACCCTGGTATTCAACCTGGGCTACGTAGCCGGAATCGCCACTGACAACGTAAGACACTTTCTGTACGCGACCGTCGGGAAGCTGGACGTAGTAAGTTCCCTTGGTGTCGTAACCGTTGCGATTTTCTTGGTGGCCAAAGTCGTTGCCGGAGTAGTCGTCCTTCACGGCGTACTGGGAGTCGTACTGGGGAGGTGTCTGTGAAAAACAGAATTTTCCCAAAATGTGTATATGCGAAGGGAATTACAGACAGCATTTCCTATAATAACCCTAATTTACTCCCTACCTGACAATTACAAATTAGGAACTATGAAAGACTTCCATTAAATTGTCTTTAAACTTGAAAAAGATTATTTGATATTCCTATGAAAACAAACTAACCTATTTGAACTTCGAAAGAATTCTAGTTAATTCCGTTACCAATAACTTTTGAGGTGTTGGTGTTTGAAAATTGAAAACATACATCAGGGTAAACTGGAGCTCCATAAGCTGGTCTTGGTGGACTGTAGGCTGGCACAGGCGGGGGCCCGTATGTTGGTGGAAGTTCTGGGCGGCCGAGAGCAACTGCCACAATGGCAGCCAGGAAAAAAATCTGCAGGATGTGACAGGAAAATTTTGGCTAAAACATCACCAGGACGACATTTCTCAACTATATATTTATATGATATTCAACTATATCTCTGCTTGGTTTGCTTATTACACAACAGCAATAGCTTACAGAATTGCTTATCACAATAGCATTCAGACCAACAGCAAGTTTGGTGTAAAGCTTAAGGCCTGTTTACCTCTAGAAGGTTATTAAAACCACATACACGGTTAAGCCGTGTTTACCTTACTGGAAAAAAAACAGCAAGTTTGATGTTAGGTTCTAGGCCTGTCAACCTCTAGAAGGTTATTGAAGCCTCTTGAGTTTACTGACCAACATCAAGTATACTTCAGTCCCAAACATAATTCAGGACTAGAATAAACACCGAGTAGCGGAACATGTGAACTGCGTCCCCATTCACTACTATAAGTTATATATGCTTCAGTTATGAAGCCAATAAGTTATCCATACAGAGAGGAAGAACTCTCCACCTTGTAAGTCATGCTGGCACTGAGCTGTGAAGGCGACTGATGCTTCTCTGGGGCAGACCGTCGCCTTATATACCAGCAGCCACGCCCAGGGTCACGTGATGGGGCGTGTTTGGAACTCGCGGAGCTGACACCATTCTTACGAAGGTGAAACGTCTTTTGACTCTGCAATGGTAATGGTGTCGATATAAATAACAGGAAGAAGATATTATGTACTCACCTAGTTTTTCTTTCGGGGGGTTGAGATCTGGCTCTTTGGTTCCACCTCTCAACTGTCAAGCAACTGTGTACAGATTCTGGAGGCTATTAGGCCATATCAAATCTACACTTGAAACTGTGTATGGCGTCTGCTTCCACCACATCACTGCCTAATGCATTCCATTTGTTTACTATTCTAACACTGGAAAAATTATTTCTAATGTCTCTGTGGCTCATCTGTGTACTAAATTTCCACCTGTGTCTCCTTGCCCACTGATCACTATGTGATTAATGACATTGGACAGGGAAAGCTGCAGTTCTTGAATGTGGTTAAAGGTGTAATGAAGCACTTAACAAGTGAGCAGTTAACGTAACTTTGATCACGTGAGAGTAACTGAACGATAGGTCAATGACTAAAAAAGCAATATGTTCCAGATGTGCTCTAACTTCCTGGGAATTAAGTGATTTTAACGTCTTGAAACGCAAGTGTTTTATATATAAGTTTGACGAGAGAACAAGCACTGGACTCGCTACAACGAGACCAGAGTACAAGTTTCTTCCGACCAGAGTACAAGTTTCTTCCTCTAGGATATTCAAGACGCCAGTCACTGGAGTTAAGGGTTTGGGACGCCAGTTTCTGGGGTTTAGGGTCTGAGACGCCAGTCATTGGGGTTAAGGGCCTGGGAAACAAGGACTCATTACTTGTTAGAAAACATTATTTAAGTCTTTGTTTTGATTTCGTCTTTCTTTTCGTTACCCTTCTCATTTCTTGTTATTATTCTTGTTTATTTATTATCTTCGTTCTCTTCCTAATATACCAAAGTTGGTAAGTAGTCTAAGGCTGTGAGAAGGACGAGTAGGGGCAGGAATTTCTGAGGCAATGAAGGGAGATAAAGGGTAAAGTCTTAATGTGAGGTGTCGAAAGGAAAGTGATAAAGTCTGAAGAAGTGACGAGTGTGAGGGGAGGAATGATTGAGTCTCTGAGATGACGAGAGGGCTTAAGTCTGTGAGGTTACTGTTTAGGGAGACTAAGGTCTATGAGGCGACCATGAGGTAAGGAAATAGAGTGAGTGAATGAAGGGGAAATAATTATGAACTCATGAACTCATTGTGTCAGATGCGTTCTGCGAAGGAAGAACATTTGGTCTCCTGTACACGTCCGTCACCACGAGTTCAACAGACCACAGAACAATTGAGATCTCAGCATTTCAACAATTGCCTCAAAAACGTCCCCCTCGAATGATGCTAACAATCTCTGGATTTCAGGCGAGGAGTCACAATAACGTGGCTGAAGTATGTTGACTAGAAGTTGAAGGGACGACGATGTTTCGGTTCGTCCTGGACCATTCTCAAGTCTCACAATCGACTTGAGAATGGTCCAGGACGGACCGAAACGTCGTCGTCCATTCAACTTCTAGTGTGTGGTCTGGTCAACATCTCTGGATTTGCTATAGCGAAGAAAATTTACTGTTCTAACCAAGCCAGAGACGCACGAACCCAAGCCACCCACCTAACCTAACCCCAGCCACCCACCTAACCTAACATAACCTAACCCAAGCCACCCACCTAACCTAACATAACCTAACCCAAGCCACCCACCAAAAATACCCAAAGCCACCCACGTAACCAAACCTAACCCAAGCCACCCACCTAATTTAACTAACCGATGCGTAGAAAACGTGGATTTTTGTGAACCTATTTTTCATAGAAGGTTGCATTTGGTACGGTGGTTACCATACCATCGTAATAATTCAGATGACGTGTTGAACAACACGGACCTTAACACCATAACGATACAAATACAGTTTTGTATGAATACAACAACATAACAGTACAAAAACAGTGTTTAATAATGATCACTGTGCAATGTAGCACAGTAGTCTACGTCCTCGGCTCACAATCCCCAGGTAATACAGTAACAGTTGAGCAGCTTTTCCTGATGCCTCTGTTAACTTAGCAGTAAGTAGGCCTCTGGAGTTTGACAACTGTTGTGGGGTTGCAGCATGGGTGGGGGGGGGAGGTCAGTAACTGGCTGACTAGTGACCTCAGCGACCCCCAAGTACAGCCATCCTATCCCCGACTGGCTGACACGATGAGAGATGTCTTCTGACTGAAAGACGGTCTGAAGATTATCGACGGTGCTCTAAGTAACACCCTCTCCTCCTCCCCCCTAAAAAAAAAAATCCCCAGCTGGCTCCTCCAGTTGTGAGTCTCCTCTACCAGCTATAACAGTGAATTATAGTGATTTGGAACTTTTATCTTGTAATTGAAGTTTAGCTTTCCATTTGGAACTTTTATCTTGTAATTGAAGTTTAGCTTTCCATTTGGAACTTTTATCTTGTAATTGAAGTTTAGCTTTCCATTTGGAACTTTTATCTTGTAATTGAAGTTTAGCTTTCCATTTGTAACTTTTATCTTGTAATTGAAGTTTAGGTTTCCAGTTACATGAAGGTATATTGATGAAGGGGCAGTGTGGTCTCGCATGAGTTTTGGGAAGCACAGGAAGAATACAAATCGTTATTTTTAACAATTGGTCAAATGGATATTGGGAGATAGCTGTTGCTTGCTCAATATGGCTATAGGGAGACAGCAGTTGCTTGCCCAATATGGCTATAGAGAGACAGCAGTTACTTGGCCAATATGGCCATAGAGAGACAACAGTTGCTTCTCCAATATAGCCATAGAGAGACAGCAGTTACTTCTCCAATATAGCCACAGGGAGACAGCAGTTACTCTGTCATTCTATGGCAACGAAGGAACGCCATCGTCGTCGTTCCTTCACTTTCTAGTGTGTGGTTTGGTCAACATATTTCAGCCACGTTATTGTGACTCTTCGTCTGCACAGCATTTACTCGTTCAATATAGCCATAGGGAGGCAACACTAAACTTCCTCAATATGTCTCAGGGAGACAGAAGTTGCTTGATCAACCACACACAAATAATGTATATTAGCAATAGGATACATAGAATATTGATTATAATTTAAACTACTTTATTGTGACTGTACAATAAATAATGCTTTCCTAATATCAGTGAGGATTAATCTTCATATATTATGCATAAGCTGGAGCGGGCTGGTAGGCTGGAGCGGGCTTATAGGCTGGAGCAGGCTGGTAGGCAGGGTACTGGGCCTCACCCTCGTAGGTGACCTCGGCTACGTAGCCGGAGTCGCCGTTGACGTAGTAAGTCACCTTCTGCAGACGACCGTCGGGGAGGAGAACGCTGTAGGAGCCCTGGGTGTCGTAGCCGTCGCGGGTCTCCTGGTGGCCGAAGTCGGTACCAGAGTAGTCGTCCTTCACAGCAAACTGTGAGTTGTACTGCGGTGGAGTCTGTCGACACAAGCATTTTGTCTCTTATGGGGAAACTGCATTATATACACAGACAGGTCTCCCAATGATAACACAATCAAAAAGTGGCTTGATTCAAGTTAAATCAATGTTGATTCGGCGTTGAATTGCCGTTGATCTTAGATGTTGTACCCACTGGTATATTTCTTGTTAATAAATGTCTTGACATTATCTAATACTCTTAGATATGTGATGGTTAATGCAAATTCATATAATAAGACCTAAGAATGTGTGAATTCATGCATAAGTATTAAACAAGTATTTTTATGAAAGTATTCCATTGCTATATGCCAGCTGTAAAACAAATTATTGAAACAATTTAACTGAACTTTTTAAGCAATAGTGCACAGGTATATCTTACATCAGGATAAGCTGGAGCACCGTAGGCAGGTTTTGGGGGAGGGTATGATGGGGGTGGACCGTACACTGGGGGAGGTTCAGGGCGGGCAAGGGTGACAGCCACAAGGGCAGCCATCATTAGAACCTACAGAACAAAAACATTATGGTGAGAACAGAGATTCGTATCAATCCCGTCCAAAAATATCAGCGACAGACAGGAGTTCCGTGCCAGTTCTGGTCCACAAGGACTAGGTTGGTGACAGCGTTGCGACGCGGACCGCCACAATACGCACACTGTTTTACAACTTCACTAAAGTCGCAGGTGGCTTCAAGAGCCTCTCACACGCCGATCAGGTGAAAGGAAGCGGTGGTCAGCGCATTACCTGGAGTTCTCACGTGTGCTGTTAGCCAGGGAGTGGCCGAGAGGCTTCCCGCCACACCTACATACCTCGACCACCAAATGGACGCTCAAACCACGACTGACTGAACTGCAATAACGTCTAACAGGTTAGCACGCATATACAAAATCAGACTTTATCACTAGCAGATACAACCTAAGTTATGTTGTTTCAAAAGAGTGTTAAATGCCAACAGCACTAATTCCCATGAAATATATAATGATCCGAAAACAATATATAAATAATTAAATAGTGTTGTATTTTTGAAGTATAAAAAACACCCACGTAATCTGGGTGTCTGAGTCTACTCTCATCAGTCTTTCATTTTGTTATTATATCTCAGAGGCTGAGGGCTTTATTGCCCCATGGCTTATGGTAAGTCTTACCCGCTAGTTTCTCAGGAATACGACCTTCAGTCGTTTAATAACCAGGTTCCCAATCTCTTGGGCGAACAGAGGTGTATAGTTAAGGATTGGCGTCTGGTGAATCCTCCCTGACTAGGACTTGTCTTCCTCTCCATTCCCTCTTCTCTCTCTCTCTCTCTCTCTCTCTCTCTCTCTCTCTCTCTCTCTCTCTCTCTCTCTCTCTCTCTCTCTCTCTCTCTCTCTCTCTCTCTCTTTCTCTCTCTCTCTCTCTCTCTCCCTCTATCTCTCTGTAGCGCAGCAATTGGCTCGCAACCGAATGATTCCAGGTTCGATTCCCACTCTAGGTAAAGCGTTTAGGCACGCTCCCTTACACCAGATGCTTCTGTCCACCTAGCAGTAAATAGGTACCCGGGAACTATAAAACTGTTGTAGGTTGCATCCTGGGGGAAAGTCAGTAGTTGACTTTAGCGAACCTCAATAACTTTAACACCCTTTCTGTTGCCTCTCAGGAAGAAATCACAAAGTTCTTCATTTCTGAAGAATTCTTCATTTCATTTTCAACATTCTTCATTTCTCTACTCCAGCCATAGTTTCTTCCTCGGCTTATATGCTTCCTCCCTTCCTTCACCTTCTCTATCTCATTCCCCTCGTACGCTTTCCTTCGTTCTCACCTAATGAGAGTAGTTAAGCAAGTGTCACAAGACACATGCTTAACAAGACACAAGACACTTGACGCCAGTGTCACAAGACACATGCTTAACAAGACACAAGACACTTGACGCCAGTGTCACAAGACACATGCTTAACAAGACACAAGACACTTGACGCCAGTGTCACAAGACACTTGCTTAACAAGACACAAGACACTTGATGCCAGTGTCACAAGACACTTGCTTAACAAGACACAAGACACTTGACGCCAGTGTCACAAGACACATGCTTAACAAGACACAAGACACTTGACGCCAGTGTCACAAGACACTTGCTTAACAAGACACAAGACACTTGACGCCAGTGTCACAAGACACTTGCTTAACAAGACACAAGACACTTGACGCCAGTGTCACAAGAATGCGTCAAGCCAGTAAGACAATATACCACCGCCCCCACACCACCTGATGTGAGTCTTACCGACGAAAGTAACAGTAATACCGACTTGTATGCCAGACACCGCAAGGTAGTTGGTGGAGACAGCCGTCATCAAGGCAACAATTAGCCCAGAACGTGACGCTACTTACCCCCCAGCCGTCTCACACAGCGTGAACCATAAAAAACGTGACAATGGGAGCATTAGGTAATATGAAGTACTCCCTAACGTTCGAGAACTGCGTCCTCACAGTAGACTGTTGAACTATATGTATTACATCACTGGTCGTAACTGAAACGGAAGGAATCACCTTCGCAATCATGTTCTTTCGTGGGAAGTCGAGGAGCAACTGGTGTCTGATCGCATCATTGGAACCCCTTTTATACCTGTGGCCACGCCCCTGAGTGCCATTGGCTCGAGGACATAGGTTGAATGTGGCAGGAGATTGGTGGAGGCCTGATATTAACCTTCTATGGCTCCGGGTAAAGGAAAGTGAGGTGTTTGGAAAATGCTTGAGGGTGTGTCTGGCGAAGTGATGTGGAGCTTCAAGGCTGTGTTTTTGGTGTACAGTTGGGTGGTGGTTGTGGGTGGTGGTGGTTGTGGGTGGTGGTGCTTGTGGGTGGTGGTGGTTGTGGGTGGTGGTGGTTGTGGGCGTGTTGTGGGAGTGCATGGGAGATCGGTCTATGGGTGGGTGATCCTTGTGGGTGTGCATGGGAGGTGGGAGCAGAAGTTAAGGAGACAATACACATGAGAGTTTGATGAGTATTGATGAAGCATCGAGTATATATATACGGATGGGTATAGCAGGTGGTGGGTGATGAATAGTGGTGGTAGATAACAATCCACCATCAGTACTCATCACCCAGTGGGTGATGAGTACTGATGGTGGATGAATATAACTGAGGATACAATACTGTTCAGTAAATATATATACTGGTGTTGTGGGTGGATGAGTGTAGGTGATGTGGGCGTGGATGTAGTGGGCGTGGATATAGTGGGCGTGGATGTAGTGGGCGTGGATATAGTGGGCGTGGATGTAGTGGGCGTGGATATAGTGGGCGTGGATGTAGTGGGCGTGGATATAGTGGGCGTGGATGTAGTGGGTGTGGATATAGTGAGAGTGGAAGTGACGTGTGGATGCTATCTCATTATATCAATACCGGAAGTTGAAGTATTTGTTGTATATTTCCACACACAGTCGCAATACTCCTGGACCATAACCCATGAACGCAATCATATAATTGTACTCATCAAACTGTGCTTGAGAAGGGAGTTGAGTTTAAGTTCTCCGTTCCCGCCTCACATCCATCAAACGACTGGCGTACAGGTTTCCGCGTTTCTGTACTACCCATTCTAAATATTGTGTTCATATCTGTTTTGTCCGTATCGCGGAGAATCGTGTATGTGATGACCATGTCTCCCACGACTCGTCTGATTTCTTGAGACGTAAGGTTACATTCCTTAATTGACTTTTAACTCATACCTCTTAGTTCTGGAACTAGCCTGGTGGCAGACCTCTGGATAGTTTCAGCTTCGTTTTGTGTTAGAAATTTCACGCTGGCGCTGCATATTCCATGACTGATCTGACGTACGTGGCATAAAAGGTATGAAAGCAATTTTAATACAGATTTAACATTTTCATCTGATAACATCCATTTGATGATGACTTAGGAGAGAGGTTTGGAATGAAAGCTCTAGAGCTTTATTCTCTCATATACTCTAATCCAACTACTGGCTATCTCCAGGATAAAACCCACATCCACTTTCTAACTCCCAGATACCTATTTTCTGTTAGATGGACAGAGATATATCAGGTGAAAGGAAACATTGCCAAAACGCTTCTGTCTTGCCTCAGTAATCGAACCGACGAGCCTGGGCACAATCAATACAGCCTACGACAAAAACATACAATTAATATACACATCCCCGATGTAATTAAGACAATATTTACCTAAAATTTACCTTAACCTAAAAGACCTAAACTAACGAATTTGCTGAAACCGTTTACCTGTTCCTCGCGACGGTATCAAAAGAAGCTAAACAAAACTACTTTACAATTGAGTTATTACTGAATTAAGATGAACAACTTTAGGGGAAAGTCTAACCCAACCATTGAACTGGTTCAGCGATTATCTGGTCTATATGTAATGTTTGTCTTCCTCTTGGATTCGGGTGCATTGTTTCAGAGGCTTTTTAACCCTAAATATTCTGATTTACTCACCTGCATTAATACACTGAAGAATGTAATAAAATATGTTAAATACTGTTGTTATTCATCACTGCTAAGAATGATTATTATATTGTGTACATTCATCTTTTTTGGCTGTTATTTGTTATCTAAGACTGGAGCTCACTGGGAATGTCACTGATGTTTCTGATGAAATTTCAGGTTTAAGAGCTGATCTAAAGCCTCACCTCTCTCTCTCTCTCTCTCTCTCTCTCTCTCTCTCTCTCTCTCTCTCTCTCTCTCTCTCTCTCTCTCTCTCTCTCTCTCTCTCTCTCTCTCTCAGCACTACCGTCAGAAGTCACCTTGACCGCTGACAAACATTGGGAGGTGGCCCCGGGGTGCGCCAGGAATATCCTCCACAGTCACCCACCAGAGAAAATTGCAGCAAATTCAGAAAATACCAGTCGCTCGTGCTACGATTACTGTGGCTCCTGCTTGTAACAGTCGGCACTTGTGCTGCTATTACCTACCGTCCCTCTAATGCTACACCTTCTGTCTCAAGTGTTACAGCTACCGTCCCTAGTGCTACCGTCTCTATTGCTACAACAACTGTGTCTATTGCTGCAACAACCATTCCTAGTGCTTCAACCCTGTTATCTAGTGCTACAACTCTAGTATCTAGTGCTACAACTCTAGTATCTTGTGCTACAACTCTAGTATTTAGTGCTACAACTCTAGTATCTAGTGCTACAACTCTAGTATCTAGTGCTACAACTCTAGTATCTAGTGCTACAACTCTAGTATCTAGTGCTACAACTCTAATATCTTGTGCTACAACTCTAGTATCTAGTGCTACAACTCTAGTATCTTGTGCTACAACCCTAGTATCTAGTGCTACAACTCTAGTATCTAGTGCTACAACTCAAGTATCTAGTGCTACAACTCTAGTATCTTGTGCTACAACCCTAGTATCTAGTGCTACAACTCTAGTATCTAGTGCTACAACTCTAGTATCTAGTGCTACAACTCTAGTATTTAGTGCTACAACTCTAGTATCTAGTGCTACAACTCAAGTATCTAGTGCTACAACTCTAGTATTTACTGCTACAACACTAGTATTTAGTGCTACAACTCTAGTATTTAGTGCTACAACTCTAGTATTTAGTGCTACAACTCTAGTATTTAGTGCTACAACTCTAGTATCTAGTGCTACAACTCTAGTATCTAGTGCTACAACTCTAGTATCTAGTGCTACAACTCTAGTATCTAGTGCTACAACTCTAGTATCTTGTGCTACAACTCTAGTATCTAGTGCTACAACTCTAGTATCTAGTGCTACAACTCTAGTATCTAGTGCAACAACTCTAGTATCTAGTGCTACAACTCTAGTATCTAGTGCTACAACTCTAGTATCTAGTGCTACAACTCTAGTATCTAGTGCTACAACTCTAGTATCTAGTGCTACAACCCTAGTATCTAGTGCTACAACTCTAGTATCTAGTGCTACAACTCCCACACCTATTGTTACAACTACTGCCATTAGCGCTCTAACTATCGTCACTAGTGATACATCTACCCACCCTAGTGTTTCAACTTGTGTCTCTAGTACTACAACTCCCTTTCCTAGTACAACTACTGTCCCCTAATATGTTTGAACCTAGGGTTTGAGTCCCTAGTGACTCGAACTATTGGACTCAGGGTGGTCTATTGGGCAGTGGCTGGGATTCTCTCGTTCGTGGGTTCGAGTCACCTTAGGGCACGCCTTTATCACTAGTGCTACTATTGCTATCGGTAGTACAACACATGGAGAACTATGGCCGCCAGTTCAATTCAGAAATCCCTGTGCTAGAATCGAGCAGAGGCGGCTAGCAAATTCAATAGACATGTCTTATTTGGCTATACTTGAACCAGGCAGTGGCTATACTAGAGCCAGGAAGTGGTCATACTAGAGCCAGGAAGTGGTCATACTAGAGCCAGGAAGTGGTCATACTAGAGTCAGGCAGTGGTCATACTAGAGCCAGTAAGTGGTCATACTAGAGCCAGGAAGTGGTCATACTAGAGCCAGGAAGTGGTCATACTAGAGCCAGGAAGTGATCATACTAGAACCAGGAAGTGGTCATACTAGAGCCAAACAGTGGCTAAACTAAAGCTTAACAAAGAAAGAACAGTCTAAAACAAAGCACGAAGATCGGAATTGACTGCTAGAAATGGCTGTAATTGACTAGAGTATTGAGTTTTAAATGGGGTATCGGGCCGTGTCCTGGAAGACCACAAAAGGTTGTGCCATTCATAGGGTTGGAAGCCGACGTCGACCTGGTGGCCGGATCACGACCCGTTGAAAACAATCATTCATTACGAATATCCATGAGGCACAGGGTCTTTTATGCTATAAATGAGCAGTTGTGTTAGTAATGGCAATGCCTTTTATTTAGCGAAATTCAGTGTATGGACTTGAATCCAGAGTTGTTAATATATATAGGGATGAACAAAAACTCTTCAGTCCCTGGCTAAAGAAATATGAGATCCGTTACATCACAACGGGACTTGTACGTCTCCCGCCACCAGTGACAGAAAACGTGACACTGTAAACTAATGTAAATCTTTATATATATATATATATATATATATATATATATATATATATATATATATATATATATATATATATATATATATATATATATATATATATATATGTCGTACCTAGTAGCCAGAACGCACTTCTCAGCCTACTATGCAAGGCCCAATTTGCCTAATAAGCCAAGTTTTAATGAATTAATTGTTTTTCATCAACCTAACCTACCTAACCTAACCTAACCTAACTTTTTTGGCTACCTAACCTAACCTAACCTATAAAGATAGGTTAGGTTAGGTTAGGTAGGGTTGGTTAGGTTCGGTCATATATCTACGTTAATTTTAACTCCAATAAAAAAAAATTGACCTCATACATAATGAAATGAGTAGCTTTATCATTTCATAAGAAAAAATTAGAGAAAATATATTAATTCATGAAAATTTGGCTTATTAGGCAAATCGGGCCTTGCATAGTAGGCCAAAAAGTGCGTTCTGGCTACTAGGTACGACATATATATATATATATATATATATATATATATATATATATATATATATATATATATATATATATATATATATATATAAATGTTGTTGAACATGATCGAAAAGGTAAGATTAATAATTCTACCACGAATTTTCTCAATATTTCTTATGTTTCTCTTCACTGTCGATGGTAATTGAAATATCAATTCTCCAAGAGACGTGACACCTGTAATGTAATAAGAATTACGAAATATAGTATTTATTTACTATAAAACCAAAAAAACGGCCAACCTACTCATGAAAAACTCCCCAGACACCAAACAGAACGCCTTGAAGGAAATCAACGTCGTCTATGCCTTCAAATGCCCACTTGGGGACTGTAGGTCCCAAAGAACTCAGTATATAGGCAAGATTTATCTTTCCAGGCGATTAACAATGCATAAGCAACAGGGCTTCATCAAGGAACATAATCACTTCTCATAACCAGACCATCACCAGAGAAATTTTAACAAACAACACAGAAATGATCGATAGATACAGCGATAGCAGAAAGCTCGACATCAGCGAGGCACTACACATCAAAAAGTCAACACCAGCAATCAACAGCCAATTAATGCACAACTATATTCTACCCACTTCAAGACCCCGAATCAACATAGAAGCAGGAAGAAGAGATATGGGCCAATAGGCCTTCTGCAGTTACTTCCATTCTTATGTTTTCATACCCAATTTATACCCATTGTTTCGTGTTCTGTCTTGTGTTTTTCACCTCACCCAAAACTTTTGTGTCATATCACCTCACCCAAAAACGAGTATAAGTACGATGGATTTGTATATGTAAACTAAGTTTTTGAAAATGTAATAAGAATTATTTAAATTAATTAAGAAATTAAGAATTCTGGGTAAGACCGGGAATTCCGACGGTAGCGGGTTTGCTGATCGCGGTATGGTGCTGGAAGAAACGATAGCTGCCATCTTTTGGATTTCCTCCTGCCGGAGGAGACAGTCAAGTTAAACCACACAGTGTGGGCCATTGTAGAGCAGGCAGCGTCGGCGGGAGGACATGCAGTCCGTGTAGTGGCGCTCCTGGGCGCAGAGACTGCATCTCTTCGCTCGCTCGGTGCACTTCATGGTGTAGTGGGAGTACTGGTAGCACTTGAAGCACTGCCGGAGCTCCGTGAAGCGTTCCTTGTTCACTTGCGTGGGTGAACAATTCCTGCGTACTCAAGTCCGTGGCGAGGGTCGCTGCGATGACCACAGTGAAGGTCACCGTCAGTGTTGGTCGGTGGTTGACCTCGGCCTAATCTAATCTATACTAACCTAACATAACTATAACTGTCAGATATTCATGTTCATAGGACAGTTGTTTCCGTGTGTGCCCATGTAAGGCAAATATGTCCACATACGGCAAATGTGCCCACGTACCTCTATACCTGAGTACCCAGAGTACACAGAGATATTAGAAAGAATTTTGACAGTGTCAGGGAAGTTAACAAATGCAATGCATTAGGCAGTGATGTGGTGGAGGCTGACTCCATACACAGTTTCAAATGTAGATGTGATAGAGCCCAATAAGCTCAGGAATCTGTATACCAGTTGATTGACAGTTGAAAGGCGGAACCAAAGAGCCGAAGCTCAACCCCCCGCAAGCACAACTAGCTGAATATTCCCCTCCCCTAGACAGGGGAGGGGAATATTCACAACAATATCACAACACCCCACACTCCGTCTACTCCGAATCGATAAAGTCTACGGACTCTGAACTGCACAGTTCACATTCACACATTAATTGCAGGACGTCATTGGGGACGTGGCCCCTCCCCTTCAGTGTGGTACAGGGCCGACCCTGACCACCCTACATCACTCCCGATAAATTCACCATTAATCTTGAAAAGTTTAATGAACCTAGCCTCAAGGGTGGCTTAAGCTGCTAATATATATTCTTTCTTTCTTACAGATATAGGTAATTACCAGTATTATTTGTATCATTAGGCAGAAAATATCATTAAAACGTGGCTGAAACAACTTTCCCAACACTGACATTCGAAATGAAAACGAAAGTGTTGTCTAATTAATTTAAAAAAATCAACACAATTTTTTACTTCCATATTTGAATGTATAGTTGTGTAATACTTTGTGATTTTTCTAGCTGATGCATACTTCTCATATTGTAACTTTATGTTGCAATGTTGCTCAAGATTATTGATCATCTTGTGATACTATGAAAACACTACAACGGGAAGATAAGTATTACAGCTTCTCTTCTTGCAATTCTTTACTCTATAACACGAATATACTGTATTCTTAATCATTATAAATACATATATTTTAGGGAACAGGTCTATACTGCTTTAACCGTAGGAAGGAGTTTGAGGGTACTGAGGCTGGGACGCTGGGTACTGGGGCTGAGGTGATGGGTATTGTGGTTGATAGACTGGGTACTTGGGTGTGGTGTGCTGGACCTGGCCCTCGTAGGTCACCTGGGCCACGTAGCCGGAGTCGCCGTTGACAGTGTAGGTCACCTTCTCCAGACGACCGTCGGGAAGCAGCACATAGTAGGAGCCCTGGGTGTTGGGACCATCACGGGTCTCGTCTTGGCCGAAGTCGTTGCCGGAAGCGTCGTCCTTCACTTTCCAGCTGAAGGAGTACCGAGCTGGAGCCTGTAATAATAACATCAGTATACATCACGTGTCTCACCAGAACGGTCTCAGCCAGGCTCATATGTCACATATGATAACGTTATGTTATTATCAAACACTTTAATACACTTCCACATATATTGGATCTTCACTTTCATCGAGCACTACGGCATTGTAGTAAGTTGCTCCAAAGTTATGTTGGTGCTGGTCACTTGCCTGTTTTGACGAGGGCCGCAGAGGCATTTGGCCAGCCTTTCCCACTATGGATTTTACTCACCTCAGTAGTGGGGACGCCGTAGGTGGGACTGGCTGTCGGGGGACGGTAAGTTGGTGTGGTGTAGGATGGGTTAGTTGATGGTGTGGTGTAGGATGGGTAAGTTGATGGTGTGGTGTAGGATGGGTAAGTTGATGGTGTGGTGTAGGATGGATAAGTTGATGGTGTGGTGTAGGATGGGTAAGATTTAGGTGTGGTGTAGGATGGATAAGATTTAGGTGTGGTGTAGGATGGGTAAGTTGATGGTGTGGTGTAGGATGGATAAGTTGAAGGTGTGGTGTAGGATGGGTAAGTTGATGGTGTGGTATAGGATGGGTAAGTTGATGGTGTGGTGTAGGATGGGTAAGTTGATGGTGTGGTATAGGATGGGTAAGATTTAGGTGTGGTGTAGGATGGATAAGATTTAGGTGTGGTGTAGGATGGATAAGATTTAGGTGTGGTGTAGGATGGATAAGATTTAGGTGTGGTGTAGGATGGGTAAGTTGATGGTGTCGTGTAGGATGGGTAAGATGAAGGCGTGGTGTAGGATGGATAAGATGGAGGTGTGGTGTAGGGTGGGTGAGTTGGGGGTGTGTATGGAGGTCGGTAGCCTGGAGGAGGCTCGGGGCGGGCCAAGGACCCCATCACAAGAGCGGCGACGAACACAACCTGTCAAGAGGTTGTGATGTTAATCTTGGCAACAAATGAACATTTATCTTACAAATTACATTAGTTAATTCTAACCAATCCTCCTAAAATGACAGTATAGCATATCTTTGCTCAATCATACATAAAACGGACTCTTGGACCAAAAATGTTTACGCTTTGTATTACTGAATTAGCCCTAATAATATATTTAACAATTGGAAAGTAAGTAAAGAATGGAAGCTAGCATAATCTCTTCAAGGAATCCTAGGCCTAATAGTCGCTATCTGAGGTCTAATAAAAAACATATATGTGATATGATGACCAGACTACACACTAGAATGTGAAGGGACGACGACGTTTCGGTCCGTCCTGGACCATTCTCAAGTCGATCGACTTGAGAATGGTCCAAGACGGATCGAAACGTCGTCGTCCCTTCACCTTCTAGTGTGTGGTCTGGTCATCATACTTTAGCCACGTTATTGTGACTCATCGCCTGCATATATGTGATATACAAGGCCTAGAAATATCTAAGCTATGGGGTTTGTGCTGATGTAACAATTTTATCTAGAAGCAACAGTGGCTTTTACTGCTTAACCAAGCTTGTAATAAATAACGTTGATATGGTGAAGACATTTCCTACAAGAGAGCTTATCACTGTACCTGGAGAAACATTCCTGTGGGGGAAGACGAGTCTGACTGATGCTCTGTGAGGGATGCCACTTGTTTATATACTGGAGGATGACACCCCCTGGGTCGTGACGACCTCGCAAAAGAAGACGAGCCTGAAGCAGGCTTGATTGAGCTGTTTCTCATTCTGTTCCTTCTAACAATCTTCCATTTCGTTGTTCGTATGCTCTCACACTTGCCTGGTTATTCCTATTTTCTTACGTGTCTCATCTCGTGTCTCCTACACCTTTAAACTTTATTCCATCTACGCCTACTTGCTTCCTATCTTAAAAGACGTATCATTAATATCCTCTACTCTTTTTCTTGCATCTCTTATATGTTTGTATATTGCTTCTTCCTGTTTAATGTGTTCTCTTTCGCTGCCTCCACTTCACAGCCAAAGGCCCTGTTGAGATTCTTTTCCCTCGTGTGACACGAGGTGGTAAGTTACGAGATACATGGTGTGACACAGGGAGGCAAGTTACGAGATACATGGTGTGACACAGGGAGGCAAGTTACGAGATACATGGTGTGACACAGGGAGGCAAGCTACGAGATACATGGTGTGACACAGGGAGGCAAGTTACGAGATACATGGTGTGACACAGGGAGGCAAGTTACGAGATACATGGTGTGACACAGGGAGGCAAGTTACGAGATACATGGTGTGACACAGGAAGGCAAGTTACGAGATACATGGTGTGACACAAGGAAGCAATTGACGAAATATATGGTGTTACCCAAATGGCAAGCGGTGCTACAGCTACTCCGCTGCCGATAGGTCGTGGCACCAGTGCCCGTTCCCACTGACTGTATATAAGCACAATTGTATATGTATATAAGCACAATTACTAAGAGTAGTGTGTGTGCGAGTGTGTATATCCTCACCTAGATGTATGTACTCACAGAGATGTACATTTAGGGTCGAGCCTGAGCTAATAAGCCTGCTTTTCAGTTATTGACTAGTTAATGTAATTCTCAATCCCTACATACTTTATTTGACAGTGTTAGTTTATTAAATGGCCTGTAGAGTTTGTCTCAAACGTGGCTCTATTAATTTATTCCGTCATTTTGTAAATTTTCGTAATGTGTCTGTGACCTGTGTTTTCTCGTTCCATAATATATCTCACTCCGAGCAATGTTTCTTCATCTACACAAGAGTATTGTATTTCGTCATTGATTTTATTCCATGTATTTTCACATTCTTCTTTAATTCATCATGTCTGCCTCCTTTTAGGTACGAGTGAAGCATCTTTGTGTTAGGTCAAGTGTCATATATTAGAAACAGAACGGACCTCGGAGGCAGTCATTGCGGCGCCCCACATTACATTCTTGTAAAGCCACTAGCACGCATAGCGTTTAGGGCAGGTCCTTAATCCTAATTTTTCCCCGGAATACGACCCACCAAATCATTTAACAACCAGGTACCCATTCACTCCTGGGTGAATAGAGGCTACAGTAAAGGATTGGCGCCCGGTCAATCCTCCCCGGCCAGGATATGAACCCAGGCCAAAGCGGCGGGCGAGTGTTTTACCACTGCGCCCCGGGGTCTGCACACTGGTAGTTACCTTCAGGAGCCTGACAGTGAGTCTCACTGTCTCTCAAACATAAACCAACTAAATAGTCTCATATATCTCGCTCCAACAACCCAGGTGTCGCCGGCAGCAGGTGAGAGGGTCGGATGTGAACACTTTATGCATCATGATTGTAGTGAGTGGCTTTACCTCCCTCACTACGACCCTCAACCACTCATTACGACCTTCAATCATGCATAGTATGCCTCACTCAATCACTCAACTTTTCACAATGACCATTAACCACTCACTACGACTCTTAACCTTTCACTACGACTCTCATCCACTCCCTATACGACCCACAATCACTCAGTACGACCTTCAACTACTCACTATAACCTTCAACCACTTACTGCGACCGTCAACCACTCGCAACGATCCTCAACTTCAATCTGCCGATCGTAGTTGACTCTATCCTCAATACGATCCTCCAACTCGATCCTCAATTCGATCTGCCACCACTCACCCTCCATCTGTGGTAGTGGCAGTGTCACTCACCACTACCAGCCTGTGGTAGTGGCAGTGTCACTCACCACTGCCAGCCTCTACAACACACTACAACACACTACAACCCTCCAACTTGATAATATTTTTTGCTATTGTCTTTTGTTCTCTATTTCATATTTATTACTTTTAAATTATTCAGTTGTTTATATAAAAAACTTGCAAAATTACTTTCCTTTAGTCAGGCCGTTGGTGAAAGATTATGTCATTATAGAAAGATAATGATAATTGCCCAATTATCCTCTACCCGGTAGATGGCGGTTCGATCCTTTCTGAGCTGATGTAGCATTTTGTCATGAATTATTTGCATTCAGTCACAAGTTTCCCACAGAGTTAATTTTCAAGCAGCGGGAGCCAATATCGTGCAGAAGAACAGCTCATAATTATCTCTAACTACCTTCCCTCAAACACTACAATGATTAATCATACATTACGACCACCTGCACTTATTACGACCCTTCACCATTCACTTCGGCCCTCCACACCTTTCTGGTACCTCCGTAACTTGCTACTCTCCTTCAAGTGGCGAGATAGTGAGCTGTGAAGGGTCATAGTGATTGGTGACTGGTCGTTGTGAGTAGTGAAGGGTCATAGTGATTGGTGACGGGTCATTGTGAGTAGTGAAGGGTCGGAATGTCGGAATAAGTAGTGGAGGGTCCTGGTGTGTGGTGAAGGGTTCTTCTCAAAACCACACAGAATGCCTTGAAAGAGATGAATGTTGTCCATACCTCAACATGCCTGACTTGGGAACTCTCAGCGTATAGGCGGGATGACAGCCTCTCATTCAAAGTATGTGACAAAGCTCAAGGCAAAAAGGCTCCAGTGACGATTACATAACTTTTACACAGGGTCAGACTATCACCAGAGAGTTCCTGACTAGCCATGCCAATCGAAAGGTATTGAATGAATTGGAGATTAAGCATAGCAGAAGTACTTCACACAATACAACCATTTCCAATTAATAACCCCACTGCTTAAACCTTATGAGTTTATACTGGAAAGTTGGCAACATAAGATTTAAAACCCTTCCTTTATGTTTTTCCGTGTAATAAAACACAGTAAGTCGTCTCACTGGCAACTAGACGAGGAGGCTCACAGTAAAAAAGTGTTTCTGAAAGTATACAGCTTTTCGAGACTTCCTTACTGGTCTGGCTTCTAATAATGAATGCCTGAGCTAAGAGCCTCAATGATCACACACAGAGGTCACACTAACGTGATGCATCAAATGAACAAATCCACAAGGGCCGTGACGAGGATTCGAACCTGCGTCCGGGAGCATCCCAAACACTGCCTTAATCGACTGAGCTACGACAGGGTTAAAAGGGTTGAAACCGAAGTTCTACTGAACTTATTAGATCCCGTAGCCTGTCGTAGCTCAGTCGATTAAGGCAGTGTCTGGGATGCTCCTGGACGCAGGTTCGAATCCTCATCACGGCCCTTGTGGATTTGTTCATTAGCCTCAGTGATCCAAGTGAATGAAGACGTTATTAACATCGATACTGTGCACTGCACCTTATGCATGAAGCATGTGTGGGTGGATTGTGCCATATAATTTGTAGCATGCTTTCACGGCATAAGCACTTTGTTCACTCTGAAGCTAACGATAGTCAGTCCAAGGTACTATCCTGTGTGCAGCTTCGTCAGTTTTTAACTCAATATGTCATCTAATATTTTGCCTTTCAAGACTGATGGTGTCTAGGGAATAACATGAGAGTACAAGGAACATTATGCATCACATGAGAATAGACTTACAACACAAATAAAAAATTCATAAAGAAAAAAATCTAAGAATGTGTGTGTAATATAAGACGTAATTTAAATAGTCAATTCTAAAATTTGAAAACTAGAATAATGTCATCACATCATGAGACAACGCTAAACTCATTTCAATATATAATATTGAAATGTTATATGCGTTATTATATGTATTTTATATATAATAATTCATTTAACATAACACATTTGCATGTAACAAATGTTATATGCAATAATGTATATAATGATACAAATGTTTGCAAAATTAAATGTTATATGCATCTATTTTTGTATTTTAAATTTGTTGCCTTCATTTCCACTTGCCTTGAAAATTCATTTATTTCACACGTGCTTTCAATCTCTTTAATGTTCAGTTCCTTCACGGCTTGTTAGATAGAGGGGTATTAACACAGAAGAATGAATGTTGCTCAACTTTATTCATCATGCTGTGACGCTTCTGGGACTCTTCAACATCATCAAATCACGAACTTTTCTTTTTAAACATTTGCTGAAGATTCTAAAACAATAATTATATATATTTCAGAAGTTACGCCTGCTACTTTAGCCATAAACAGGAATTTGAGTGTATGATGGCTGGGGGGCTGGGTACTGGGGTTGAGGTGATGGGTACTGGGGTTGAGGTGATGGGTACTGGGGTTGAGGTGATGGGTACTGGGGTTGAGGTGATGGGTACTGGGGTTGAGGTGATGGGTACTGGGGTTGAGGTGATGGGTACTGGGGTTGAGGTGATGGGTACTGGGGTTGAGGTGATGGGTACTGGGGTTGAGGTGATGGATACTGGGGTTGAGGTGATGGGTACTGGGGTTTAGGTGATGGGTACTGGGGTTGAGGTGATGGGTACTGGGGTTGGGTAGCTGGGTATTGTGCCTGGCCCTCGTAGGTCACCTGGGCCACGTAGCCGGAGTCACCGTCGACAGAGTAGGCCACCTTCTCCAGACGACCGTCGGGAAGCAGCACATAGTAAGATCCCTGGGTGTGGTGGCCGTCACGGGACTCCTGATGTCCGAAGTCGTTTCCTGAAGCGTCATCTTTGACGGCCCAGTTGAAGTCGTACTTAGCAGGAGCCTGCAATAATAACAATAACATCAGTATACATCATGTGTCTCATCTGAGCGGTCTCAGCCAGGCTCATGTGTCACATTAGACAATGTTTGCTTCCTATTGAGGTGTTTGACGAGGGCTTCAGAGGTACTTAAGCAGTTTTCCCGACTGTGGGTTATACTCACCTCAGAAGTTGGGACGCCGTATGTGGGTGAGGGACGGTAGGTGGGGTAAGTTGGAGGTGTCGTGTAGGATGGGTAAGTTGATGGTGTGGTGTAGGATGGGTAAGATTTAGGTGTGGTGTAGGATGGATAAGTTGATGGTGTGGTGTAGGATGGGTAAGTTGATGGTGTGGTGTAGGATGGGTAAGTTGATGGTGTGGTGTAGGATGGGTAAGTTGATGGTGTGGTGTAGGATGGGTATGTTGATGGTGTGGTGTAGGATGGGTATGTTGATGGTGTGGTGTAGGATGGGTAAGTTGATGGTGTAGTGTAGGATGGGTAAGTTGATGGTGTGGTGTAGGATGGATAAGATGGAGGTGTGGTGTAGGGTGGGTGAGTTGGGTGAGTGTATGGAGGTCGGTAGCCTGAAGGAGGCTCGGGGCGGGCCAAGGACCCCATCACAAGAGCGGCGACGAACACAACCTGTCAAAAGGTTATGATGTTACTCGGACCAAAATATGAATATTTCTCACAAGTTATATTAGTCAGTTTAGTGCGACTCTGTCCCATAATGATGAAATTTTCTTGCAAAAAAGAGAAATAACAATCTTGGTTATCTTATCCAAAAGGCTTCCGCAATAACACTATGTGTTTTTAGCAGTATGTTATTAAGACAATTGAAACCTTATTTTTATTTGAGAGTCACCTCTATTTCTCAATCTTTCTGGTTAAAGCAACGTTATATATAGAGAAAACTCTGCTCTCAAGAGTTTAGTACCTGGAAAAACATTCCTGTAGTGGAAGTCGAGTCTGACTGATGCTCTGTGATGGATGCCACCTGTTTATATACTGGAGGATGACACCCCGCAGAGCATAACGTCTCGACCTCCCAGGGGAAGACGAGCCTGAGGCAAGGCTGATTGAGCTGTGTTACGTAAAACCCCCTTCACGAGTAATTCATATTCTTAAATGTGGAGGAAAGTAAAAGTGATTTGCACCGAAGCTGATATTAAGCTATCAGATAACAATTTTTTTAAGGAATTCGTCAATCACAAGGAATTTAAAGTTTGATAGAAAATAAACGTAATAATGCAATTATTCCAACTACATAATTAGTGATGTGAATAATAGTCGATACAATTAAACCAATCTAGTGAACAGTATGGAGAGTAGGAGTACTCCTAGATGCATACCTGTTATTATTAGGGACTTAGAAGTACTAATAAGCAAGCAGTTTCAACTTTATTGAAGACAGATCACTGTTACATCAGCTTTCTGTCGATGGAGAATTTCTTTATGCTAGTGACTATAAAAAATTTATCTATACTATTACAATAATAATAGTAATTAGGCAAAACAACTGTAAAAGCAAAATCATTATCCTGAATGACCCCTTCCAAGTGCTATGTGATTGTAATAGCTTGACGCTTTCCCCTAATAATTCCCTTATTGAGTAAATAAATTGAATATAGGTGTGTTAGTGTGTATTAACCTAGTTGTGCTTGCGAGGGTTGATCTTCAGCTCTTCAGTCCCGCCTGTCAACTGTCAATCAACTGATGTGCGTGTGTATATATATTTCTGTTATTGAATTTGACTGAGTCAGATCAATGAGACTTGCACGAATCTTTTCAATACCTGATGACCCCTGTTCACCTAGCAGTAAATGGGTACCTGGGAGTTAGACACAATGAATTATAATTAGGAATTATGTCTTATATTGCATACATAGGGAGCAAGTCAAGTAAATAATTCTCTAAATGTGTAAATAATTCTTTATTTACACATTTATTAAGCTAGCTTGCGTCTTTCATCGAAGAACTCTTCAACATCTTCGGAATTAGAGGAAGGTAAATGCAATTTAGTAGAGGAATATGTATATATTCCAGATAGGAATATACATAAATATACCCTGCTTTCCATTGGTCGGCTAGGGACAGTGGGTGCAGTATAAACTGGTAGTTCTGTCGTATTATTGTAGATGATAGGACGTAACCAACTGTAACTGGGCTGTTGATAAATGTATCAGTGTCTCTGACCTGTAGTGCTTCGGCTATATCAAATCTTCTATCTTTTTGTCGATTAAATTACAACGAAATATAAGATAAAAAATAGATTAAATATATATTTAACAATAATTTACATTAAAATTGAAATGACAACAAATAAATATTACAACTAAAACTAATTCCATCTAAGGTAAATAACAAGAAGTTAGATATAATAAATTAAACAATAATAAATTGCTAATAAGTAATCATAAGATATTAAAAAGTAAAGGTAAATAGTAATAATACCAAAATAATAAAGACCAAAATATGATATATAATAATGTCAATCTGTAAAAGTTGATATCATTGAAGAGTTCATAATTGTGAGTAATTTGCATGTGAATGAACGCCGCCTCTACCGTACTCACCAAGTTGTGTTTGCGGGGGTTGAGCTTCGGCTCTTTGGTCCCGCCTCAAGGTCGTAAGAGATAATTATGAACTGTTACCCCTGCACGATATTGATTTCCGCAGCATAAAAATAAACTTTGTTGGAAACTTGTGACTTAATGCAAATAATTCGAGTTCTTCTGGGCTCCATCAGCCCAAAAGGGATCGAAACACAATCCATCGAATAGAAGATAATTAAATTGTGTATATTTCACTAAACGACCTGACACAAGTAATGCAATTTTGCACAAATTTTATGAAGAAAAAGAGTGAAAATAATATATAGCAAGAAATATATAATAAAAAGAAAATCTTTGGCAACGATTATCTTCGTCTTTGAGGCAAATGGTAGTGTTTACGTGGTGGTGGTGGTGGGGAGAGGGTCGTTGTGAGTATCGCAGTGTGTGACGGAGGGTCGTATTGAGGTGTACTAAGTTGTGGAGGATCATAACGACTGCTGAATAGTCGTAGTTAGTGATGGGTGGTAGTACTGGGTGGTGAACGGTCGCAGTTGAGGTGTGAAGAGTGGTAATGAGTGATAAAGCGTTGTAGTGAGTGACGGAGGAGTGTATTATGTGGTGGCGAGTCGTAATGAGTATTTGATGGTCGTTGGTGCAGCTTAAAATGCTTAATTATCTCCTACTACGAAAGATGGAAGTTAGATCCCATCTGAACTGATTGAGGATTGGAATCGAGTTATTTATATCGATACACAAGTCTTCCACAGAGTGTATTTTCAAGTTTCGTAACCCATTTACTGTTCTTTATTATGTAATACGACCTTCGGCACACTGGAGGCTCCACTTAGCTCATTCACATCCATATTACTCACAATTATCAACTCTTTTATGAAATTAACTTTCCGATTCTATATTATTATATATCTGTCTTTATTTATCTATATCGTTGTGTTATTATTAATATTTTTTCCTTTGTTTTTACTATTATTATTATTTAAATATTGTTTACTGTTATTTATAGCCTGTTTTGTTGTATTGGAGTTTTTGTTTTTATTGTAATTTATGTTATATTGTAATTTATTATTCTATTTCAAATTATCATTATATTTGTATATATTATTTATTGTAACTTAATCACTACAAAGGCAAAATGAGATTAAACATGGCTGAGGCACTGCATATTAAACACATTGATCCAACTACTAACAACTAGGTTACACATTGTTACATATTTCTTCCTTAAGACAAATATTTCCAGTTTACACCACACTAACTACCTCAGCCAGTGTATAAAAATGCCGTGCATGATTACTCAGTCCCCTCGACTTGATAACATCTGAACTTTCTTCACTTTACAGTGAATAGAAACTATTACCTTCACTAAAACTGTATTTACTTTCCCTTTGCCTCTAAAGGCGTTGAAGTGAACCATGTCCTTAGCAATAGGTCTCAGTCTCAGTCATTTTTGTTACATTGTTATTGAAGATTTTTTGTTTTCAATTGGCTTCCCAAGGGAAGAAAATGAGATATATAAGAAGATTCGTTTTGTAATCATTGATCTAACCCTTTCGGTTCAGTTCAATAATACACGTTTAAGTAAAAGATTACCTTTCAGGAAGAAGGAAAACAGAGATAATAAAAGGAAGAGCTATCAGACCGGACAGAGGTGTATAAGTTTTGGAGGGTATAAGTCGTTGGAGTTATTCCCCAACGCCCGATATCACTCGTGCTTGGGCACAGATATTTCATCAACTCACTTCCACATGCTAGGGGGGCCGCATGAGCATCAATTGTGCGTCAAGCTTGAATGGTCCCCAAGCCAACATGCATCAGAAAACTTTTGACCCCTTGAAAGATTCGAACCCGGTCAGCCAGGCCCTCCCTGCCCCTTGGCAGTCCAGTACTATAACCACTGAGGTTGCTACGCTGTACTAAGGCATCAGGTCTATTAAAAGTGTTGAATAAATATGCGAGTTAAATTGTTAACTTCGGTTCCAAGAGAAACCAAACACTTTCAGTTAGATTTATTAATTATATTTTAATTGAGAGAATCCACAGGAGCCATGATGAGGAATCGAACCTATGCGTTGGGTGTTCCCAGAAGTTCCTAGGTGTTCCTAGGGCCATGTCGTGGCCCCTAGCTGTAAACGACTAGGCCACGACAGGGTAAAAGTATTGGAACCTGGGGTAATACCACATCCTCGTAGATTCCTGAGGCTTCCACTTAAGCCAAAACAGGGTTTCACACAATGGACGACAGTGCCAGAGTGCATGGGGGGAATTGTGAAGCCGAACCCTGGTTCGGCTTCAGTGAAAGCCACGGGAATCCTCGAAGGTGCAGTAGTACCACCCCAAGTTGCAATTCTTTTACCATGTCGTAGCGTAGTCGTTTAGAGCGTGCATCTGGGAATATCCTGTGAATTGGTTCGAATCCTCATTTCGGCTTCTGTAGATTTTCTCATTGATATATCCCGATAATGTGATTTCTCTGTGTATATTTATAATATTGTTTCAGTTGAGTAACAGTAAGATACTTCTGACACCTTTTCCATAATGGAAAGGTGTTATATGTATCCTGGCCGAGTTGTCAGAACTACAGTAACTTTTTTTCAGGCCTGTAATATCTTGAGTTCCAAGTGAATGAAATGTGATTACAGATAATACTGTGATACTTTGGATTATATCGTTCATATTTGTCATTTTCAACTAGTTTTAAGCTCCTCATTTATTTTTCTAACTTTAAACACAGGCATAGCAACCTGTCTGCGTTTACTTCATCCTGGGCAGGTACGGGTCACACTTACGAGTGCATTTTTCCCATTTGTTGGGAGTATTTAGGAAAATTTAGCCCATACTAACTAACCATGCTTTAATCTCGTGGGACGTTGAATTGATTATACCTCATGAAATTATATGGCTTTCCGTTTGGTTTTGTATTGGGCTCGAGGACTATCAACCATATGTGGGTTTTCAGGGTCATCACAGAGGTTTAATGGTCAAATAACATGTATATTTTAATCCTGAACATTGTCCATGTTTAAAGTAAATGTTCAGTGTATATTCATAGTGATTTGGAATGCACGTCTCGGTGTCCATTTCTTCTTGACAAGATCTGCGTCCAGTCAGCACAGAAATATATTTTGCGATGAATTTCTCATGGAAGAATTTTTTGATTGTTAAAGAGCCAATTTTAATATGTAGGTCATTTTTATTTACTACAAATTAACATGCCCATATTTTTTACAGCAAATTGTATACAGCTAAAATATATCTTCGAATAATGTAACCTTCACTATTACAAGTCTTGTAAATAATTTTCTCTAGTCACTGTCCTTTTAATATTCGGTTCATAAACGGCTTGATGGAGAGAAATGTATATAAATATGTGTAAAGAAATTGGAAGTAGCATGAATGCTCCTCAGAGGATTTATCATCCTGTGATACTATTAGGACCAAGTGGTAAAATACACGAACTTCAATTTTTGAAATTATTTACTCTGGAACAACCATTTACTGATGCTTCTACATATTATAAATACACAAATGTTAGGCTTCATATGTCGACTACTTTAGCCGTAGATAGGAATCGAAGGGTAAGTGGGCTGGGGAGATGGGTACTGGGGATGAGTTGATGGGTAATGTGGTTGTTATGACGGGTACTGGGGCTGATATGATGGGTACTGGGGTTGTGGTGATGGGTACTGGGGCTGATATGATGGGTACTGGGGTTGGGTTGTTGGGTGTTGTGCCTGGCCCTCGTAGGTCACCTGGGCCACGTAGCCGGAGTCGCCGTCGACAGTGTAGGCCACCTTCTCCAGACGACCGTCAGGAAGCCTCACATAGTAAGATCCCTGGGTGTGGGGGCCGTCACGGGACTGCTGATGACCAAAGTCGTTTCCTGAAGCGTCGTCTTTGACGGTCCAGTTGAAGTCGTACCGAGCCGGAGCCTGCAATAATAACAATAACATCAGTATACATCATGTGTCTCATCTGAGCGGTCTCAGCCAGGCTCATGTGTCACATTAGTAAATGTTTGCTTCACATTGAGGTGTTTGACGAGGGCTTCAGAGGTACTTAAGCAGACTTCCCGACTGTGGGTTATACTCACCTCAGAAGTTGGGACGCCGTATGTGGGTGAGGGACGGTAGGTGGGGTAAGTTGGAGGTGTCGTGTAGGATGGATAAGATGGAGGTGTAGTGTAGGATGGATAAGATGGAGGTGTGGTGTAGGGTGGGTGAGTTGGGGGTGTGTATGGAGGTCGGTAGCCTGGAGGAGGCTCGGCGCGGGCCAAGGACCCCATCACAAGAGCGGCGACGAACACAACCTGTCAAGAGGTTGTGATGTTATTCGGTGCAAAATAGGAATATTTCTCTCAAAAATTTCATGTCAGTTCAGTAAGATAACATCTCTTGAGGAGAGATTCTTCTTCCAAGTGTTTATGTGTCTGTTTTTACTTTCACTTGTCTGTGAACTTCAACAAAACAATGTGTTCTCTACGGAATGTTACAGACACTAATGCAAACATCACTGTTTTTAGTCATGTTGCTTAAGTGTTTACCTTAGCTGGTTAATGTAACGTTATACATATATGGAAGACGTACACTGTCTTCAAGAAAGATGAACACTGTACCTGGAGAAACATTCCTGTGGGGGAAGGTGAGTCTGACTGATGCTCTGTGAGGGATGCCACCTGTTTATATACTAGAGACTGACACCCGCGGGCCGTGACGTAACGACCTCCCAAGGGAAGACGAGTCTGAGCCAAGGTTGATTGAGCTGTGTTATGTAAAACTGCCTTCATGAAAAATTATCATACATATATTTGGAAAAAATCTACAGGATTCAATTAAATCCTATGTTGCAATGCTTTTGACCATGTCTTGGTGTTGTGAATCTTATAAGTCAAGAGATTTATAAGTTGGAAAGGTTCTGCAGTGTTGACACTAATACTAGACGCCAACGACCTTCCCTACTCCTCTGAGATTCGCATCAACCTGTTTCCAGCTGAGCTGTGGGAAGAACCACGGTTGACATAGGAGTCGACAGCATTTCGCTTCTCCGGAGACTATACCACACTCTCCTAAACACTTAATCACATTACTGTGCTAGTTCCCTTGGTGAATTGATTGATTGATAAAGATTAAGCCACCCAAGAGGTGGCACGGGCATGAATAGCCCGTAAGTGGTACAATTTTTTTTTCTCAGTATTCTGAGGTTGCATTTTAACCATCAAGCTGTTATCGTGGGGGATCCCTTGGTGAAGATTGAACTGTGGAACGTTGCGTTATTTGCCGTGACTGTTACATCCAAGAAATACGGCTCTCATTCATTCTCATCAGTAAAACTAAGCATGGAGTTTCGCTAGAATCTTACCTTAAGCATTTCCTTTCAGATTCCTGCAACAAAAGATTTCATTAATATATCTGCAGTAAACAATAAGCTCAAGTCCAGTCAACTAGGTATTGGTGTTTGTTAGAAAATGCTACTTTATATAATGAATTCCAAGCTACTTAAAAAACCCTACCGTAACAGGTATAGATTTTTGAATAATAGCAATAAACATGTTGTCTAGTGTGATGATCAGAAGTAGGAACGTAAATGAATACATGAAATAAAGATACAAAATTTAATAACTACATTAAATATTTTCCACATTAATCTTGACACCACTATTCCACATAAATACTTGAGCCCAATTTCAACAGAAAAGACCAGTATGCAACCTGAATAATTCACTGTTTAAAAATATTATTTTCCAAGCAAAGGGATAATTGCTATATTTCAAATATATAATAATAATAAATGCTGCTAAACACAATATCTTACACCTAAATAATGCACACCGAAAATAAGAACAAGCTGAATGGCTAAGATATTTTACAATAAACAGGTATTTAGTGCACCTTGCACAGTCCACAGCCAAGACGTTCTGCCGTACGAATTGTCACCAAGCAACTTAACATCTACAGTCTGCTGCCACCCGAACGGAAACTATCCGACATATGCTGTCACATCTCTCATCAGTCACAATCCACCATACACTCTATTGGCAGTTATGCTTTCGGTCAAGCTCTTATAAACTTACAAATAATACTAAAAATAATGTAAATTTTACATAGATATTAACTCCGTCAATTTATGTACATAAAATATTCTTCAGTTATATACCCAATACAAGTTTGTCTGCAAGGTTCATCTGCCTTTGTTACCACTTCCACTTTCTGGGCTCAAATCTTCAGGACACAACTTTAACATGCTCGTGTCTGAAGCTAGACACAAATACACAAAATTAATAATGATAGTAACAGAGTCCATTTCATGTGGATTCCATATAATCTTTATCCTCCGAATGTTTGTTATAGCTGATGAGTTAGCAAAGAATCTGCATTCAATGGAGTTGGTTATAACCTTAGATTGTCTATAAGCAATCTGAAAACAATAACACACCCAGAACTTCTACGAATCCTTGTAGATCTGATGAAAAAGTGAAAGCATTACTTGTAATTCCATCTATCATACTATTGTGCAAGAAGAGCCACACATCTAGGGATCATTCAATGACATATACAGACTCCTAGATGTTACTTGTGATCAGCTTATAATCGTCTATATGTAACACTGGAAATTTGTTTACCTTTTGATGTAGACCTGACCAAATGTAAACTGTGTCAATTAAATTATTCGTGCATTCTCCGTCATCATGTAATGGATAGCGAAGAGATACGTGAATTTCGAGACAACTCTATAACAAATGTTAAAGAAATGTGTAAATATCTAATTCAAAATTATTTACTACCAGAAATTTGTACCAAATAACCCTTTTTTGCAAACTGAAGGTTGTAAATGTGGGCGATTGCAACCTTTCTACTGCTGCCTACTAAATAAGGGACGGAGTGCAAGATAAACATGTCATTCATAACAAGTTTACAACATAATTAAGTTACTGAGCTTAAAAGTTGTATGTAATTGTGATTGGTTTCAAACCCACTTTTGATGTAACAATAAACTTTTGAATTTACTGTTAAATTTTGTAACAATTTTATAGAGACTGTAACTTGCTTAACTAAATTAATATATTTTGTTTCAGTCCCTAAGCCCATATTGTAATTCTTTCCATTACCGCCCACAGGATGGGTATGGGGTGCATAATAAATGAACTAAACTAAAAAAAATACCAACTTCGCTATATATCTCGATATACATATATGCGCATTTATATCTTAACATTAATAATTATTTATTGTTTCATATATGTATGATAATATATGTATACGTATAATTGAATCTATATTAGTTTCTCACAAATTTGTATGATAACTCTCTCACAAACCCAATTAATAACAAAAATGCTAACTCTGGCCGTGACAGCTCTCAATAGTACACGTGTATAAATTCGAAAATAGCCACATAGGGCAAGCCCCTAGCAACAACAACTACTTATACACGAGACCAGCCTACCCAGTCCACTTGACACCAGCACGAATATATATCGGCAAGAGCACTAAAACAGTACAGGAAGTTCTGTATTACTTATCTTGCCTTCACTGTCCTTCTGCCTCTGAGGATACTAAGCTTGATGTACATGTCTTGTTGACAGGATCTACGTCCAATCAGCATGGAAAGATATTATGCAATAAATTTTTCATATAAGAATTTTGTAATTGTTAAAGAGCTTCTTTTAATATGTAAGTAATAGCTATTTTCTACAATTTATCATACCCATATTTTTTTTAAGTAAATTGTATTCAGCTGAAATATATTATAGAATAATGCAACCTTCACTATTACAAGCCTTGTAAAAAAATTTTTTGTTACTGTCCTTTAATGTTCGGTTTCTCAGCGGATTGATGGAGCGATATGTATAAATATGTCGAAAAAAATTTGAAAGAAGCATAAATGCTCCTCAAAAGTATTTGTCACCCTGTGATAATATTAGGACCAAGTGGGTAAATACACGAACTTTAATTCTTGAAATTGTTTAATCCGCCAAAACTATTTGCTGATGCTTTTTAAATATTATGAATACCAGTACATAAATTTTAGGTTTCATATGTCGACTACTTTAGCCGTAATAAGGAGTCGAAGGGTATGTGGGCTTGGGAGATGGGTACTGAGGCTGAGGTGATGGGTACTGGGGCTGAGGTGATGGGTACTGGGGTTCATATGATGGGTACTGGGGTTGGGTTGTTGGGTGTTGTGCCTGGCCCTCGTAGGTCACCTGGGCCACGTAGCCGGAGTCACCGTCGACAGAGTAGGCCACCTTCTCCAGACGACCGTCAGGAAGCAGCACATAGTAAGATCCCTGGGTGTGGGGGCCGTCACGGGACTCCTGATGACCGAAGTCGTTTCCTGAAGCGTCGTCTTTGACGGTATAGTTGAAGTCGTACCGAGCCGGAGCCTGCAATAATAACAATAACATCAGTATACATCATGTGTCTCATCTGAGCGGTCTCAGCCAGGCTCATGTGTCACATTAGTAAATGTTTGCTTCACATTGAGGTGTTTGACGAGGGCTTCAGAGGTACTTAAGCAGATTTCCCGACTGTGGGTTATACTCACCTCAGAAGTTGGGACGCCGTATGTGGGTGAGGGACGGTAGGTGGGGTAAGTTGGAGGTGTGGTGTAGGATGGATAAGATGGAGGTGTAGTGTAGGATGGATAAGATGGAGGTGTGGTGTAGGGTGGGTGAGTTGGGGGTGTGTATGGAGGTCGGTAGCCTGGAGGAGGCTCGGCGCGGGCCAAGGACCCCATCACAAGAGCGGCGACGAACACAACCTGTCAAGAGGTTGTGATGTTATTCGGTGCAAAATAGGAATATTTCTCTCAAAAATTTCATGTCAGTTCAGTAAGATAACATCTCTTGAGGAGAGATTCTTCTTCCAAGTGTTTAAGTGTCTGTTTTTACTTTCACTTGTCTGTGAACTTCAACAAAACAATGTGTTCTCTACGGAATGTTACAGACACTAATGCAAACATCACTGTTTTTAGTCATGTTGCTTAAGTGTTTACCTTAGCTGGTTAATGTAACGTTATACATATATGGAAGACGTACACTGTCTTCAAGAATGATGAACACTGTACCTGGAGAAACATTCCTGTGGGGGAAGGTGAGTCTGACTGATGCTCTGTGAGGGATGCCACCTGTTTATATACTAGAGACTGACACCCGCGGGCCGTGACGTAACGACCTCCCAAGGGAAGACGAGTCTGAGCCAAGGTTGATTGAGCTGTGTTATGTAAAACTGCCTTCATGAAAAATTATCATACATATATTTGAAAAAAAATCTACAGGATTCAATTAAATCCTATGTTGCAATGCTTTTGACCATGTCTTGGTGTTGTGAATCTTATAAGTCAAGAGATTTATAAGTTGGAAAGGTTCTGCAGTGTTGACACTAATACTAGACGCCAACGACCTTCCCTACTCCTCTGAGATTCGCATCAACCTGTTTCCAGCTGAGCTGTGGGAAGAACCACGGTTGACATAGGAGTCGACAGCATTTCGCTTCTCCGGAGACTATACCACACTCTCCTAAACACTTAATCACATTACTGTGCTAGTTCCCTTGGTGAATTGATTGATTGATAAAGATTAAGCCACCCAAGAGGTGGCACGGGCATGAATAGCCCGTAAGTGGTACAATTTTTTTTCTCAGTATTCTGAGGTTGCATTTTAACCATCAAGCTGTTATCGTGGGGGATCCCTTGGTGAAGATTGAACTGTGGAACGTTGCGTTATTTGCCGTGACTGTTACATCCAAGAAATACGGCTCTCATTCATTCTCATCAGTAAAACTAAGCATGGAGTTTCGCTAGAATCTTACCTTAAGCATTTCCTTTCAGATTCCTGCAACAAAAGATTTCATTAATATATCTGCAGTAAACAATAAGCTCAAGTCCAGTCAACTAGGTATTGGTGTTTGTTAGAAAATGCTACTTTATATAATGAATTCCAAGCTACTTAAAAAACCCTACCGTAACAGGTATAGATTTTTGAATAATAGCAATAAACATGTTGTCTAGTGTGATGATCAGAAGTAGGAACGTAAATGAATACATGAAATAAAGATACAAAATTTAATAACTACATTAAATATTTTACACATTCATCTTGACACCACTATTCCACATAAATACTTGAGCCCAATTTCAACAGAAAAGACCAGTATGCAACCTGAATAATTCACTGTTTAAAAATATTAATTTCCAAGCAAAGGGATAATTGCTATATTTCAAATATATAATAATAATTGCTGCTAAACACAATATCTTACATCTAAATAATGCACTCCGAAAATAAGAACAAGCTGAATGGCTAAGATATTTAACAATAAACAGGTATTTAGTGCACCTTGCACAGTCCACAGCCAAGACGTTCTGCCGTGCGAATTGTCACCAAGCAACTGAACATCTACAGTCTGCTGCCACCCGAACGGAAACTATCCGACATATGCTGTCACATCTCTCATCAGTCACAATCCACCATACACTCTATTGGCAGTTATGCTTTCGGTCAAGCTCTTATAAACTTACAAATAATACTAAAAATAATGTAAATTTTACATAGATATTAACTCCGTCAATTTATGTACATAAAATATTCTTCAGTTATAAACCCAATACACGTTTGTCTGCAAGGTTCATCTGCCTTTGTTACCACTTCCACTTTCTGGGCTCAAATCTTCAGGACACAACTTTAACATGCTCGTGTCTGAAGCTAGACACAAATACACAAAATTAATAATGATAGTAACAGAGTCCATTTCATGTGGATTCCATATAATCTTTATCCTCCGAATGTTTGTTATAGATGATGAGTTAGCAAAGAATCTGCATTCAATGGAGTTGATTATAACCTTAGATAGTCTATAAGCAATCTGAGAACAATAACACACCAAGAACTTCAACGAATCCTTGTAGATCTGATGAAAACTGAAAGCATCACTTGTAATTCCATCTATCATACTATTGTGCAAGAAGAGTCACACATCTATGGATCATTCAATAACATATACAGACTCCTAGATGTTACTTGTGATCAGCTTATAATCGTCTATATGTAACACTGGAAATTTGTTTACCTTCTGATGTAGACCTGACCAAATGTAAACTGTGTCAATGAAATTATTCGGGCATTCTCCGTCATCATGTAATGGAGAGCGAAAAGATACGTGAATTTCGAGACAACTCTATAACAAATGTTGAAGAAATGTGTAAATATTTAATTCAAAATTATCTACTACCAGAAATGTGTACCAAATAACCCTTTTATGAAAACTGAAAGTTGTAAATGTCGGTGATTGCAACCTTTCTACTGCTGCCTACTGAATGGGGGACGGAGTGCAAGATAAACATGTCATTCATGACTAGTTTACCACATAATTAAGTTACTTAGCTAAAAAGTTGTATGTACTTGTGGTTGGTTTCGAACCCACTTTTGTTGTAACAATAAACTTTTGAAGTTACTGTTAAATTTTGTAACAATTTTATCCAGACTGTAACTTGCTTAACTAAATTAATATATTTTGTTTCAGTCCCTAAGCCCATTATATAACTCTTTCCATTACCGCCCACAGGATGGGTATAGGGTGCATAATAATGACCTAAACTAAAAAAAAAATACCAACCTCGCTCTTTATCTCGATATACATATATATGCACATTTATATCTTAACACTAATAATTATTTATTGTTTCTTATAAGTATGATAATATATGTATACGTATAATTGAATCTATATTAGTGTCTCACAAATTTGTATGATAACTCTCTCACAAACCCAATTAATTTAAACATTGCAAACTCTGGCCGTAACAGCTCTCAATAGTACACGTGTATAAATTCGAAAATAACCACATAGGGCAAACCCCTGGCAACAACAACAACTACTTATACACGAGACCAGCCTACCCAGTCCACTTGACACCAGCACGAATATATATCGGCAAGAGCACTAAAACAGTACAGGAAGTTCTGTGTTACTTATCTTGCCTTCACTGTCCTTCTGCCTCTGAGGATACTAAGCTCGATGTACAAGTCTTGTTGACAGGATCTACGTCCAGTCAGCATGGAAACAAATTATGCGATAAAGTTTTCATATAAGAATGTTGTAATTGTTAAAGAGCTTCTTTTAATATGTAAGTAATATCAATTTTCTACAATTTATCATACCCATATTTTTATAAGTAAATTGTATTCAGCTGAAATATATTATAGAATAATGCAATCTTCACTATTACAAGGCTTGTAAAGATTTTTTTTTGTTACTGTCCTTTAATATTCGGTTTCTCAGCGGATTGATGGAGAGAGTTGTATAAATATGTCGAAACAAATTTGAAAGAAGCATAAATGCTCCTCGAAAGTATTTGTCACCCTGTGATAATATTAGGACCAAGTGGGTAAATACACGAACTTTAATTCTTGAAATTGTTTAATCCGCCAAAACTATTTGCTGATGCTTTTTAAATATTATGAATACCAGTACATAAATTTTAGGTTTCATATGTCGACTACTTTAGCCGTAATAAGGAGTCGAAGGGTATGTGGGCTTGGGAGATGGGTACTGAGGATGAGGTGATGGGTACTGGGGCTGAGGTGATGGGTACTGGGGTTCATATGATGGGTACTGGGGTTGGGTTGTTGGGTGTTGTGCCTGGCCCTCGTAGGTCACCTGGGCCACGTAGCCGGAGTCACCGTCGACAGTGTAGGCCACCTTCTCCAGACGACCGTCGGGAAGCAGCACATAGTAAGATCCCTGGGTGTGGGGGCCGTCACGGGACTCCTGATGACCGAAGTCGTTTCCTGAAGCGTCGTCTTTGACGGTATAGTTGAAGTCGTACCGAGCCGGAGCCTGCAATAATAACAATAACATCTGTATACATCATGTATCTCACCTGAGCGGTCTCAGCCAGGCTCATGTGTCACATTAGACAAAGTTTACTTCCTATTGAGGTGTTTGACGAGGGCTTCAGAGGTACATAAGCAGTTTTCCCGACTGTGGGTTATACTCACCTCAGAAGTTGGGACGCCGTATGTGGGTGAGGGACGGTAGGTGGGGTAAGTTGGAGGTGTGGTGTAGGATGGGTAAGATGATGGTGTGGTGTAGGATGGATAAGATTTAGGTGTGGTGTAGGATGGATAAGATGGAGGTGTGGTGTAGGGTGGGTGAGTTGGAGGAGTGTATGGAGGTCTGTAGCCTGGATGAGGCTCGGCGCGGGCCAAGGACCCCATCACAAGAGCGGCGACGAACACAACCTGTCAAGAGGTTGTGATGTTATTCGGTGCAAAATATGAGTATTTCTCTCGCCAATTTCATGTCAGTTCAGTAAGATAAAATCTCGTGAGGAGAGATTCTTCTTCCAAGTGTTTAAGTGTCTGTTTTTACTCTCACTTGTCTGTGAACTTCAACAAAACAATGTGTTCTCTACAGAATGCTACAGAGACTGATGAAAACATCACCGTTTTTAGTCATGTTGCTGAAGTGTTTACCTTAGCTGCTTAATGTAACGTTATATATAGGGAAGACGTACACTGTCTTCAAGAAAGATGAGCACTGTACCTGGAGAAACATTCCTGTGGGGGAAGGTGAGTCTGACTGATGCTCTGTGAGGGATGCCACCTGTTTATATACTAGAGACTGACACCCGCGGGCCGTGACGTAACGACCTCCCAAGGGAAGACGAGTCTGAGCCAAGGTTGATTGAGCTGTGTTATGTAAAACTGCCTTCAGGTAAAATTATCAAACATATATTTGAAAAAATTCTTCAGGATTCAATTGAATCCTATGTTGGAATGCTTTTGACCATGTCTTGGTGTTGTGAATCTTATAAATCAAGTGATTTATAAGTTGGAAAGGTTCTGCAGTGTTGACACTAATACTAGACGCCAACGACCTTCCTTACTCCTCTAAGATTCGCATCAACCTGTTTCCAGCTGAGGTGCGGGAAAAACGACGGTTGACATGGGAGCCGACAGCATTTCGCTTCTTCGGAGACTACCTTACCTTACCTTGAGGTTACCTTGAGGTGCTTCCGGGGCTCAGAGTCCTCGCGGCCCGGTCGTTGATCAGGCCTCCTGGTTGCTGGGCTGATCAACCAGGCTGTTAGACGCGGCTGCTCGCAGCCTGACGTATGAGTCACAGCCTGGTTGATCAGGTATCCTTTGGAGGTGCTTATCCAGTTCTCTCTTGAACACTGTGAGGGGTCGGCCAGTTATGCCCCTTATGTGTAGTGGAAGCGTATTGAACACTCTCGGGCCTCTTATGTTGATAGAGTTCTCTCTCAGAGTACCTGCTGTTGCACCTCTGCTTTTCAACGGGGGTATTCTGCACATCCTGCCATGCCTCCTGGTCTCTTGTGATGTTATTTCTGTGTGCAGGTTTGGGACCAGCCGCTCAATTATTTTCCACGTGTAAATTATTATGTATCTCTCCCGCCTGCGCTCAAGGGAGTACAGATTTAGGCTCTTTAGTCGGTCCCAGTAATTTAGATGTTTTACTGAGTGGATTCTAGCAGTAAAGGATCTCTGCACGCTCTCCAGGTCAGCAATTTCTCCAGCTTTGAAAGGGGTTGTCATTGTGCAGCAGTACTCCACTCTAGAGAGCACAAGCGTTTTGAAAAGTATCATCATTGGTATAGCATCTCTAGTGTGAAAAGTTCTTGTTATCCAACCTGTCATTTTTCTTGCAGGTGTGATGCTACTTTATTGTGTTCTTTAAAGGTAAGGTCTTCCGACATGAGTACACCCAGATCCTTTACATTGCCTTTTCGTTCTATGTAATTATTTGCCTGAGTTTTGTATGTGGTTTCTGTTTTTATATTTTCAATTTTTCCGTAGCGCATGAGCTGGAACTTATCCTCGTTAAACACCATATTATTTTCTGTAGCCCATAGAAAGACCTGATCTACATCTGATTGGAGGTTTGCCGTGTCCTCTATGTTGCTAACTCTCATGAAAATCCTAGTGTCATCTGCAAAGGATGATACAGTGCTATAGGTTGTGTTCTGGTCTATGTCCGATATGAGGATGAGAAAAAGTACTGGAGCAAGCACAGTACCCTGGAGGACTGAGCTCTTCACGGTTGAAGGGCTGGATTTTATTTTGTTGACTATTACACACTATACCACACTGCAGACGATGAGTCACAATAACGTGGAAAAAGTATTACCACTTCCATGTCTGCTCGTGTCTGAAGTTAGACACAAATACACAAAATTATTAATGATAGTAACAGAGTACATTTCATGTGGATTCCATATCATCTTGGCCTCCGTATGTTTGTTATAGCTGATGAGTTAGCAAAGAATTTGCATTCAATGGAGTTGATTATAACATTAGATTGTCTAGAAGTAATCTGAGAACAATAACACACCAAGAATTTTAACGAATCCTTGTAGATCTGATGAAAACTGAAAGCTTCACTTGTAATTCCATCTATCATACTATTGTGCAAGAAGAGCCACACATCTATGGATCATTCAATAACATATACAGACTCCTAGATGTTACTAATGATCAGCTTACACATGTCTGTATGTAACACAGGGAATTTGTTTACCTTCTGATGTAGACCTGACCAAATGTAAACTGTGTCAATTATATTATTCGCACATTCTCCATCATCATGTAATGGAGAGCAAAGAGATACATGAATTTCTAGAACACTCTATAACAAATGTTAAAGAAATGTGTAAATATATAATTCAAAATTATCTACTACCAGAAATTTGAACCAAATCACCCTTTTTTGCAAACTGAAAGCTGTAAATGTAGGTGATTGCAACCTTTCCACTGCTGCCTACTGAATGGGGGACGGAGTGCAAGATAAACATGTCATTCATGACTACATAATTAAGTTGGTTAGCTTAAAAGTTGTATGTACTGGTTGGTTTCGAACCCACTTTTGTTGTAACATTAAACTTTTGAAGTTACTGTTAAATTTTGTAACAATTTTATCGACACTGTAACTTGCTTCACTAAATTAATATATTTTGTTTCAGTCCCTAAGCCCATGATATAACTCTTTCCATTACAGCCCACAGGATGGGTATGGGGTGCATAATAAATGAACTAAACTAAAAAAAAAATACCAACCTCGCTCTTTATCTCGATATACATATATATGCACATTTATATCTTAACACTAATAATTATTTATTGTTTCTTATAAGTATGATAATATATGTATACGTATAATTGAATCTATATTAGTGTCTCACAAATTTGTATGATAACTCTCTCACAAACCCAATTAATTTAAACATTGCTAACTCTGGCCGTAACAGCTCTCAATAGTACACGTGTATAAATTCGAAAATAACCACATAGGGCAAACCCCTGGCAACAACAACAACTACTTATACACGAGACCAGCCTACCCAGTCCACTTGACACCAGCACGAATATATATCGGCAAGAGCACTAAAACAGTACAGGAAGTTCTGTGTTACTTATCTTGCCTTCACTGTCCTTCTGCCTCTGAGGATACTAAGCTCGATGTACAAGTCTTGTTGACAGGATCTACGTCCAGTCAGCATGGAAACAAATTATGCGATAAAGTTTTCATATAAGAATGTTGTAATTGTTAAAGAGCTTCTTTTAATATGTAAGTAATATCAATTTTCTACAATTTATCATACCCATATTTTTATAAGTAAATTGTATTCAGCTGAAATATATTATAGAATAATGCAATCTTCACTATTACAAGGCTTGTAAAGATTTTTTTTTGTTACTGTCCTTTAATATTCGGTTTCTCAGCGGATTGATGGAGAGAGTTGTATAAATATGTCGAAACAAATTTGAAAGAAGCATAAATGCTCCTCGAAAGTATTTGTCACCCTGTGATAATATTAGGACCAAGTGGGTAAATACACGAACTTTAATTCTTGAAATTGTTTAATCCGCCAAAACTATTTGCTGATGCTTTTTAAATATTATGAATACCAGTACATAAATTTTAGGTTTCATATGTCGACTACTTTAGCCGTAATAAGGAGTCGAAGGGTATGTGGGCTTGGGAGATGGGTACTGAGGATGAGGTGATGGGTACTGGGGCTGAGGTGATGGGTATTGGGGTTCATATGATGGGTACTGGGGTTGGGTTGTTGGGTGTTGTGCCTGGCCCTCGTAGGTCACCTGGGCCACGTAGCCGGAGTCACCGTCGACAGTGTAGGCCACCTTCTCCAGACGACCGTCGGGAAGCAGCACATAGTAAGATCCCTGGGTGTGGGGGCCGTCACGGGACTCCTGATGACCGAAGTCGTTTCCTGAAGCGTCGTCTTTGACGGTATAGTTGAAGTCGTACCGAGCCGGAGCCTGCAATAATAACAATAACATCTGTATACATCATGTATCTCACCTGAGCGGTCTCAGCCAGGCTCATGTGTCACATTAGACAAAGTTTACTTCCTATTGAGGTGTTTGACGAGGGCTTCAGAGGTACATAAGCAGTTTTCCCGACTGTGGGTTATACTCACCTCAGAAGTTGGGACGCCGTATGTGGGTGAGGGACGGTAGGTGGGGTAAGTTGGAGGTGTGGTGTAGGATGGGTAAGATGATGGTGTGGTGTAGGATGGATAAGATTTAGGTGTGGTGTAGGATGGATAAGATGGAGGTGTGGTGTAGGGTGGGTGAGTTGGAGGAGTGTATGGAGGTCTGTAGCCTGGAGGAGGCTCGGCGCGGGCCAAGGACCCCATCACAAGAGCGGCGACGAACACAACCTGTCAAGAGGTTGTGATGTTATTCGGTGCAAAATATGAGTATTTCTCTCGCCAATTTCATGTCAGTTCAGTAAGATAAAATCTCGTGAGGAGAGATTCTTCTTCCAAGTGTTTAAGTGTCTGTTTTTACTCTCACTTGTCTGTGAACTTCAACAAAACAATGTGTTCTCTACAGAATGCTACAGAGACTGATGAAAACATCACCGTTTTTAGTCATGTTGCTGAAGTGTTTACCTTAGCTGCTTAATGTAACGTTATATATAGGGAAGACGTACACTGTCTTCAAGAAAGATGAGCACTGTACCTGGAGAAACATTCCTGTGGGGGAAGGTGAGTCTGACTGATGCTCTGTGAGGGATGCCACCTGTTTATATACTAGAGACTGACACCCGCGGGCCGTGACGTAACGACCTCCCAAGGGAAGACGAGTCTGAGCCAAGGTTGATTGAGCTGTGTTATGTAAAACTGCCTTCAGGTAAAATTATCAAACATATATTTGAAAAAATTCTTCAGGATTCAATTGAATCCTATGTTGGAATGCTTTTGACCATGTCTTGGTGTTGTGAATCTTATAAATCAAGTGATTTATAAGTTGGAAAGGTTCTGCAGTGTTGACACTAATACTAGACGCCAACGACCTTCCTTACTCCTCTAAGATTCGCATCAACCTGTTTCCAGCTGAGGTGCGGGAAAAACGACGGTTGACATGGGAGCCGACAGCATTTCGCTTCTTCGGAGACTACCTTACCTTACCTTGAGGTTACCTTGAGGTGCTTCCGGGGCTCAGAGTCCTCGCGGCCCGGTCGTTGATCAGGCCTCCTGGTTGCTGGGCTGATCAACCAGGCTGTTAGACGCGGCTGCTCGCAGCCTGACGTATGAGTCACAGCCTGGTTGATCAGGTATCCTTTGGAGGTGCTTATCCAGTTCTCTCTTGAACACTGTGAGGGGTCGGCCAGTTATGCCCCTTATGTGTAGTGGAAGCGTATTGAACACTCTCGGGCCTCTTATGTTGATAGAGTTCTCTCTCAGAGTACCTGCTGTTGCACCTCTGCTTTTCAACGGGGGTATTCTGCACATCCTGCCATGCCTCCTGGTCTCTTGTGATGTTATTTCTGTGTGCAGGTTTGGGACCAGCCGCTCAATTATTTTCCACGTGTAAATTATTATGTATCTCTCCCGCCTGCGCTCAAGGGAGTACAGATTTAGGCTCTTTAGTCGGTCCCAGTAATTTAGATGTTTTACTGAGTGGATTCTAGCAGTAAAGGATCTCTGCACGCTCTCCAGGTCAGCAATTTCTCCAGCTTTGAAAGGGGTTGTCATTGTGCAGCAGTACTCCACTCTAGAGAGCACAAGCGTTTTGAAAAGTATCATCATTGGTATAGCATCTCTAGTGTGAAAAGTTCTTGTTATCCAACCTGTCATTTTTCTTGCAGGTGTGATGCTACTTTATTGTGTTCTTTAAAGGTAAGGTCTTCCGACATGAGTACACCCAGATCCTTTACATTGCCTTTTCGTTCTATGTAATTATTTGCCTGAGTTTTGTATGTGGTTTCTGTTTTTATATTTTCAATTTTTCCGTAGCGCATGAGCTGGAACTTATCCTCGTTAAACACCATATTATTTTCTGTAGCCCATAGAAAGACCTGATCTACATCTGATTGGAGGTTTGCCGTGTCCTCTATGTTGCTAACTCTCATGAAAATCCTAGTGTCATCTGCAAAGGATGATACAGTGCTATAGGTTGTGTTCTGGTCTATGTCCGATATGAGGATGAGAAAAAGTACTGGAGCAAGCACAGTACCCTGGAGGACTGAGCTCTTCACGGTTGAAGGGCTGGATTTTATTTTGTTGACTATTACACACTATACCACACTGCAGACGATGAGTCACAATAACGTGGAAAAAGTATTACCACTTCCATGTCTGCTCGTGTCTGAAGTTAGACACAAATACACAAAATTATTAATGATAGTAACAGAGTACATTTCATGTGGATTCCATATCATCTTGGCCTCCGTATGTTTGTTATAGCTGATGAGTTAGCAAAGAATTTGCATTCAATGGAGTTGATTATAACATTAGATTGTCTAGAAGTAATCTGAGAACAATAACACACCAAGAATTTTAACGAATCCTTGTAGATCTGATGAAAACTGAAAGCTTCACTTGTAATTCCATCTATCATACTATTGTGCAAGAAGAGCCACACATCTATGGATCATTCAATAACATATACAGACTCCTAGATGTTACTAATGATCAGCTTACACATGTCTGTATGTAACACAGGGAATTTGTTTACCTTCTGATGTAGACCTGACCAAATGTAAACTGTGTCAATTATATTATTCGCACATTCTCCATCATCATGTAATGGAGAGCAAAGAGATACATGAATTTCTAGAACACTCTATAACAAATGTTAAAGAAATGTGTAAATATATAATTCAAAATTATCTACTACCAGAAATTTGAACCAAATCACCCTTTTTTGCAAACTGAAAGCTGTAAATGTAGGTGATTGCAACCTTTCCACTGCTGCCTACTGAATGGGGGACGGAGTGCAAGATAAACATGTCATTCATGACTACATAATTAAGTTGGTTAGCTTAAAAGTTGTATGTACTGGTTGGTTTCGAACCCACTTTTGTTGTAACATTAAACTTTTGAAGTTACTGTTAAATTTTGTAACAATTTTATCGACACTGTAACTTGCTTCACTAAATTAATATATTTTGTTTCAGTCCCTAAGCCCATGATATAACTCTTTCCATTACAGCCCACAGGATGGGTATGGGGTGCATAATAAATGAACTAAACTAAAAAAAAAATACCAACCTCGCTCTTTATCTCGATATACATATATATGCACATTTATATCTTAACACTAATAATTATTTATTGTTTCTTATAAGTATGATAATATATGTATACGTATAATTGAATCTATATTAGTGTCTCACAAATTTGTATGATAACTCTCTCACAAACCCAATTAATTTAAACATTGCTAACTCTGGCCGTAACAGCTCTCAATAGTACACGTGTATAAATTCGAAAATAACCACATAGGGCAAACCCCTGGCAACAACAACAACTACTTATACACGAGACCAGCCTACCCAGTCCACTTGACACCAGCACGAATATATATCGGCAAGAGCACTAAAACAGTACAGGAAGTTCTGTATTACTTATCTTGCCTTCACTGTCCTTCTGCCTCTGAGGATACTAAGCTCGATGTACAAGTCTTGTTGACAGGATCTACGTCCAGTCAGCATGGAAACAAATTATGCGATAAAGTTTTCATATAAAAATGTTGTAATTGTTAAAGAGCTTCTTTTAATATGTAAGTAATAGCTATTTTCTACAATTTATCATACCCATATTTTTACAAGTAAATTGTATTCAGCTGAAATATATTATAGAATAATGCAACCTTCACTATTACAAGGCTTGTAAAGATTTTTTTTTGTTACTGTCCTTTAATATTCGGTTTCTCAGCGGATTGATGGAGAGAGTTGTATAAATATGTCGAAACAAATTTGAAAGAAGCATAAATGCTCCTCGAAAGTATTTGTCACCCTGTGATAATATTAGGACCAAGTGGGTAAATACACGAACTTTAATTCTTGAAATTGTTTAATCCGCCAAAACTATTTGCTGATGCTTTTTAAATATTATGAATACCAGTACATAAATTTTAGGTTTCATATGTCGACTACTTTAGCCGTAATAAGGAGTCGAAGGGTATGTGGGCTTGGGAGATGGGTACTGAGGATGAGGTGATGGGTACTGGGGCTGAGGTGATGGGTACTGGGGTTCATATGATGGGTACTGGGGTTGGGTTGTTGGGTGTTGTGCCTGGCCCTCGTAGGTCACCTGGGCCACGTAGCCGGAGTCACCGTCGACAGAGTAGGCCACCTTCTCCAGACGACCGTCGGGAAGCAGCACATAGTAAGATCCCTGGGTGTGGGGGCCGTCACGGGACTCCTGATGACCGAAGTCGTTTCCTGAAGCGTCGTCTTTGACGGTATAGTTGAAGTCGTACCGAGCCGGAGCCTGCAATAATAACAATAACATCTGTATACATCATGTATCTCACCTGAGCGGTCTCAGCCAGGCTCATGTGTCACATTAGACAAAGTTTGCTTCCTATTGAGGTGTTTGACGAGGGCTTCAGAGGTACATAAGCAGTTTTCCCGACTGTGGGTTATACTCACCTCAGAAGTTGGGACGCCGTATGTGGGTGAGGGACGGTAGGTGGGGTAAGTTGGAGGTGTGGTGTAGGATGGGTAAGATGATGGTGTGGTGTAGGATGGATAAGATTTAGGTGTGGTGTAGGATGGATAAGATGGAGGTGTGGTGTAGGGTGGGTGAGTTGGAGGAGTGTATGGAGGTCTGTAGCCTGGAGGAGGCTCGGGGCGGGCCAAGGACCCCATCACAAGAGCGGCGACGAACACAACCTGTCAAGAGGTTGTGATGTTATTCGGTGCAAAATATGAGTATTTCTCTCGCCAATTTCATGTCAGTTCAGTAAGATAAAATCTCGTGAGGAGAGATTCTTCTTCCAAGTGTTTAAGTGTCTGCTTTTACTCTCACTTGTCTGTGAACTTCAACAAAACAATGTGTTCTCTACAGAATGCTACAGAGACTGATGAAAACATCACCGTTTTTAGTCATGTTGCTGAAGTGTTTACCTTAGCTGCTTAATGTAACGTTATATATAGGGAAGACGTACACTGTCTTCAAGAAAGATGAGCACTGTACCTGGAGAAACATTCCTGTGGGGGAAGGTGAGTCTGACTGATGCTCTGTGAGGGATGCCACCTGTTTATATACTAGAGACTGACACCCGCGGGCCGTGACGTAACGACCTCCCAAGGGAAGACGAGTCTGAGCCAAGGTTGATTGAGCTGTGTTATGTAAAACTGCCTTCAGGTAAAATTATCAAACATATATTTGAAAAAATTCTTCAGGATTCAATTGAATCCTATGTTGGAATGCTTTTGACCATGTCTTGGTGTTGTGAATCTTATAAATCAAGTGATTTATAAGTTGGAAAGGTTCTGCAGTGTTGACACTAATACTAGACGCCAACGACCTTCCTTACTCCTCTAAGATTCGCATCAACCTGTTTCCAGCTGAGGTGCGGGAAAAACGACGGTTGACATAGGAGCCGACAGCATTTCGCTTCTCCGGAGACTACCTTACCTTACCTTGAGGTTACCTTGAGGTGCTTCCGGGGCTCAGCGTCCCCGCGGCCCGGTCGTTGATCAGGCCTCCTGGTTGCTGGACTGATCAACCAGGCTGTTAGACGCGGCTGCTCGCAGCCTGACGTATGAGTCACAGCCTGGTTGATCAGGTATCCTTTGGAGGTGCTTATCCAGTTCTCTCTTGAACACTGTGAGGGGTCGGCCAGTTATGCCCCTTATGTGTAGTGGAAGCGTATTGAACACTCTCGGGCCTCTTATGTTGATAGAGTTCTCTCTCAGAGTACCTGTTGCACCTCTGCTTTTCAACGGGGGTATTCTGCACATCCTGCCATGCCTCCTGGTCTCATGTGATGTTATTTCTGTGTGCAGGTTTGGGACCAGCCGCTCAATTATTTTCCACGTGTAAATTATTATGTATCTCTCCCGCCTGCGCTCAAGGGAGTACAGATTTAGGCTCTTTATTCGGTCCCAGTAATTTAGATGTTTTACTGAGTGGATTCTAGCAGTAAAGGATCTCTGCACGCTCTCCAGGTCAGCAATTTATCCAGCTTTGAAAGGGGCTGTCATTGTGCAGCAGTACTCAACTCTAGAGAGCACAAGCGTTTTGAAAAGTATCATCATTGGTATAGCATCTCTAGTGTGAAAAGTTCTTGTTATCCAACCTGTCATTTTTCTTGCAGGTGTGATGCTACTTTATTGTGTTCTTTAAAGGTAAGGTCTTCCGACATGAGTACACCCAGATCCTTTACATTGCCTTTTCGTTCTATGTAATTATTTGCCTGAGTTTTGTATGTGGTTTCTGTTTTTATATTTTCAATTTTTCCGTAGCGCATGAGCTGGAACTTATCCTCGTTAAACACCATATTATTTTCTGTAGCCCATAGAAAGACCTGATCTACATCTGATTGGAGGTTTGCCGTGTCCTCTATGTTGCCAACTCTCATGAAAATCCTAGTGTCATCTGCAAAGGATGATACAGTGCTATAGGTTGTGTTCTGGTCTATGTCCGATATGAGGATGAGAAAAAGTACTGGAGCAAGCACAGTACCCTGGAGGACTGAGCTCTTCACGGTTGAAGGGCTGGATTTTATTTTGTTGACTATTACACACTATACCACACTGCAGACGATGAGTCACAATAACGTGGCAAAAGTATTACCACTTCCATGTCTGCTCGTGTCTGAAGTTAGACACAAATACACAAAATTATTAATGATAGTAACAGAGTACATTTCATGTGGATTCCATATCATCTTGGCCTCCGTATGTTTGTTATAGCTGATGAGTTAGCAAAGAATTTGCATTCAATGGAGTTGATTATAACATTAGATTGTCTAGAAGTAATCTGAGAACAATAACACACCAAGAATTTCAACGAATCCTTGTAGATCTGATGAAAACTGAAAGCTTCACTTGTAATTCCATCTATCATACTATTGTGCAAGAAGAGCCACACATCTATGGATCATTCAATAACATATACAGACTCCTAGATGTTACTAATGATCAGCTTACACTCGTCTGTATGTATCACAGGGAATTTGTTTACCTTCTGATGTAGACCTGACCAAATGTAAACTGTGTAAATTAAATTATTCGCACATTCTCCATCATCATGTAATGGAGAGCAAAGAGATACATGAATTTCTAGACAATTCTATAACAAATGTTAAAGAAATGTGTAAATATATAATTCAAAATTATCTACTACCAGAAATTTGAACCAAATCACCCTTTTTTGCAAACTGAAAGTTGTAAATGTCGGTGATTGCAACCTTTCCACTGCTGCCTACTGAATGGGGACGGAGTGCAAGATAAACATGTCATTCATGACTAGTTTACCACATAATTAAGTTGGTTAGCTTAAAAGTTGTATGTACTGGTTGGTTTCGAAGCCACTTTTGTTGTAACTTTAAACTTTTGAAGTTACTGTTAAATTTTGTAACAATTTTATCGACACTGTAACTTGCTTCACTAAATTAATATATTTTGTTTCAGTCACTAAGCCCATGATATAACTCTTTCCATTACAGCCCACAGGATGGGTATGGGGTGCATAATAAATGAACTAAACTAAAAAAAATTCCAACTTCGCTATATATCTCGATATACATATATTCGCATTTATATCTTAACACTTATAATTATTTATTGCTTCTTAAATACATGATAATATATGTATACATACAATTGAATCTATATTAGTTCCTCACAAACTTGTATGATAACTCACAAACCCAATTAATTTAAACATTGCTAACTCTGGCCGTAACAGCCCTCAATAGTACACGTGTATAAATTAGAAAATAGTCACCAAGTGCAAACCCCTGGCAACAACAACTACTTATACACGAGACCAGCCTACCCAGTCCACTTGACACCGCCACGAATATATATCGGCAAGAGAACTAAAACAGTACAGGAAGTTCTGTGTTACTTATCTTGCCTTCACTGTCCTTCTGCCTCTGAGGATACTAAGCTCGGTGTACATGTCTTGTTGACAGGATCTACGTCCAATCAGCATGGAAAGATATTATGCGATAAAGTTTTCATATAAGAATTTTGTAATTGTTAAAGAGCTTCTTTTAATATGTAAGTAATATCTATTTTCTACAATTTATCATACCCATATTTTTTTAAGTAAATTGTATTCAGCTGAAATATATTATAGAATAATGCAACCTTCACTATTACAAGTCTTGTAAACATTTTTTTTGTTACTGTCCTTTAATATTCGGTTTCTCAACGGATTGATGCAGATGTATAAATATGTCGAAACAAATTTGGAAAAAGCATGAATGCTCCTCAAAAGTATTTGTCAGCCTGTGATAATAATAGGACCAAGTGGGTAAATACACGAACTTAAATTCTTGAAATTGTTTAATCCGCCAAAACTATTTGCTGATGCTTTTTAAGTATTATGAATACCAGTACATAAATTTTAGGTTTCATATGTCGACTACTTTAGCCGTAATAAGGAGTTGAAGGGTATGTGGGCTGGGGAGATGGGTACTGAGGGTGAGGTGATGGGTACTGGGGCTGAGGTGATGGGTACTGGGGTTCATATGATGGGTACTGGGGTTGGGTTGTTGGGTGTTGTGCCTGGCCCTCGTAGGTCACCTGGGCCACGTAGCCGGAGTCACCGTCGACAGTGTAGGCCACCTTCTCCAGACGACCGTCGGGAAGCAGCACATAGTAAGATCCCTGGGTGTGGGGGCCGTCACGGGACTCCTGATGACCGAAGTCGTTTCCTGAAACGTCGTCTTTGACGGTATAGTTGAAGTCGTACCGAGCCGGAGCCTGCAATAATAACAATAACATCTGTATACATCATGTATCTCACCTGAGCGGTCTCAGCCAGGCTCATGTGTCACATTAGACAAAGTTTCCTTCCTATTGAGGTGTTTGACGAGGGCTTCAGAGATTCATAAGCAGTTTTCCCGACTGTGGGTTTTACTCACCTCAGAAGTTGGGACGCCGTATGTGGGTGAGGGACGATAGGTGGGGTAAGTTGGAGGTGTGGTGTAGGATGGGTAAGATGATGGTGTGGTGTAGGATGGATAAGATGAAGGCGTGGTGTAGGATGGATAGGATGGAGGTGTGGTGTAGGGTGGGTGAGTTGGAGGAGTGTATGGAGGTCGGTAGCCTGGAGGAGGCTCGGCGCGGGCCAAGGACCCCATCACAAGAGCGGCGACGAACACAACCTGTCAAGAGGTTGTGATGTTACTCGGTGCAAAATATGAGTATTTCTCTCGCCAATTTCATGTTAGTTCAGTAAGATAACATCTCGTGAGGAGAGATTCTTCTTCCAAGTGTTTAAGTGTCTGTTTTTACTCTCACTTGTCTGTGAACTTCAACAAAACAATGTGTTCTTTACGGAATGCTACAGAGACTGATGAAAACATCACCGTTTTTAGTCATGTTGCTGAAGTGTTTACCTTAGCTGCTTAATGTAACGTTATATATAGGGAAGACGTACACTGTCTTCAAGAAAGATGAGCACTGTACCTGGAGAAACATTCCTGTGGGGGAAGGTGAGTCTGACTGATGCTCTGTGAGGGATGCCACCTGTTTATATACTAAAGACTGACACCCCGCGGGCCGTGACGTAACGACCTCCCAAGGGAAGACGAGTCTGAGCCAAGGTTGATTGAGCTGTGTTATGTAAAACTGCCTTCAGGTAAAATTATCAAACATATATTTGAAAAAATTCTTCAGGATTCAATTGAATCCTATGTTGGAATGCTTTTGACCATGTCTTGGTGTTGTGAATCTTATAAATCAAGTGATTTATAAGTTGGAAAGGTTCTGCAGTGTTGACACTAATACTAGACGCCAACGACCTTCCTTACTCCTCTAAGATTCGCATCAACCTGTTTCCAGCTGAGGTGCGGGAAAAACCACGGTTGACATAGGAGTCGACAGCATTTCGCTTCTCCGGAGACTACCTTACCTTGCCTTGAGGTTACCTTGAGGTGCTTCCGGGGCTCAACGTCCCCGCGGCCCGGTCGTTGATCAGGCCTCCTGGTTGCTGGACTGATCAACCAGGCTGTTAGACGCGGCTGCTCGCAGCCTGACGTATGAGTCACAGCCTGGTTCATCAGGTATCCTTTGGAAGTGCTTATCCAGTTCTCTCTTGAACACTGTGAGGGGTCGGCCAGTTATGCCCCTTATGTGTAGTGGAAGCGTATTGAACACTCTCGGCCTCTGATGTTGATAGAGTTCTCTCTCAGAGTACCTGTTGCACCTCTGCTTTTCAACGGGGGTATTCTGCACATCCTGCCATGCCTCCTGGTCTCATGTGATGTTATTTCTGTGTGCAGGTTTGGGACCAGCCGCTCAATTATTTTCCACGTGTAAATTATTATGTATCTCTCCCGCCTGCGCTCAAGGGAGTACAGATTTAGGCTCTTTAGTCGGTCCCAGTAATTTAGATGTTTTACTGAGTGGATTCTAGCAGTAAAGGATCTCTGCACGCTCTCCAGGTCAGCAATTTATCCAGCTTTGAAAGGGGCTGTCATTGTGCAGCAGTACTCCACTCTAGAGAGCACAAGCGTTTTGAAAAGTATTATCATTGGTATAGCATCTCTAGTGTGAAAAGTTCTTGTTATCCAACCTGTCATTTTTCTTGCAGTTGTGACGGCTACTTTATTGTGTTCTTTAAAGGTAAGGTCTTCCGACATGAGTACACCCAGATCCTTTACATTGCCTTTTCGTTCTATATAATGATTTGCCTGAGTTTTGTATGTGGTTTCTGTTTTTATATTTTCAATTTTTCCGTAGCGCATGAGCTGGAACTTATCCTCGTTAAACACCATATTATTTTCTGTAGCCCATAGAAAGACCTGATCTACATCTGATTGGAGGTTTGCCGTGTCCTCTATGTTGCCAACTCTCATGAAAATCCTAGTGTCATCTGCAAAGGACGATACAGTGCTATAGGTTGTGTTCTGGTCTATGTCCGATATGAGGATGAGAAAAAGTACTGGAGCAAGCACAGTACCCTGGAGGACTGAGCTCTTCACGGTTGAAGGGCTGGATTTTATTTTGTTGACTATTACACACTATACCACACTGCAGACGATGAGTCACAATAACGTGGCAAAAGTATTACCACTTCCATGTCTGCTCGTGTCTGAAGTTAGACACAAATACACAAAATTATTAATGATAGTAACAGAGTACATTTCATGTGGATTCCATATCATCTTGGCCTCCGTATGTTTGTTATAGCTGATGAGTTAGCAAAGAATTTGCATTCAATGGAGTTGATTATAACATTAGATTGTCTAGAAGTAATCTGAGAACAATAACACACCAAGAATTTCAACGAATTCTTGTAGATCTGATGAAAACTGAAAGCTTCACTTGTAATTCCATCTATCATACTATTGTGCAAGAAGAGCCACACATCTATGGATCATTCAATAACATATACAGACTCCTAGATGTTACTAATGATCAGCTTACACTCGTCTGTATGTATCACAGGGAATTTGTTTACCTTCTGATGTAGACCTGACCAAATGTAAACTGTGTAAATTAAATTATTCGCACATTCTCCATCATCATGTAATGGAGAGCAAAGAGAGACATGAATTTCTAGACAACTCTTTAACAAATTTCTTTAACAAATGTTAAAGAAATGTGTAAATATATAATTCAAAATTATCTACTACCAGAAATTTGAACCAAATCACCCTTTTATGAAAACTGAAAGTTGTAAATGTCGGTGATTGCAACCTTTCTACTGCTGCCTACTGAATGGGGGACGGAGTGCAAGATAAACATGTCATTCATGACTAGTTTACCACATAATTAAGTTACTTAGCTAAAAAGTTGTATGTACTTGTGGTTGGTTTCGAACCCACTTTTGTTGTAACATTAAGCTTTTGAAGTTACTGTTAAATTTTGTAACAATTTTATCGACACTGTAACTTGCTTCACTAAATTAATATATTTTGTTTCAGTCCCTAAGCCCATGATATAACTCTTTCCATTACAGCCCACAGGTTGGGTATGGGGTGCATAATAAATGAACTAAACTAAGAAAAATACCAACTTCGCTATATATCTCGATATACATATATGCGCATTTATATCTTAACACAAATAATTATTTATTGTTTCTTATAAGTATGATAATATATGTATACGTATAATTGAATCTATATTAGTTTCTCACAAATTTGTATGATAACTCTCTCACAAACCCAATTAATTAAAAAAATGCTAACTCTGGCCGTAACAGCCCTCAATAGTACACGTGTATAAATTCGAAAATAGCCACATAGGGCTAGCCCCTAGCAACAACTACTTATACACGAGACCAGCCTACCCAGTCCACTTGACACCAGCACGAATATATATCGGCAAGAGAACTAAAACAGTACAGGAAGTTCTGTATTACTTATCTTGCCTTCACTGTCCTTCTGCCTCTGAGGATACTAAGCTTGATGTACATGTCTTGTTGACAGGATCTACGTCCAATCAGCATGGAAAGATATTATGCAATAAATTTTTCATAGAAGAATTTTGTAATTGTTAAAGAGCTTCTTTTAATATGTAAGTAATATCTATTTTCTACAATTTATCATACCCATATTTTTTTAAGTAAATTGTATTCAGCTGAAATATATTATAGAATAATGCAACCTTCACTATTACAAGCCTTGTAAAGATTTTTTTGTTACTGTCCTTTAATATTCGGTTTCTCAGCGGATTGATGGAGAGAGATGTATAAATATGTCGAAAAAAATTTGAAAGAAGCATAAATGCTCCTCAAAAGTATTTGTCACCCTGTGATAATATTAGGACCAAGTGGGTACATACACGAACTTTAATTCTTGAAATTGTTTAATCTGCCAAACTATTTGCTGATGCTTTTTAAATATTATGAATACCAGTACATAAATTTTAGGTTTCATATGTCGGCTACTTTAGCCGTAATAAGGAGTCGAAGGGTATGTGGGCTTGGGAGATGGGTACTGAGGATGAGGTGATGGGTACTGGGGCTGAGGTGATGGGTATTGGGGTTCATATGATGGGTACTGGGGTTGGGTTGTTGGGTGTTGTGCCTGGCCCTCGTAGGTCACCTGGGCCACGTAGCCGGAGTCACCGTCGACAGTGTAGGTCACCTTCTCCAGACGACCGTCGGGAAGCAGCACATAGTAAGATCCCTGGGTGTGGGGGCCGTCACGGGACTCCTGATGACCGAAGTCGTTTCCTGAAGCGTCGTCTTTGACGGTATAGTTGAAGTCGTACCGAGCCGGAGCCTGCAATAATAACAATAACATCTGTATACATCATGTATCTCACCTGAGCGGTCTCAGCCAGGCTCATGTGTCACATTAGACAAAGTTTGCTTCCTATTGAGGTGTTTGACGAGGGCTTCAGAGGTACATAAGCAGTTTTCCCGACTGTGGGTTATACTCACCTCAGAAGTTGGGACGCCATATGTGGGTGAGGGACGATAGGTGGGGTAAGTTGGAGGTGTGGTGTAGGATGGATAAGATGAAGGCGTGGTGTAGGATGGATAAGATGGAGGTGTGGTGTAGGGTGGGTGAGTTGGGGGTGTGTATGGAGGTCGGTAGCCTGGAGGAGGCTCGGCGCGGGCCAAGGACCCCATCACAAGAGCGGCGACGAACACAACCTGTCAAGAGGTTGTGATGTTACTCGGTGCAAAATATGAGTATTTCTCTCACAAATTTCATGTCAGTTCTGTAAGATAACATCTCTTAAGGAGAGATTCTTCTTCCAAGTATTTAAGTGTCTGTTTTAACTTTCACTTGTCTGTGAACTTCAAGAAAACAATGTGTTCTTTACGGAATGTTGCAGAGACTAATGAAAACATCACCGTTTTTAGTCATGTTGCTTAAGCGTTTACCTTAGCTGGTTAAGATAACGTTATATATATATGGAAGACGTACACTGTCTTCAAGAAAGATGAGCACTGTACCTGGAGAAACATTCCTGTGGGGGAAGGTGAGTCTGACTGATGCTCTGTGAGGGATGCCACCTGTTTATATACTAGAGACTGACACCCGCGGGCCGTGACGTAACGACCTCCCAAGGGAAGACGAGTCTGAGCCAAGGTTGATTGAGCTGTGTTATGTAAAACTGCCTTCAAGAAAATCATATATAAATGATTATATTAGTATATTTTGGTAGCAGTCTTTCCTGTAGACATATATTATTAAATATGACCGAAAAAGTAAGATTAATAATTTGAATTAATAATCTTTGAATTACCATCAACAGTGAAAAGAAACGTAAGAAAGATAGAGAAAATTCGTGATAGAATTATTAATCTTACTTTTTCGGTCATATTTAATAATAAATGATTATATATATATATATATATATATATATATATATATATATATATATATATATATATATATATATATATATATATATATATATATATATATATATATATATATATTTGGGGTACCACCACTGGTGTAATTGAAGAGACCCACATCGTCAAAGAAGAAAATAAAGAGTGTTCAGAGAAGACTTTGTGGATTCTCACCGAACACTTTAATCTTTTCCTCTCCTACCACCCTTATTATTTTTTTTTATTAATTTTGTTTTATTTAATTTTATTGCATTGCTACAGTTTACAGAGAACACACACTTATATAACAATCAGTGTTCGAAGAACTCGTCCAGCTCTTCGGAGGTCGGGTATGTACCCAAGATACAGCACGCATTTCCCCTCTTAACTGCGACACTGAGGCGGTGGAACATGAAATTGGCCGCTCTTGAGTCTCTAGTTTTCCCAATGAGGTCCTCACCCACCTCCTTTAGGAACTTAAGTGCACATTACCCCAGGCGCCCAGAGTCTCAGAGCCTATCGGCACGACCCTGTAACAACGTTCTAGGTCCCTGTACTTGTTAGTTTTCTGGGTCTCTCTGAAGGTGGCCGCCCCGCCTCCCTTAGCTGTGCTGTAAGGTAGATAGGTATCAGCCAGTGTAGACGCACATCTGTAATCCCATACGACCTGTTTACCTTCCACCAATAGCTGCAGGACGACTCCATCTGGGAGTTTTTGGCTGTTGTCAGGTCTGCACAACTGAGGTTCCCTTTGTGCTGGACACCCAGCTGTAGCCAAACTTCTCTTGATGATGTCATTGACTGCTTCATGTCTGGCAATCTTTCCCTGTGTCTTACGACAGATGAGACCATGGCTGCCGTATTGGTCTGCCCGTGCATGGCCGCAAACACACCGGTGTTCGGTGGAGATAGGGGCGGCAATATATATATATATATATATATATATATATATATATATATATATATATATATATATATATATATATATATATATATATATATATACACACATGTCCCCAAGCCAATTTTCAACCAAAAATTCCTCTTCTCTGAAGGATTCGACCCCAGACAGCCAGGTGTTCCAGGCACCTTAGCGTATCCAGCACTATCCCACTATCCCACTAGGTCATAGTGACTGTACAAAAGGTTGGAAGTCGTGAGACTTTTAACCCAACGGTACCCGATGGTTAATTTTATGGTACAGCTATTTCATCAAATCACCTCGGTGTTGGGGGGCCACGTGCGTATCACAAAAGTAAGGTGCATGGAACCATGGCTGTCTAGGTTCGAAACCTTCAGTGGTGAGGAGTTTTTGGCATATATATATATATATATATATATATATATATATATATATATATATATATATATATATATATATATATATATATATATATATATATCGAGAATCTTCATTCTACTTTGCTCTGATGACGGCGTATTAGCCAAAAACGCGCTAAGCCTTCTCTATTTTTTACATGTGGTTTTTCCGCATATATATATATATATATATATATATATATATATATATATATATATATATATATATATATATATATATATATATATATATTCTTGTAAGATGTGTTTGTTTACAGTTACTGAAGGTGTCTTGGCAATATTTATGTGAGGTCTGGGGTCGTCGGGGGGTTTCACAACTTGTTGACGGTCAGTAATTTGTTTTGTCATTATTTATATCTCTTGAGTCGGTCATATGGGGTGATGTGAAGGCCGGGTGCATGTACGCCAATGTTGTTGTTGTTTTAGATTCACCTTCTCTGAACTAAAAGTTGCATGAAACACGGGCTATGGAGAGTCCGTAGCGGACTTACCTGGCTCAGGATCTGGGCTGTAACTTCTTGGCATGTATGCTACTCTGTTATCATTATTTGATAATATATATATATATATATATATATATATATATATATATATATATATATATATATATATATATATATATATATATATATATATATAGATAAGGGGGTGGTAGGAGAAAAGCACACAGAAACTATATTGGAGGGGACCTACATTCCCTCCAATGCGTTATGTGTGGTTTCCTCCGAGGCTATGGGTCCCCCTTCTTCCAGCCAGAGGTGGTACTCCCTGCCCTTTTGTTAAAATATATATATATATATATATATATATATATATATATATATATATATATATATATATATATATATATAATATATATATATATATATACACTGATCATTGATATGCGGTAAAGCCCCAGATAAATTTGAAGAAAATGTTGAAGGTTTCTGCTAGAATGAGCCTTTATCAGCACCAGACTTAACAGAGCAACAAGGGTGCAAAGAGGAACAAGGAGTACAAGAGGAACAATAACAACATGATGAACAAATAGAACAATAGGAACAAGGAGTACAGTTTCACTCCCAATACCAACACACCAAGGAACAACAGCACCAAGATAAATTAGATAATAGGATCATTAAACAAGGCAGGAATCGCGTGTGAGAGCGGGAACACACGCCGCTGGCTCAGCAAGTGTCAAGTGAATCATTATGGAGAGTCAGTATAAACATGTCCCTGGGCATAGCCCCTGGGTAATGGATATTATAACAATATTTACTATATAAAATAACATATCCTATATATTATATCATATCCTATATATTAAGTAAAAGTGACTCGTGCTTAAACTATTTGTAATATGTTTACTGTAAACTCACTATTATATGAGAGTTTGTTCTTCTCTGCTGTAGTGGGAGCTTTGACCCACCCCTATCACACCCTTAGGTACACACACTCTGCTTATAAGGTAATTATAACCCACAGTGTGTTTTATCTACCTCACACCTACGGCCACCACTGGGTGTAGGTACTACTATGGGGTTGAACCCCATCTAGTGCGCTGATTAATGAATGTTAAATGCACATTCTTGTAAACTTTATGAGATGAGACCACGGAGCAGCGGTTTACAGTTATTGCTAACTTCAGCGGCTTCCCGGCAAGGTGAAGATTAACTGGGCTGGGTGATGTAACGTCAACATACATTCTTTACTTGTATGTAGGTATTTGTTGATACATTATTTTAGTACTGTGTATGAAGGTGGTGTTGAAACCCTCAGGGAGTCAGCTAAGTAATATAAGTACAAAGTACTGGATTATTGGTACAATTTTCTTCCCATTGTTTCCCATTACCTAAGTAATGGTATTGCCTTGCGTCCCCTGTATGCACCGAACACCAGTGTACCTGCAGCTATGCATCGCCTGACCAATACGCCAGCCATGGTTTCATCTGTCATAAGTCAGAAGGAACGATTGCTAGACACTAAGCAGTCAACGACTGCTTAGTGTCTAGCATTGGCTTTAACACCAGTGTTAAAGCCACCATTCCTTTCCGAGACTATTACATTTAGCAAAGGTAGTTTTCCCCCCACTCTCAGTCTCGTAAGTAAACCTTAGCACTGAACTTCGTTCGAATGCATCCTTAAGTCAGAGCAAGTGCTCAGGTACCAGCAGGAATATGAAGTCTACATATTTACAGTATACAGTTGCCTTAAGGTTCATGTCAACAAGGACTTTCTGCTCGACGGTCCCTATATACAAAATAAATAGAACACCAAGGGTGGACCCCATATCAACGCAGTCTACCTGCTTATATAAGCGTCCATCAGGGCTTAGGAAGGGTGCGCCCATCAGGAACCAGGAAGGGTGCCTCTTTGGTACCCTAGATAGAACCCTTGGTAGATACCAAGATATTTGGTACCCTTGGTAGAACATATACGGCACGCATAGAAGCAATAAAGCACCTAAATTATTGGGATCGTCTCAAAGCCCTCCAAATGTACTCACTAGAAAGAAGACGAGAGAGATATCAAATAATATACACCTGGAAGATACTGGAGGGCCAAGTACCAAATCTACACAGTAAAATAACAACGTACTGGAGTGAACGACATGGAAGAAAATGTAGAATAGAACCAATGAAGAGCAGAGGTGCCATAGGCACAATCAGAGAACACTGTATAAACATCAGAGGTCCGCGGTTGTTCAACGTCCTCCCAGCAAGCATAAGAAATATTGCCGGAACAACCGTGGACATTTTCAAGAGGAAACTAGATTTATTCCTCCAAGGAGTGCCGAACCAACCGGGCTGTGGTGGGTATGTGGGCCTGCGGGCCGCTCCAAGCAACAGCCTGGTGGACCAAACTCTCACAAGTCGAGCCTGGCCTCGGGCCGGGCTTGGGGAGTAGAAGAACTCCCAGAACCCCATCAACCAGGTACATGCTGAGAGTAGCTTTCTGAGTGTGTTTTCTGGGATGTCAAGGGGAATACAAGATAGATCCCAATAATTTCTCCATCATCATTACTCGTTGTACAACTCTGTTTGCCTAACAAGCCGAGTTTTCCCGAAATTATATATTTTTACATATTAAAAAAAATCTTATGGAATTATAAAGTTTTCAAATATATATGATTTGTATTTTTTGTATTCATTTGAATTAAAACTTAACTCAGATTAATTCAATTAACCTAATGAATTAATTAACATAACCTACCTAACATAGCTGTCACTAATTCATGTTCTTAATATGATTTAATAATATTAATTGGAATAAACCAATTTGAAAAGAAATATTTCAAAATGACGAAAATGTTTGTTAGGAAAAGAGGGCCTAACATACTAGGCCAAGTAATACGGTTCTGATATATATATATATATATATATATATATATATATATATATATATATATATATATATATATATATATATATATATATATATATATATATCAGAACCGCATACCTTACCAATCGTTAATCATCCTTACCACAAGCTCCTTTTCCCTTGAAAGGCTGTGACGTCATGGCTTGTGGGGTGTCATCCTCCAGTATATATAAGGTGGTCGCATCCCTCACAGAGCATCAGTCACACTCGTCTTCCACACACACAATGTCTCCTCTCAAGGTACAGTAGAAAACTCAACAGCAAAATATCCATATGTAACGCTTATTTGTTTGGACAATTTGAGGTCACAAATAACTCTGTGCTCATCACACTCAGAATTATGTCAAACACAACAATCTAATTATTATTGTAACTGGGCTGGTATATATTCACAAATTATCAGACGCTTGTAATATTCGTTATTGTGAGTTGTTTAAAAATGTATATATCTCTCGGTCTGGTTCTGTTTTGTTGATGTTTTTAATTTGCTCGCTTCCTGTATTCCTTAATTAAATCTATCAATCACGAGGCCTACCTCAACTCTCAGATTTTGTATTCATTAAAAGTCATCACCCTGTTCATCTCTAAGGTATAATGAAGATATTACAGCATCACGTTATCTTCAAGTCAATCTTTACCCTCATGTGGTGTTTCTATGCAGAGTTCTCAGCATGTTACACAATTATATATGTGCAATATACATTTATGAATGATAGTAAGTGTAAACATATATATTATTAAGAAATATATTGGGAGATTAGTAAATGAGTTATAAAATAATATTATCTCGGACAGTTGTTAGTCAAAGTGGCAAATCATGAACTAAGGAGAGTTTACTTAGATGCTTTGGTTATATGTATCTAGTTATTCAACAATGTCTTGTTAGCACGTAAACTCGTGCTAAAAGACACGTTAAAACTAGAGGGTGACAAGATTTAATATGACTTATGGATTGGGTAACTTCTAAGTCAGCTAACAGGGGTCATAAGTCATCTACCCTTGTTCCCACTTATGTGTAAAATTCGTAGCGTGAAACTTACGACGAGCTATGGGAAGAGAGAGCTCTAAGTCTGTTAAAATGAGTTACCTTCAGATGGTTTCCGGGCTTAGCGTCCCCGCGGCCCAGTCCTTGACCAGGCCTCCCTGATCTGGACTCCCTGGAGTCAGATGTTATATTCTCCTGAATGCACCAAAGTAAACATAATATTTTCAGTTGTGGCACAGCACGTATCATTCCTCAACAAGCACGTCCTCCTAAAATTTCGCAACGTCAAGAAAACGGTCAATTTAAAGTGTCCTCTCCTAACCTGTCAGAGAACCCAAAACAGAAAACGAGACAGAACGTCACTTTTTCGAGCTGCTTCCATTTTCTTTTAGGATAATTGTTGGCCTTATGTAACGCATACGAGCGAAAAGCGACGTTCCTTGTAGGACAGGTTGCCTCAACAATTTACTCCCTAACAGCCATAAGAGGCAAATAACATCTCGTGGGGCAACAGCACAGGTAACAATGTCATTAAGATAGCGTAAGTGAGGCAAAAGTGAAGCCTGTGGCTGAATAAGGGTCAAGTGAAACATTATGAAGATGAAAGTGACTTAAATACTACCATCACCACACCGCCGTGGATAATGTTTATTTTTCCAACAAAAAATAACATTAAGGACCCCCACCTCCAGCTTAAACATTGGTATGTATTAAATGTTAAATATACTTTGTGATTAAAATATTTGTATTGCTGTAACAACAAAATTACAAATTGTTCTTGACAGGTTGTTTTGGTAGCGGCTCTTGTGGTGGTTGCCTTGGCCCGCCCTCAGGTTCCTCCCCGTAACTATCCACAACCCATCTACGGCGTCCCTTCTACTGAGGTGAGTATAACCCACAGTGGGTAAGGCTGCCCACATGTCTCTGTGACAATGGTCAAAACAAACAAGTGATCAATACCAACATAACGTTATCATGTGTGACACATGAGCCTGGCTGAGACCGTTCTGGTGAGACACGTGATGTATACTGATGTTATTATTACAGGCTCCTGCTCGGTACTCCTTCAGCTGGAAAGTGAAGGACGACGCTTCCGGCAACGACTTCGGCCAAGACGAGACCCGTGATGGTCCCAACACCCAGGGCTCCTACTATGTGCTGCTTCCCGACGGTCGTCTGGAGAAGGTGACCTACACTGTCAACGGCGACTCCGGCTACGTGGCCCAGGTGACCTACGAGGGCCAGGTCCAGCACACCACACCCCAGCCCTACTATTTCTAAACTTCTCCTCCTCTACTTCCAAGTCATCACCTACAGGTTGAACTCGTATATATTAGTCTTAAAAGGTAATAGGAAGAACAATTAGAAATATTACAAAAAAAATGAGAAATAATAAAAAACTATAGAAAAATTTTAGTATTTATTTCCCTGCATAACAGTTCCAATCTGTAATAGTTGGGACCGGCTATACGAATGTGAAACACATTGAAGCACAGATGACCGCAGTTACAAGCATAACTGTGTATGCAATGCCGTTTGTATCAGGCATAGGAACTTTAAGGATCTTATCTTGAGATGATTTCGGGGCTTTAGTGTCCCCACGGCCATGTCCTCGACCAGGCCTCCAACCCCAGGAAGCAGCCCGTGACAGCTGACTAACACCCAGGTACCTATTTTACTGCTAGGTAACAAGGGCATAGGGTGAAAGAAACTCTGCCCATTGTTTCTCGCCGGCGCCTGGGATCGAACCCAGGACCACAGGATCACAAGTCCAGCATGCTGTCCGCTCGGCCGACCGGCTCCCTTTTAGCTTAGGGTGAAAAAGTTTAGGATGCTAAACTTTTGAATCAAGAAGGAAAATGGTATTAAGAGTTAATGTATAAAGTCTGCAGCCATCACATACTGCAACACAATCAACAAAAATTAAGGGAATTCAACACCAAATCGTTTTCTAAAATAAACTTTGTAAATATATTGTAATACGTATCTGTCGCCTTCAACTCACTGACATCACCACTCTCACTTCAACTCTTAATAAGCTCGAAATAATGGATATAAATTGGTTACGTTTAGATTCCGGAAAGACCTGGGAAACATTGGTTAAGAATTAGGTGGTTTATTTATGGATCATAATACTCTCTAAAATGTTCCTTAGGGAGTATCCTTCATGTTACAGCGAAGCAAACCTTGAAGAAGTCTTTCTGGGACGTCCAGATTAATGTTTCTGTGATGGTGTGTCATCTCTGCTTCCCCCTAGGAAACACAATCAATACCTTCTCACCTAGACTGGGCTACACCCAACAATTAATTTATTACCTAAATTTGTTGGCGTGCTTCCTTTAAAGTAACGATCTCAGCAATGGTTTCTTTGCTTAGCTGCTTGGTCCTTACTTTGTCTTGTCCTTACTCTCATGGTGGGTAGAGTAAATAGTTCCGTGATTTGGGTGTTCATGGTAGGTCGCTCTATTCTTATGTGAATTGCCTCAAGAATTTGTAATCTTCTTGAATCTTGGGTTTTGTCTATTATGCAAGTATTCTTGTTCAACATTTCTCTTGTTAGATCACGGAACTATTTACTCTACCCACCATGAGAGTAAGGACAAGACAAGAACATATCGATGCCAACACAGAAGACAATGTCCAACGTAACAGGCCAATTACACTGGATTAATCTTTGTGTTTAGATAGGAGATGCCTCGTATGGGCCAATAAGCCTTCTGCAGCCCCTATGTTTATCCCTTATGTATCCCCCCATGTTTTCCACCGTCATTGTATTATCACCTGACCTAATGCGGGTATAAAATCAACTAGTATTGTAAGATTGTTCACTTGAGAATGAACCATGGAGGTTCGAAACGTCGTGCAAATTATACAAATAAGTGTAATACACTCTATAGTAAATCACTTCTTTTCTTCACCTTAAAAGTACGAAAATGAGTTTTGGAGAACTCCTATTCCAATTAAGCCCTGATGCTAAGAAAATAGTTAGAGGGATAGAAGCCCTAAACCAGAAAATAATAAATACAGAATATGCGGTCATATTCAATGAAACATGTTTGAAAGAAAACCTGCTGCCAGTATACACCAATATATATATATATATATATATATATATATATATATATATATATATATATATATATATATATATATATATATATATATATATGTCGTACCTAGTAGCCAGAACGCACTTCTCAGCCTACTATGCAAGGCCCAATTTGCCTAATAAGCCAAGTTTTCATGAATTAATTGTTTTTCGACAACCTAACCTACCTAACCTAACCTAACTTTTTCGGCTACCTAACCTAACCTAATCTATAAAGATAGGTTAGGTTAGATTAGGTAGGGTTGGTTAGGTTCGGTCATATGTCTACGTTAATTTTAACTCCAATAACAAAAAATTGACCTCATACATAATGAAATGAGTAGCTTTATCATTCCATATGAAAAGAATTAGAGAAAATATATTAATTCAGGAAAACTTGGCTTATTAGGCAAATCGGGCCTTGCATAGTATATATATATATATATATATATATATATATATATATATATATATATATATATATATATATATATATATATGTCGTACCTAGTAGCCAGAACGCACTTCTCAGCCTACTATGCAAGGCCCGATTTGCCTATTAAGCCAAGTTTTCCTGAATTAATATATTTTCTCTAATTTTTTTCTTACGAAATGATAAAGCTACCAATTTTATTATGTTTGAGGTCAATTTTTTTTATTGGAGTTAAAATTAACGTAGATATATGACCGAACCTAACCAACCCTACCTAACCTAACCTAACCTATCTTTATAGGTTAGGTTAGGTAGCCGAAAAAGTTAGGTTAGGTTAGGTTAGGTAAGTTAGGTAGTCGAAAAACAATTAATTCATGAAAACTTGGCTTATTAGGCAAATCGGGCCTTGCATAGTAGGCTGAGAAGTGCGTTCTGGTTACTAGGTACGACATATATATATATATATATATATATATATATATATATATATATATATATATATATATATATATATATATATATATATGTATATATATATGTATATATATATATATATATATATATATATATATATATATATATATATATATATATATATATATATATATATATATATATATATATGTCATAAACGAAGTGAACTACATGAACAAGCAAGTCAAAAGGAGACGGCTGAGTGGAGAAACAATAGAGCCTTGAGCTGAACCATTAACATGGTCTCAGTGACCACAGGCGACCTGTTCACGCGACCACACTGGTGGGCTCACTAATGATTTAAAACCCCACGAAAGCTCACTTCCAGCATATAAGAATAATGTGGAACTAAAGGTCCATTGGCTTATACGAGGCAGCTTCTATTTACATCTACTCAAACTCATATATATGTCTAACTACACTTGAAAAATCAAGTGATCTTATCGTCTATTATCGGTAGATTTGTTCCATAAATCATCAATCTATTTTCCAAACTGGTATCTATCCTTGAGTAGATAGCTTAATTCAGCCCTGCAATGTTAGTATGCTTAAATTTTCCCAAGAAATGAACAGATTTTGTAAATCTGTCTTTCCGTGATTTGATGAAATCCTTCACGTACTGATTTCACTCATATGTGTTTATGCCCAATCCTGGACAACTTATGCCACTGAGGGAGTGATGAAACCCTTAGTAATCAAGTCTTTGAGAGGGAGAGGAAGTCCTTGAAGGTGCTGGCGCATATGTCTCTGTTAATGAATCTGTCTATACATATCAATCAACCTTGGCTAAGACAAATCTTTCTTTGGAGGGCCGTGACGTCATTTCCCGCGGGGTACATATATAGAGAGAGGTCTCATTGATCACAGCATCAGTCCGACTCGTCTTCCTCTACAGACATGTCACCTAAGGTATGGTGCTCGCTCTCTCCTAGTCATTTGAAAGGGATCGCTAATAAGTTTTGACTCATTTAGTTATCTATTAGGCCAACTTATCTAAAGAATGGAAAAAGCGTCGATTTTGATATCTTGCCATCTAGTCGTTATCATTGCGTTAGTTCCATATACTGTTATATACTGTTGACTAATCAACACACTAGAAAATGAAGGGACGACGACGTTTCGGTCCGTCCTGGACCATTCTCAAGTCGATTGTGTGGGAAAATTATTATATCCAACATCACTTTTTATGATTTATTTTTTTACATTTTCTAAAATTTAAATACTTATTCATTAATTTTCATATATTTAATATAAAATGCGTTATCTCTAATAACGCATTTAATAAATAACTAATTTAATAAATTACCTCAAATTTGCTTGCTGTAGTTAGTGTTTATCTTGTCTAGAAACTTGCACTGATTGCATAGATCATCTTTCATCTCACACAGTTTTGACTGTAAGCTGCCACTCTCAGTATATTGTTTGTAAGCTGGTACTGCCAAATATATATCGTCTGAAAGCTAGCACTGTCAGTATATATTGTCTGTGAGCTAGTGCTGTCAGTATATATTGTCTGTGAGCTAGTGCTGTCAGTATATATGGTGTGTGAGCTAGTGCTGTCAGTATATATTGTCTGTGAGCTAGTGCTGTCAGTATATATGGTGTGTGAGCTAGTGCTGTCAGTATATATTGTCTGTGAGCTAGTGCTGTCAGTATATATCGTCTGAAAGCTAGCACTGTCAGTATATATTGTCTGTGAGCTAGTGCTGTCAGTATATATGGTGTGTGAGCTAGTGCTGTCAGTATATATGGTGTGTGAGCTAGTGCTGTCAGTATATATTGTCTGTGAGCTAGTGCTGTCAGTATATATCGTCTGAAAGCTAGCACTGTCAGTATATATTGTCTGTGAGCTAGTGCTGTCAGTATATATGGTGTGTGAGCTAGTGCTGTCAGTATATATGGTGTGTGAGCTAGTGCTGTCAGTATATATTGTCTGTGAGCTAGTGCTGTCAGTATATATCGTCTGAAAGCTAGCACTGTCAGTATATATTGTCTGTGAGCTAGTGCCGTCAGTATATATTGTCTGTGAGCTAGTGCTGTCAGTATATATGGTGTGTGAGCTAGTGCTGTCAGTATATATTGTCTGTGAGCTAGTGCTGTCAGTATATATTGTCTGAGAGCTAGTGCTGTCAGTGCATATTGTCTGTGAGCTAGTGCTGTCAGTATATATCGTCTGTAAGCTAGCACTGTCAGTATATATTGTCTGTGAGCTAGTGCTGTCAGTATATACTGTGTGTAAACTGGCGCTGTCAGTATATATTGTCCGTTAATTAGCAATGGCTCCTTATGTTGTCTGCCAGCATAAACTGCTTTCCACGTGTTTGCCTCTAAACTTACACTACCTGCATATGTTGGCTCTTAAAATTTACTACCTATAGGTAACACAAATGCAGATTATAAGCTTACTGGTCCTGAATTCAGTATATAAGTAACTCCTATGTTGAGTGATATACTTTGTAAATGTAATTCCCCTATTTATCTGAGAATGGATAAAAAGTTGATAAATAAAACGAACAATGATTTATTGAACTAGAAAAGTTACATAATACATTGAAAAGTGATGGGTGAGGTTTGACCGCAAGGTGAAGCCGCTTTACGAGCCAAGATCAAATGAGCAATTATGGTGAGTCAAATGAGCAATTATGGTGAGTCAATGTAAACAACACCATTAACATACAACGGTGAATGATGGCTTTTCTGTATTTCATGAGTACATCAATGTTTTTCATCTTCAGAAAATGATGTATTAACACACTCGAACCTAACCTATCGATCCTCCCATAGAAAACGTGAATGTTTGTACTCCCATATGGTTCTCTATTGCCATTTTATGTGCCATTCTCCGGGTAACTGATGTGTCGACTCAGTCGAGTCACAGTTCTGTCTAAATCTAAATGGCAATGTCACGTGTCATGGAAGATATTTGTCATTTGTAAGTGAAGTATTGGTATTATGTTTTGTGTTGGTACTGACAGGTTATGCTGGTCGCTGTTCTTGTGGTGGGCGCCTTGGCCAGTCCCGATGGGTACCCGCATCCCAGTTCATCCCCTACATACGGTCCCTCTACGCATACTACCACAACTAACCGCCCGTTAATCACAACATACTCGCCTTCGTCCACTACATACTACCAGCCATCCTCAACATATCACCCCTCAACTACAACATACCGCCATCCAACTACAACATACAACCCCACATCCACAACATATCGTCCTCCAACTACATCATACAACCCCACATCCACAACATATCGTCCTCCAACTACAACATACAACCCCACATCCACAACATATCGTCCTCCAACTACATCATACAACCCCACATCCACAACATATCGTCCTCCAACTACAACATACCGCCCCCCATCCACAACATACCACCCCTCAGCAACATACCACCCCTCAACAACATACCACCCCCCCTCTACAACATACTATCCACCATCCACAACATACCGCCCCCCATCTACAACATACAGACCACCATCCACAACATATCGCCCCTCAACCACAGCTCCGACATACCCACCCACGACGTCCAGCCCCAACTACGGCGTCCCCACTACTGAGGTGAGTATAACCCACAATGGGGAAGGCTGCCCACATGTCTCTGTGACAATTGTCAAAACAAGCAAGTGACCAATAACATCATAACATTATCATGTGTGACACATGAGCCTGGCTGAGACCGTTCTGGTGAGACACGTGATGTATACTGATGTTATTGTTATTATTACAGGCTCCTGCTCGGTACTCCTTCAGCTGGAAAGTCAAGGACGACGCTTCCGGCAACGACTTCGGCCAAGACGAGACCCGTGATGGTCCCAACACCCAGGGCTCCTACTATGTGCTGCTTCCCGACGGTCGTCTGGAGAAGGTGACCTACACTGTCAACGGCGACTCCGGCTACGTGGCCCAGGTGACCTACGAGGGCCAGGTCCAGCACACTACACCCCAGCCCAACTATGGCTAAAGCGACACCTACAAAAGGATGTTGAACCCCCATTACATATATTTGCACCCCAGGGGACCTACGAAGTCAAGGTCCACTAATACAGTACATTCCTGGCCACCTGCATCCCATCTCTTGTGCACATTATGGTCACAACATTATCTGTAGATAGACACTCATATTTACTGAGCAAATTGGCAATATTGTACAAATAATTTTGAAAACTATTATATAAGTAAATAACTACTTGGGGTATATCCTTTCTTTTGTGTTTTGTTGTGCTTTATATTTAAGTATATTTAAAGGTTACAAGATGTTCATTGGTTAATACAAGAGTAGTGTGCATTAAGTAAATAAATTTCTTAACCAAGTTATCATTTCACCACGAAACCAATCCTACACTTTGTCAAGAATTTTTATTAAATCATTAGCGTTGGACACTTCCAGGATCATGGAGAGTTGTAACTGTAGTCCCACATTTATAAACACATATAGACGATTGACATCTCTAATTAATTGTTGTCTAATTAGTTTAATATCAATTGTTAGGAAATTACTTGAAGTGATAATTGGAGAGGTCATTCGTACCCACCTTGAAAAATCCAGATTAACTCTTTTCTTTGTGGCAAGGATTTATAAGTGGACCGAGAACAAGAATAAGCACGACAAAACTGGGTTATCTTGAGGTTATCTTGAGATGATTTCGGGGCTTTTAGTGTCCCCGCGGCCCGGTCCTCGACCAGGCCTCCACCCCCAGGAAGCAGCCCGTGACAGCTGACTAACACCCAGGTACCTATTTTACTGCTAGGTAACAGGGGCATAGGGTGAAAGAAACTTTGCCCAGTGTTTCTCGCCGGCGCCTGGGATCGAACCCAGGACCACAGGATCACAAGTCCCGCGTGCTGTCCGCTCGGCCGACCGGCTCCCTCAACATACATATATACATACGATGGATACCCATGTGCATGGGAAATAGGCTTACAGGTTCCGGAAGATGAGAGGAAATGTCAACACTGTGGAGAAATGCCCGACAGACCACTGGAACATTATCTAACACAGTGCACAGTTACAAACCCATTAAGATTTCAACTTAGATTCAACAGAGCAGAAGAAGTTGTTAAACACATATGGCAAAATCTTACTGAAGCGACCATACGAGTGATAAATACTCATACTCTGCCCAAGTAAAACAGAAACAAGCAACACTTAGTGGGCCAGCCAGAGGCTTAGGGCCCGTGCAGGAATATCCCTGCAAACAAAAAAAAAATACGATGGAAGGTTATCGAATAAGATTATTTGTTCCAACTCGAGATGAAAGATACTTATATAAATGTTGAGCTCCCAGCAAAATTTGACGGATGGTGAAGTATCCCAACAATAAATCAACAAAATACTATATCAGAGGAGATGGTGGCGGAGACCCGGAGAGGAGTCACAGTGAGGACTTACCATGTGATGAAAGAGCGAAAGAGAATAACACGAGAAGCCCAAGAACGGTTAAATGAACGCCGTGTAAATACAAAAGAGAAACAAAGAGAGGCAGTAAGAAGAATGCTACATATTAATATAAGGGTTCGCAGGAGTCTAGGTCCTGTGAGGATCGATAATAAATCCTAGTGAGCATTGTCACAGTTCTCAATAGGATTTATTATACAAGGGGCAATTGAGGAAACAGCTAAGGAAGAAAAACAGGCAGTTGAAAGTGTATTTCACTCGTTGCCTAGCCATCACCTCCCCCCCCCCCCCCCCTCCGCCTCTAGCCTGCCTACATTGTAACTTTTTGCTCGCCTAGTATCATCAGCCTGCAGTAACGACAACCCTATAACCTTCACTCTTCCTATACATCCCCATGAGCATCGTATCCCATTCCTTTATCGATCTCGTGCCCTTAGCGTTAGGGGACGTGTCGATCTCATGCCCTTAGCGTTAGGGCACGTGTCGATCTCGTGCCCTTAGCGTTAGGGCACGTGTCGATCTCGTGCCCTTAGCGTTAGGGCACGTGTCGATCTCGTGCCCTTAGCGTTAGGGCACGTGTCAATCTCGTGCCCTTAGGGTTAGGGGACGTGTCGATCTCGTGCCCTTAGCGTTAGGGCACGTGTCGATCTCGTGCCCTTAGGGTTAGGGGACGTGTCGATCTCGTGCCCTTAGCGTTAGGGCACGTGTCGATCTCGTGCCCTTAGGGTTAGGGGACGTGTCGATCTCGTGCCCTTAGCGTTAGGGCATGTGTCGATCTCGTGCCCTTAGCGTTAGAACACGTGTCGATCTCGTGCCCTTTGTCGAACTCATGCCCAGTGATTGCACAGGGCATGAGGAGAAGGCATGTCATAGTGCATCAGTGAACAGAAATGCTGGGAGTTCAACATTTACTCCATCGACGAGAGCGAGGGAGAGCATTGTAAAACAAGTCAGCTTTATGACAACTGCTTCTGACCGTTGGTAGAGGTGGGAGATAGAGGGAATATATATATATTCCCTCTATCTCCTTCTATTCCCTCTATCTCCCTATTCTTACTGTAAGTCCTTACTCTATTCCCTCTATTGGCAGAGATAGGGTGTTGCCACAGGTACTCGTAGGTAGAAATAGGTATAGTGTGTGAGTGAAGGAGAGAGGACAAAATAGTGGGGTAGATATCTCTGTGAATAAAGAGTGTAGGAGAGTAGATGTAGATGAGAGGCAAGAGTGTGGGAGATTAGAAGTAGATAAGAGAAAAGAGAGTGGGAGGGGGGGGGGGAACGATGTAGGTGAGTGAAAATGCTGTGAGAGGTAGAGATAGGTGTGAGTGCTTGAGAAGAATATGTAGAAGGTGAGTGAAAAAGAGACTGTGGGGGTTTGAAGAGATATTTGATAAAAAAGAATGTTTGAATATAGATGATAAAGTTAAATTAGATGAAAGCAGTAAGTATGAGTGTGTTACAATAGACAAGTCAACAACAGAACTATAAATGTTGGTAAATTGGCAGAGATAGGTGATTCAGCCGATAGGAATATTTAAAGGTAGTGACAGAAGGAAAGGAGTAACAGAGTAACTGAAACAGTATCAGGCTTATATGGAGTCCTCACGTCATTACACTGTCACAGTTATCCTGAAACTCTCACTCTGTAACAGTCCAACCACTTGGGCTGGACGGTAGAGCAACGATCTCGCTTCATGCAGGTCGGCGTTCAATGCCCCGACCGTCCAAGTGGTTGGGCAGCATTCCTTTTCCCCCGTCCCATCCCAAATCCTTATCCTGATCACTTCCAAGTGCTATATGGTCGTAATGGATTGGCGTATTTACCTAATAGTTCCTTCACTCTGTAATTACTCGAGCCAGACCTGCACCTGTGATGATAGCATAGCATAGCCAAAAAAAAAGATTTACACGTAAAGGCGGCAAATAAGACAAATCAAACATTCGTTCCTAAAATTTATTTAGTTGACAGAAACTAAGAAAACTTATTTTATAATATTTGAAAAGTTTCATGTAAAAGTATATATAATTGTATTAAATTTCTACATTACCACATATATAAATCCTATAATAATTTTACTTTGAATATTATATGTAAGAGGGATCAACATCCTTTTATAGTTGCTTTAGCCATAGTAGGGCTTGGGTGTGGTGTGCTGGGCCTGACCCTCGTAGGTCACCTGGGCCACGTAGCCGGAGTCACCATTGACATTGTAGGCCACCTTCTCCAGACGACCGTCGGGAAGCCTTACATAGTAGGAGCCCTGGGTGTTGGGACCATCACGGGTTTCGTCTTGGCCGAAGTCGTTTCCTGAAGCGTCGTCCTTCACTTTCCAACTGAAGGAGTATTGAGCAGGAGCCTGTAATAATAACAATAACATCAGTATACATCACGTGTCTCAGGCTCTTTTTGTCATTTATGAAAATGTTATGTTGGTTTTGGTCACTTGCTCTGACAATGTCCACAGAGACATGTGGACAGCCTTACACAATGTTATACTCACCTCAGTGGTATGGACGCCGTACTTGGGGCCGTGTGTTGGTGGACGGTATGTTGGATGTGAAGGGTAGTGTGGATTGGTTGGAGGTGTGGTGTATGGATGATAAGTTGGATGTGTGGTGTATGGATGATAAGTTGGATGTGTGGTGTATGGACGATAAGTTGGAGGTGTTGTGTATGGACGATAAGTTGAGGGTGTGGTGTATGGTCGATAAGTTGGATGTGTGGTGTATGGACGATAAGTTGGAGGTGTGGTGTATGGACGATAAGTTGAGGGTGTGGTGTATGGTCGATAAGTTGGATGTGTGGTGTATGGACGATAAGTTGAGGGTGTGGTGTAAGGGTGGTATGTGGGACTATGTGTGGGCGGGTGGTATGTTGGGGTTGGGTGATGGTACTGAGGGCTGGGTGATGGGTAATGGTAGGAGGGAGGAGGCTCTGGGCTGGCCAAAGCCACCACCACAACAGCCGCCAGCAACACAACCTGTCAGAAAGTTATAATATTGTCAAAAACAATTCAAATATGTTATTCACAAATATATCTTTTGTTTTGACAAACCCCAAAATATATATTACATACAAAAATTATTTCATTTATTGTATTTTCTAGTGAGTTCAGTGTACATCCATCAAATAAAGATCAAGTTGACTATTTGTTAATATAATAAATTATTAATTTATAATTTTAAGAAATATGTTAAGAGTTAAAACTAGTAAATTGGAACCTTCGTATTTTCTCCAAACAATATATTGAAGTTGTACCCAAGATTGACCTTGTCATGCATCAGTTATTCAATGTATGTGATGTAACTATAACTTGATCTTGTAAAAGCATCTTAATCACCTTCAGTGGTTAAGAGCCTAATAACACACTAGTTTCTACGGCAGTTATTTTACCCTTTCAAAGTAGGAGAAACATATAGGTATATGTATATAAATTTATATGTATGTGTGTATACAGGTATGTGTAAGCTGGTAAGAATTGCATTTCACCTTTGTAAATGACATTAATAACGTTATGTAAAAATATAACTCAAACTCTATTTATGTAGGACAGACGTAAATCTGTGTATCATGCACTACAATCACCTTCTGTGGATGACTACAATCACCTTGTTCAATAAATCACTGAACTATATGTAACCTTTATAACATACTATAACATATAACTATATAACAGACATCTAACCCTGTCCATGGAGGACAGAAGAAAGTGTATATATAGGCATATTAGAGTTGTAAATGTATGGCCAGATCTGTGGTAGGAAAAATAAATATGTTTCCATGACTTGATTCCACAATAATACCTTGGAAACAGTTCGCCGTGTTAATCTCTCCTTGGGATGGCACTTAAGTGACACACAAACTCTAAAACTCTCTCTCTCCTTTTCTTATAATATTACGTAAGAGCTCCACTCGCATTTTAACGTGAAATAATATAGTAATTTTCAGAATTATGGCTATAGTTGAGTTATGAATCACTTATTATTATTATTAACATCTTTATTGACAAAATTAATTATAATTTTGCCTAATCTGAGGATTTTGATAGTCTTATTAAAGTGAGGATAATGCTAGTATCACTGCAGTCAATCTCATGCTCTAGTGCATAAGCTGGTTGGCTCTTATGACTCTAAATATAAATACAAAAAACGCAACAAAATTGTAATAAGCTTGTTTACCTCATCTTAATGGTCGACTTGACCTTAACTTAGCCAGCAGCTTCGTCTTGTACTCACTCACCCCTTCTTCTCCATACTAAACAATGTTACTTCTCCAGATAAATAAGTCTTCACTTCCTTGATCAAGTAATCTTCATTTCCACCCAGATTGGAATTAGGTACACTAACAAAGCACATTGAAATCACAAGAACATGATGAGTCTGTGATGACATATTGATCCCATATGATAGAATCAATCTCGCGTTCCACATATTTATACACTATAGCAAAACTTGAATTGAGTCTTCAAAGACGTTCGTCGAGTGGCCAGGCGTCCCTTGGTATCCAGGCACGTCCTCACCAATCCCTCACAGATCTTGGGTAAACTAGACCCGTCCTAGCTAGTCCTTCGTATTCACTATTCTCAGGATTTTTGTGAATTCCTCACACGATACCGGCAGCATCGCTCCTCTCAATGATCTCGCTCATTCCCGTATATGCATCGATATCACTACACCCAATGATCTGATGCATCCCTTTATATGATATTATCAACATCACTACACCCAAACTATGATCAAATTAAAATGAATAGCTTATAAAATGGTTATTTGATCTACTTAAAAAACTAAGAATGTATTGTATGTTAATTACTTATTCAGATTTATTAATATAGTTATGATATTCCATTCCATTAACATGAGATTCAACTAGCAACTGGGCACTTTTTATGGACGTTATATTTAGCATTTATTTCATTAACAAAGCCCAAAATTTAATTATTTCACTATATATCTTGGACCATTTTATGTATAAATCTGAGAAAATGGCCCAATTAATTTTCTAACTCAGTATGTTCCTCATTTCTGAATAACGCATAGTAATAACATAACAATTAATATACGAAAATAAATAAAGAATTAGTTTAAAATCACTGCAGGAGATGTTAACCTGTACCTTGAGAACCATTCTTGGTGAAGAAGACGAGTGGAACTGATGCTCTGTGAGTGATGTTACTGTCTTATATACTCCTGAGAGATGCTCTCCTTCCCCTCAGGCAATGACGCTACGGTCTCTCAAGGGAAGGATACGATGTATAAATAATTGCTGTGAGCTTACGTGGAATTTTTCCATTTTGTCATGCTTTAGTGAAGATCAGGAACAAGGACATAAATAAGCTTGACTTTTATATTTTCTAAACTTACAGGGACATAACAGGTGTAAAAAAAATAAGAGGTTTAATCCTTATTAGACTGAAGATATGGATTAGCAATTACCGCAGCATATCTGTTTGACAGTATTAGGCAGGTTCCGTTTTTATCTACCTAACGATATGTGATTAGTATTGTTGCATCACAATGACATGTGAGACTCAAGAAGGTCAATGGGTACGCACCAATTGGCCTTTTATGTTTGTTAACCTAAGAAATGTTTTTCACCTTATTGATTTCCTTCCTACCAGTCACCACCACTGACTTGTAATATTTATTCTTCTGAAGATGTGTTAATTGTTACGAAAGCACATAAGGAATTTCCTGACTTATTTTTCCTTTGTGATCACATATTGTCATATATATATGTAAGTGTATGTGTAATTTACGAATAAATTAGCATCATTAATCATGTGATAATATCTGACCACGAAGGAATTGAAACAGGAAATTCCTTAATTATTTTATATTAATCAATACCAGGAGTCAGGGAAGGTCATTCCTTCAGCGTCCCATCACTCCAACCAACCTAACCTAACTACTTACTGGTGTATATATACAGAGAGTTTGCTTAGTCCTGGACTATATCAATCACTAAAAGTAACTTTCTGGTTGGTCAGTAAATTGTTATTGCTGGCTTGTTATCCCTATCGCGATTATTAGACCTTAATCCTAGCAGCAAGCTAAATAAAAAACTACTTCACAAAAAAGCTATTTTTTCCTGCAATGTAAATATACATTATATGTTGACTTACGTCAGTCAAGATCTCAACCACAACAACTTTCCCAGGCCAATGTCATATGCGGTATTTTAGATATTAAAAGTTGTTCTAAAACCAAAGCTCAGGTACAGCACCGGTGACGTTCAGGAGATAACACCATTATTGATGTCTTCTCATTGTGACAAGAAATGTACATGTTTATCACTCAGAATGTTCGGTAATATGTTTATTGTCTGTTATGTGTTTATATATGTATGAACACGATGTACTGAACGAGGTGAGAATAGCTTGAGCTACCTCATCCCCCTTGTCAGTGTATTTATACCTCAATAAACTTATTTCAATTTCAATTTCAATTCAAGTTCTCATTGTGACAAAACGAAAAGCAGCCTCGATCAATCACCAACTTTATTCGCCACTTTAAGTGCATAAATAGGATTCGCAATTATGTAGAACATTAAGCGAGAGTCTGACAAGGCAACACAACCACATTAGCTTCAAGCTAACAAATAAAATATAAATGCAGCCATGGCCCTATATCCGACTGTGTACAAAACTACCAGAGAGTCAAACTAGCATTTAACAAAGTAATTGTCAGTACAGTTAATGCCATTTTTTGTTTTATATATATCTAGATTCCATTATATGTGTTCTGCTATGGTCATATGTGGTGGCGTTCAGAGCGTCAAGTGACGAGAGTATTTTCTAATATGTATAACTTAGTGGTTGGCAGCCTCCACCTGGGTACATGAAACCTTCACTCGTGTACTCTAGCTGGGAGAAACTATTTCCTCCAAGACAATAGTCAACAACTGGCCATTTTCCACAACTAATTCTGCTTTACATCTGATTCTGGTTCACAGCTGTTCCTCACTCACAGCTGATCGTTACTCACACCTGATCTAGGCCAACAGCTGATCCTGGACTATAGTTGATTCTGGTCCACAGCTGATACGGGTCATAGCTGATCCTGGTATACATCCGATTCTAAACAAAGCTGATCTTGGTCTTCAGCTGGTCCTGGACTATAGCTGATCCTGGCCACAGCTGATCATGGTCCATAGCTGACCATACATGAGCAGCTGGTCCTGCCCCAACTGCTCTTGTATGACATGTGGGCTCATTGAGATATAAAATTTCCAAAATATCGCTTACTTGTCGTAGAATCTCAGTTATTTAAATATCCAGCTTAATAAACAATAAATAATAGTATTGACTTCTATGTTTTCTAAACTTACTGGGACATAACAGGTGTAAAAATAAAGAGGTTTAATCCTTATTAGACTAAAGATAAAGATTAGCAATTACCGCAGCATATCTGTTTGATCATTTTAGGCAGGTTCCGTTAGATGTGATTTACCTCTACCTATTCCTCAGTTAAAGTAGAAATATTGATTTTAATAAAAAATGAAATGAAACGTATTACCGGCATGTGATGTTTCAGCCTCCTCAGGGAGCCGTAGGTGCATTCCAAGCGTTGGGTAGCAGGCAATGCACAATCTTGTAAGGCAAATGGTTTCCCATTGTTCGGGTCAGGGAGGGTCTTGGGCATCCTGAAGCCCCTCTAATTCAGGCCTGACATTCACCAAGAAGCAACCCACAACAATTATCTAACATATACTTATATACTGCTAGGTGAATAGAGGCATCAAGTGAAAGAAAACGTCTCAAATTATTTCTGCCTGCGTGGGAATCATACCCTGGACTAGTCGACAGTCTTGTGGACTGCGCTACAGGGGCGACCAACTGCACCATGATCTAAGGATTAAAAGGCAAAAAGTGATATTGTTGGCCGCTGTTCTGCAATGTTTGACGAACCTGCTGGTCTCGTGAAAGCAACGTCCGAGACATGCAACACACTGTAAATTGTGTTGCATGTTGCATGTTGTGTTAATGTAGGAGTACGCGCACTTTCCAAGATTTCGTTATACCATGTATACTCAAATTACATTATTTCGTCCATCAGAGCTGAACATTATAAATAATCTTGCTATGGGATTATTTTGATATTAACTTTCACTTTCTTGCTATTGAAGTGGAGCAAATAATATCCTTTTCTGATTGAGCTCCATCTGGATGCATTAGAGCAAAATTGTCATGCATGTATGACAATCTGTGTGGACACCTTCCTCTCATTGACACTTTCAATACACCTTACTCAAGATGGTGCTGTGAGTGATGACATTCTTCCCAGAACACTTCCAGACAAGGAGGATGCCATTGTTGTCATCTGGTTAATGCTGAACTTGGTAATATTCACACATCAACATGTGTCATTGTTTCCACATGTTAAGAATAGGAGGGATATAAGGGAGTATTTGATTGGAAGATTGGTTGTCGATGATTAGAATGGGCAGTCAGCTAGCATTATTGAGGCAAACGGGTTAAAATACTTCATGGGTAAATTCGATAAGAATATGATAGAGACGGATGTGAGGATAAAGAGGACCTGCCAAAAATAATTTAAAAAACCTGCTATTATTCATATGATTAGTCAAATGATGATTCATATTCTCTAAATTTCTTCTTCGCTTCTGTTGAAATTTGTTGTTGTTTTTAGATTTAGTTACTTGGAACAAAAGTACCAAGTAGCACAGGCTATAGTGAGCCCGTAGAGGACTTACCTGGCACAGGAGCGGGGCAAGTAGCACGGGCTATGGTGAGCCCGTAGAGGACTTACCTGGCACAGGAGCGGGGGTGTAACTGTTCTGTTGTAAGCTAAGTAAACCTAATAATCAAGTTTGTTCAAAAGCATGACAAAAAGAACAGATAGTCATCAAAGTTCGCATATATATACATCGTATCCTTCCCTTGAGAGACCGTAACGTCATTGCCTGAGGGGAAGGAGAGCATCTCTCCGGAGTATATAAGGCAGTAACATCACTCACAGAGCATCAGTTCCACTCGTCTTCTTCACCAAGAATGGTTCTCAAGGTACAGGTTAACATCTCCTGCAGTGATTTTAAACATATTTTGGATTCATAACACTCAACCAGCTTAAGGACTAGAGTTCTTGACTGACTCCGGTGTTTCATCACTAAATACTAAATTATCAACTTCTGAAAATTTATTTGCAGCAGCATATTAAAATGCGAGTGAAGACATCTTATGGAAGATCATAAAAGTTGGAGAGACAGGATTTAAGAGTTGACTTGTGCACGCAATGGAAGCTCAACGCTGCGCACTTGTTTCCAACGCATTAATGTGGCAACAAGCTAATTAATATAGTGTTAGAAGAAAGAAGTGTCATGTCTACCTTTTTAACTCTTAACATGTTGGTTAAAAGACAAGCATCAAATAATCATCTACAAGCACTAAACTCCGTTGGAAATGCAGTGAACGAAATTGTTTTTGTATGCAGTATTTATTTTGATATTTGATGTAATAGAAGATATATGTGATTACAATATTTGTATTATTTTTAACAATATTACAACCACCTGACAGGTTGTATTGCTGGCGGCTGCTGTGGTGGTGGCTTTGGCCAGCCCAGAGCCTCCTCCCTCCTACCATTACCCATCACCCAGCCCTCAGTACCATCACCCAACCCCAACATACCACCCGCCCACACATAGTCCCACATACCACCCTTACACCACACCCTCAACTTATCGTCCATACACCACACATCCAACTTATCGTCCATACACCACACCCACAACTTATCGTCCATACACCACACCCTCAACTTATCGTCCATACACCACACCCTCAACTTATCGTCCATACACTACACCCTCAACTTATCATCCATACACCACACATCCGACTCATCATCCATACACCACACATCCAACTTATCCAAACACCACACCTCCCTCGTATCCACACTACACCACACACACAACTAATCATCCATACACCACACCCTATCCATCTTACACTACACCTCCAACATACCACCCCAGCTACGGCGTCCACACTACTGAGGTGAGTATAACCCACCGCGGGTATAATCCACTGGTCTTTTTACAAGTCATCAAAACAAGCAAGTGATCAATACCAACATTATCATGTGAGACACATGAGCCTGGCTGAGACCGTTCTGATGAGACACATGAGGTATACTGATGTTACTGTTATTATTACAGGCTCCTGCTCGGTACTCCTTCAGCTGGAAAGTGAAGGACGACGCTTCCGGCAACGACTTCGGCCAAGACGAGACCCGTGATGGTCTCAACACCCAGGGCTCCTACTATGTGCTGCTTCCCGACGGTCGTCTGGAGAAGGTGACCTACAATGTCAACGGCGACTCCGGCTACTTGGCTCAGGTGACCTACGAGGCCCAGCACACCACACCCCAGCCCTACTATGGCTAGGTCAACACCCTCACTGAGATTGTGTGGCCATTATATTTATTATTTAAAGTAATAATCATGTAGAAATGATTCAAGAAATAATAAATGAATATATAATATTTGTGTATATATTTTCTTGCATTAAGTTTATCGTGCATAATGGTAAACAAAATACCTGTTTACCTGAATACAGGTAAACAATATACAAAATACCTGAATATCCATTAAACATATAAGTGACACTTCGAGACCATCATAATGTGGCTGTTAGATAGAAAACCGTACTGTCAGTCTGTTATATAATTTTTCTCCAGGTGTTCTACCCACTTAGTGTTAATTATTTTTTTTTTATAATCTCTGACTATTACACTTGTCAATGATACAGGTATATAATTGAAGGGGTCTTCCCAACTGCCACGTTTGTAGATTGGAACTATGTTAACCTTTTTTCCACACACATATGCTAGGACTCCTGTACACAGGGACGCCTGAAAATTCAGTTGAAGCGGAATGCTAAGCTCAGGTGAGCATTCTTTAAGAACCCAAGGTGAAACTCCATGTGGGGTAACTGCTTTATTCTTAGCTCCTTGAGCATTTTTTCCATTTCGTCTCTACGGGTGTTGTGTAAGGTATTCTATTCCCGTCGTCATTAATTTACATTGACTGGAGATGAGCGTCAGCAAGTAATTGTTATCATGTTCCTATAGAGTGTCAAGATCTTGAAGTAACTTCTTATTTTCAAGTTATGAACTCGAATGATTAGTAAAGAGACTGTTCTTTTATGAAAGAAATGCCACGTAAATCAGAAACCCTTGAATCGTTTCAACTGGCGTCTTTGGGTCTTTGGGACCCTGCTGGAACTATCTTGAGTCCCTGAGAATGTTTTTTTCTGTATTCCAGGGGGAAACAAATAGGATTAAGGACCTGCTCGAAACGCAATGCGTGCTAGTGGCTTTGCAAGAATGTAAGAACTCTTGTATATATAAATATAATAAAAAAAAATAGCTGTCTTCTAGCTGCTGGGCAACTCCGACCGTCAAAGTGGTTGGGCACCATTATTTCCCCTCGTCCCATCCGAGATCCTTATCCTGACCCCTTCCCAGTGCTATATAGTCATAATGGCTTGGTGCTTTCTTCTGATAGTTCCCTTCTATCCTCTCCAGTGATGCATTATAGATCCAATGTAGAAATATATTAAAAATCTATGCAGCTTTTTTCAAAATCTCCCGTCATACTTTTTCTGTTCCCAAAGACTTTGTTTCAATGAGAATCTCATTGCCATAAAATCATCAGGACCTAAAAACAAAGAAAATTGCAGGTTTATTGGCCAAGCGAGGCAGCTATTATTTATTCTCAACAAAATTCCCTAATACAGATGTCTAACCTCTATTTGAAACTATCTTGCAATTTTGCATCTTTTTGTTATATGTCCAACTCAGTAATCGACGGTCAAGACACAATGGTCAATGGCTAGAGTCAAACGTCCCAAAGTCCTCCTCGTTCTGGCTAGCGACAGTTCCTATTAACATAGATGTATTTGTAACCTCTTTCCTTGCATCATTTACAAAATTTGTCTTAGATTATTCCTCTCCATAACTTCAGATAATTCTGTATTTCTATATAAAGAGGAATATTTACGTGTATGTGTGTGTGTGTATACTCACCTAGTTGTGCTTGCTGGAGTTGAGCTGTGGCTCTTTGGTCCCGCTTCTCAACTGTTATCAACTGGTGTACAGATTCTTGAGCCTGTTGGGCTCTGTCAAATCTACAATTGAAACTATGTAAGAAGTCAGCCTCCACCACATAGTTTTTCTAATGCATTCCATTTGTTAACTACTCTGACACTGAAACAAATCTTTATAATGTCTCTGTGGCTCATTTGGATACTAAGTTTCCACCTGTGCCCGTTTGTTTGTGTTCCACATATGCTAAATAGTTTGTCTTTGTCCACCCTGTCAATTCCCCTGATAATTTTGTAGGTGGTAATCATGCCTCCCCTTATTTTTATGTCTTCCAAGGACGTGAGATTTAGCTCCCTTAGTCTTTCATCGTAGCTCATATCTCTCAGTTCTGGGACTAGTCTGGTGACATACATCTGAATCTTCCTTCTCTAATTTTGAATTGTGTTAACTAGGAATGGACGCCAGGCTAGAGCTGCATACTCCAGGAATGGTCTGACATGTTATATAAGGTGCTGAATGATTCCTTACACAAGGAATGTGTGCGTGTGTGTGTGTGTATGTATGTGTGTGTGTGTAATAAACTCATACAGGGAATTTAATACAAAAATATTGCATAACAATTTATTAATTCTTAAATCACTTCTACGCCGTATTTACAATAAATAATATAAATGTAGGCCTCAACGTCGTGGTGTAGGTTTTGTCCTAGCCATAGTAGGGCTGGGGTGTGGTGTGCTGGACCTAGACCTCGTAGGTCACCTGGGCCACGTAGCCGGAGTCGCCATTGACAGTGTAGGTCACCTTCTCCAGACGACCGTCGGGAAGCAGCACATAGTAGGAGCCCTGGGTGTTGGGACCATCACGGGTCTCGTCTTGGCCGAAGTCGTTGCCGGAAGCGTCGTCCTTCACTTTCCAGCTGAAGGAGTACCGAGCAGGAGCCTGTAATAATAACAGTAACATCACTATACATCACGTGTCTCACCAGAACGGTCTCAGCCAGGCTCATGTGTCACATATGATAATGTTATGTTATTGATCACTTGCTTGTATACTGACCTCAGTAGAGGGGACGCCGTAGGTTGGAGGTGGACTGTATGAGGGAGGAGCCTGAGGGCGGGCCAAAGCGACCACCACAAGAGCCGCCATCAACACAACCTGTCAGTAGTTTATTGTGTTTTACACTAGTTCAAAAGCCTTCATATAATCTTTCAGCTTCTGTATATGTATAATACGTTTATAGTGAACATTTACGTAGATTATATGCATATTTTACTTCATCTGAAAATCTACTTTTATTGTTGGATAAGGAAATTATCTGTTCCTACCTCTGTTCGTAAATGCTGCATCAATACATGAGGTCTTTTTTTACAACGGGTTGCATTTTACATAAAATTCAATAAAGAGTTATTTCGTAATGAGTATAAATGTTCATGTTTCTCATTCTAAAAATAAGGTTTAGTTAATAAAATAAATTTACTTATGCATAATAAATAAATGTATTGACGTGAAATGCGTTACCAGAGAGGTTAGCACTGTACCTTGAGAGACATTCTTGGTGAGGATGACTTACCGGACTGATGTTCTGTGAGGAATGCCACCTGTTTATATACTGGAGGATGACACCCCACGGGCCGTGAAGTCACGACCTTCCATGGGACGAGGTACCTGGGCCAAGGGTTTGTGAATGTTTATGAGTGCTTATTCACCTTGAAGTGCTTACTGGGACGACGTCAGGTATTAAGGCCGCCTCTCTGCCGTCACAGGTCAATTCAGTGACTACACACCCGGTTTTCTTATCATATTTACATATATAACTCTATATGGAGTTAGGTGTCTAGTTTTCCTGTACCCCTACAGGGTCGATGCAGTATTCTACAATAGAACAACTAGAACCATTAACTATAGATTGCACTTTAGAATAAACTGCCTCAACGTTCTGATATTCCTCGTTTTGAACATTGTTGTTGTCTGCATCCTGGGACTCACATGGACATGTGAGTCTCAAAAAGGTCAATGGGTCCTTTGCAATTGGCCTTTTATGTTTTGTTAACCTGAGAAATGTTTTTCACCTCACCTCATTGATTTCCCTCCTGCCTATTACCACCACTGACTTGTAATATATATTCTTCTGAAGATGTGTTAATTTATACGAAAGCACATAACTAATTTCATGCCCTATTTTCCAACATGATCAGATATTGCCATGTGTATATGTGTGTGTGTGTAATTCATGAAGAAATTAACATCATGAATCATGTGACAATGTCTGACCACGAAGGAAAATGAAACAAGAAATTCCTTAAGCATTTCATATTAATCAATAGTCAGGGAAGGTCATTCATTCAGCGTCCCATCACTCCAACCAACCTAACCTAACCACTTATTGGTGTATATATACAGAAAGTTTGCTTAGTCCTGGACTTTATTAATCACTAAAAGTAACTTTCTGGTTGGTCAGTAAATTGTTATTGCTGGCTTGTTATCCCTGTCGCGATTATCAGAACTTAATCCCAGCAGAAAGCTAAATAAAAAAAAACTTCACAAAATGCTATTTTTTACCTTAATGTAAATATACATTATAAGTTTACTTGACTTACGTCAATCAAGATCTAAACCACAACAACTTTCTTATGTCTATTTCATATGCGGTATTTTAGATATTAAAAGTTGCTTCTAAAGCCAAAGCACAGGTACAGTACCGGAGACGTTCAGGAGATAACACGATTAAACATATATATAAGACATGTAGTTTTAGATATTCATCAAAGTTCGCACATATATACATCATATCTTCCCTTGGGAGACCGCAACGTCATTGCCTGAGGGGAAGGAGAGCATCTCTCCGGAGTATATAAGGCAGTAACATCACTCACAGAGCATCAGTTCCACTCGTCTTCTTCACCAAGAATGGTTCTCAAGGTACAGGTTAACATCTCCTGCAGTGATTTTAAACATATTTTGGATTCATAACACTCAACCAGCTTAAGGACTAGAGTTCTTGACTGACTCCAGTGTTTCATCACTAAATACTAAATTATCAACTTCTGAAATTTTATTTGCAGCAGCATATTAAAATGCGAGTGAAGACCTCTTATGGAAGATCATAAAAGTTGGAGAGCCAGGGTTTAAGAGTTGACTTTTGCACGCAATGGAAGCTCAACGCTGCGCATTGTTTCCATAGCTTTAATGTGGCAACAAGCTAATTAAATATAGTGTTAGAAGAAAGAAGGAAGTGTCATGTCTACCTTTTTAACTCTTAACATGTTTGTTAAAAGACAAGCATCAAATAATCATCTACAAGCACTAAACTCCGTTGAAAATGCAGTGAACGAAATTGTTTTTGTATGCAGTATTTATTTTGATATTTGATGTAATAGAAGATATATGTGATTACAATATTTGTATTGTTTTTAACAATATTACAACCACCTGACAGGTTGTGTTGCTGGCGGCTGTTGTGGTGGTAGCTTTGGCCAGCCCAGAGCCTCCTCCCTCCTACCATTACCCATCACCCAGCCCTCAGTACCATCACCCAACCCCAACATACCACCCGCCCACACATAGTCCCACATACCACCCTTACACCACACCCTCAACTTATCGTCCATACACCACACCCTCAACTTATCGTCCATACACCACACCCACAACTTATCGTCCATACACTACACCCTCAGCTTATCATCCATACACCACACATCCGACTCATCATCCATACACCACACATCCAACTTACCCAAACACCACACCTCCCTCGTATCCACACTACACCACACACACAACTAATCATCCATACACCACACCCTATCCATCTTACACTACACCTCCAACATACCGCCCCAGCTACGGTGTCCACACTACTGAGGTGAGTATAACCCATCGCGGGTATAATCCACTGGTCTTTTTACATGTCATCAAAAGAAGCAAGTGATCAATACCAACATAACATTATCATGTGAGACACATGAGCCTGGCTGAGACCGTTCTGGTGAGACACGTGATGTATAGTGATGTTATTGTTATTATTACAGGCTCCTGCTCGGTACTCCTTCAGCTGGAAAGTGAAGGACGACGCTTCCGGCAACGACTTCGGCCAAGACGAGACCCGTGATGGTCCCAACACCCAGGGCTCCTACTATGTGCTGCTTCCCGACGGTCGTCTGGAGAAGGTGACCTACAATGTGAACGGCGACTCCGGCTACTTGGCCCAGGTGACCTACGAGGCCCAGCACACCACACCCCAGCCCTACTATGGCTAGGTCAACACCCTCACCGAGATTGTGTGGCCATTATATTTATTATTTAAACTAATAATCATGTAGAAATGATTCAAGAAATAATAAATGAATATATAATAATTGTGTATACATTTTCTTGCATTAAGTTTATCGTGCATAATGGTAAACAAAATACCTGTTTACCTGAATACAGGTAAACAATATACAAAATACCTGAATATCCATTAAACATATAAGTGACACTTCGAGACCATCATAATGTGGCTGTCAGATTGAAAACCGTACTGTCAGTCTGTTATATAATTTTTCTCCAGGTGTTCTACCCACTTAGTGTTAATTATTTTTTTATAAATCTCTGACTATTACACTTGTCAATGATACAGGTATATAATTGAAGGGGTCTTCCCTACTGCCACGTTTATAGATTGGAACTATGTTAACCTTTTTTCCACACACATATGCTAGGACTCCTGTACACAGGGACGCCTGAAAATTCAGTTGAAGCGGAATGCTAAGCTCAGGTGAGCATTCTTTAAGAACCCAAGGTGAAACTCCATGTGGGGTAACTGCTTTATTCTTTGCTCCTTGAGAATTTTTTCCATTTCGTCTCTACGGGTGTTGTGTAAGGTATTCTATTCCCGTCGTCATTAATTTACATTGACTGGAGATGAGCGTCAGCAAGTAATTGTTATCATGTTCCTATAGAGTGTCAAGATCTTGAAGTAACTTCTTATTTTCAAGTTATGAACTCGAATGATTAGTAAAGAGACTGTTCTTTTATGAAAGAAATGCCACGTAAATCAGAAACCCTTGAATCGTTTCAACTGGCGTCTTTGGGTCTTTGGGACCCTGCTGGAACTATCTTGAGTCCCTGAGAATGTTTTTTTCTGTATTCCAGGGGGAAACAAATAGGATTAAGGACCTGCTCGAAACGCAATGCGTGCTAGTGGCTTTGCAAGAATGTAAGAACTCTTGTATATATAAATATAATAAAAAAAAATAGCTGTCTTCTAGCTGCTGGGCAACTCCGACCGTCAAAGTGGTTGGGCACCATTATTTCCCCTCGTCCCATCCGAGATCCTTATCCTGACCCCTTCCCAGTGCTATATAGTCATAATGGCTTGGTGCTTTCTTCTGATAGTTCCCTTCTATCCTCTCCAGTGATGCATTATAGATCCAATGTAGAAATATATTAAAAATCTATGCAGCTTTTTTCAAAATCTCCCGTCATACTTTTTCTGTTCCCAAAGACTTTGTTTCAATGAGAATCTCATTGCCATAAAATCATCAGGACCTAAAAACAAAGAAAATTGCAGGTTTATTGGCCAAGCGAGGCAGCTATTATTTATTCTCAACAAAATTCCCTAATACAGATGTCTAACCTCTATTTGAAACTATCTTGCAATTTTGCATCTTTTTGTTATATGTCCAACTCAGTAATCGACGGTCAAGACACAATGGTCAATGGCTAGAGTCAAACGTCCCAAAGTCCTCCTCGTTCTGGCTAGCGACAGTTCCTATTAACATAGATGTATTTGTAACCTCTTTCCTTGCATCATTTACAAAATTTGTCTTAGATTATTCCTCTCCATAACTTCAGATAATTCTGTATTTCTATATAAAGAGGAATATTTACGTGTATGTGTGTGTGTGTATACTCACCTAGTTGTGCTTGCTGGAGTTGAGCTGTGGCTCTTTGGTCCCGCTTCTCAACTGTTATCAACTGGTGTACAGATTCTTGAGCCTGTTGGGCTCTGTCAAATCTACAATTGAAACTATGTAAGAAGTCAGCCTCCACCACATAGTTTTTCTAATGCATTCCATTTGTTAACTACTCTGACACTGAAACAAATCTTTATAATGTCTCTGTGGCTCATTTGGATACTAAGTTTCCACCTGTGCCCGTTTGTTTGTGTTCCACATATGCTAAATAGTTTGTCTTTGTCCACCCTGTCAATTCCCCTGATAATTTTGTAGGTGGTAATCATGCCTCCCCTTATTTTTATGTCTTCCAAGGACGTGAGATTTAGCTCCCTTAGTCTTTCATCGTAGCTCATATCTCTCAGTTCTGGGACTAGTCTGGTGACATACATCTGAATCTTCCTTCTCTAATTTTGAATTGTGTTAACTAGGAATGGACGCCAGGCTAGAGCTGCATACTCCAGGAATGGTCTGACATGTTATATAAGGTGCTGAATGATTCCTTACACAAGGAATGTGTGCGTGTGTGTGTGTGTATGTATGTGTGTGTGTGTAATAAACTCATACAGGGAATTTAATACAAAAATATTGCATAACAATTTATTAATTCTTAAATCACTTCTACGCCGTATTTACAATAAATAATATAAATGTAGGCCTCAACGTCGTGGTGTAGGTTTTGTCCTAGCCATAGTAGGGCTGGGGTGTGGTGTGCTGGACCTAGACCTCGTAGGTCACCTGGGCCACGTAGCCGGAGTCGCCATTGACAGTGTAGGTCACCTTCTCCAGACGACCGTCGGGAAGCAGCACATAGTAGGAGCCCTGGGTGTTGGGACCATCACGGGTCTCGTCTTGGCCGAAGTCGTTGCCGGAAGCGTCGTCCTTCACTTTCCAGCTGAAGGAGTACCGAGCAGGAGCCTGTAATAATAACAGTAACATCACTATACATCACGTGTCTCACCAGAACGGTCTCAGCCAGGCTCATGTGTCACATATGATAATGTTATGTTATTGATCACTTGCTTGTATACTGACCTCAGTAGAGGGGACGCCGTAGGTTGGAGGTGGACTGTATGAGGGAGGAGCCTGAGGGCGGGCCAAAGCGACCACCACAAGAGCCGCCATCAACACAACCTGTCAGTAGTTTATTGTGTTTTACACTAGTTCAAAAGCCTTCATATAATCTTTCAGCTTCTGTATATGTATAATACGTTTATAGTGAACATTTACGTAGATTATATGCATATTTTACTTCATCTGAAAATCTACTTTTATTGTTGGATAAGGAAATTATCTGTTCCTACCTCTGTTCGTAAATGCTGCATCAATACATGAGGTCTTTTTTTACAACGGGTTGCATTTTACATAAAATTCAATAAAGAGTTATTTCGTAATGAGTATAAATGTTCATGTTTCTCATTCTAAAAATAAGGTTTAGTTAATAAAATAAATTTACTTATGCATAATAAATAAATGTATTGACGTGAAATGCGTTACCAGAGAGGTTAGCACTGTACCTTGAGAGACATTCTTGGTGAGGATGACTTACCGGACTGATGTTCTGTGAGGAATGCCACCTGTTTATATACTGGAGGATGACACCCCACGGGCCGTGAAGTCACGACCTTCCATGGGACGAGGTACCTGGGCCAAGGGTTTGTGAATGTTTATGAGTGCTTATTCACCTTGAAGTGCTTACTGGGACGACGTCAGGTATTAAGGCCGCCTCTCTGCCGTCACAGGTCAATTCAGTGACTACACACCCGGTTTTCTTATCATATTTACATATATAACTCTATATGGAGTTAGGTGTCTAGTTTTCCTGTACCCCTACAGGGTCGATGCAGTATTCTACAATAGAACAACTAGAACCATTAACTATAGATTGCACTTTAGAATAAACTGCCTCAACGTTCTGATATTCCTCGTTTTGAACATTGTTGTTGTCTGCATCCTGGGACTCACATGGACATGTGAGTCTCAAAAAGGTCAATGGGTCCTTTGCAATTGGCCTTTTATGTTTTGTTAACCTGAGAAATGTTTTTCACCTCACCTCATTGATTTCCCTCCTGCCTATTACCACCACTGACTTGTAATATATATTCTTCTGAAGATGTGTTAATTTATACGAAAGCACATAACTAATTTCATGCCCTATTTTCTAACATGATCAGATATTGCCATGTGTATATGTGTGTGTGTGTAATTCATGAAGAAATTAACATCATGAATCATGTGACAATGTCTGACCACGAAGGAAAATGAAACAAGAAATTCCTTAAGCATTTCATATTAATCAATAGTCAGGGAAGGTCATTCATTCAGCGTCCCATCACTCCAACCAACCTAACCTAACCACTTATTGGTGTATATATACAGAAAGTTTGCTTAGTCCTGGACTTTATTAATCACTAAAAGTAACTTTCTGGTTGGTCAGTAAATTGTTATTGCTGGCTTGTTATCCCTGTCGCGATTATCAGAACTTAATCCCAGCAGAAAGCTAAATAAAAAAAAACTTCACAAAATGCTATTTTTTACCTTAATGTAAATATACATTATAAGTTTACTTGACTTACGTCAATCAAGATCTAAACCACAACAACTTTCTTATGTCTATTTCATATGCGGTATTTTAGATATTAAAAGTTGCTTCTAAAGCCAAAGCACAGGTACAGTACCGGAGACGTTCAGGAGATAACACGATTAAACATATATATAAGACATGTAGTTTTAGATATTCATCAAAGTTCGCACATATATACATCATATCTTCCCTTGGGAGACCGCAACGTCATTGCCTGAGGGGAAGGAGAGCATCTCTCCGGAGTATATAAGGCAGTAACATCACTCACAGAGCATCAGTTCCACTCGTCTTCTTCACCAAGAATGGTTCTCAAGGTACAGGTTAACATCTCCTGCAGTGATTTTAAACATATTTTGGATTCATAACACTCAACCAGCTTAAGGACTAGAGTTCTTGACTGACTCCAGTGTTTCATCACTAAATACTAAATTATCAACTTCTGAAATTTTATTTGCAGCAGCATATTAAAATGCGAGTGAAGACCTCTTATGGAAGATCATAAAAGTTGGAGAGCCAGGGTTTAAGAGTTGACTTTTGCACGCAATGGAAGCTCAACGCTGCGCATTGTTTCCATAGCTTTAATGTGGCAACAAGCTAATTAAATATAGTGTTAGAAGAAGAAGGAAGTGTCATGTCTACCTTTTTAACTCTTAACATGTTTGTTAAAAGACAAGCATCAAATAATCATCTACAAGCACTAAACTCCGTTGAAAATGCAGTGAACGAAATTGTTTTTGTATGCAGTATTTATTTTGATATTTGATGTAATAGAAGATATATGTGATTACAATATTTGTATTGTTTTTAACAATATTACAACCACCTGACAGGTTGTGTTGCTGGCGGCTGTTGTGGTGGTAGCTTTGGCCAGCCCAGAGCCTCCTCCCTCCTACCATTACCCATCACCCAGCCCTCAGTACCATCACCCAACCCCAACATACCACCCGCCCACACATAGTCCCACATACCACCCTTACACCACACCCTCAACTTATCGTCCATACACCACACCCTCAACTTATCGTCCATACACCACACCCACAACTTATCGTCCATACACTACACCCTCAGCTTATCATCCATACACCACACATCCGACTCATCATCCATACACCACACATCCAACTTACCCAAACACCACACCTCCCTCGTATCCACACTACACCACACACACAACTAATCATCCATACACCACACCCTATCCATCTTACACTACACCTCCAACATACCGCCCCAGCTACGGTGTCCACACTACTGAGGTGAGTATAACCCATCGCGGGTATAATCCACTGGTCTTTTTACATGTCATCAAAAGAAGCAAGTGATCAATACCAACATAACATTATCATGTGAGACACATGAGCCTGGCTGAGACCGTTCTGGTGAGACACGTGATGTATAGTGATGTTATTGTTATTATTACAGGCTCCTGCTCGGTACTCCTTCAGCTGGAAAGTGAAGGACGACGCTTCCGGCAACGACTTCGGCCAAGACGAGACCCGTGATGGTCCCAACACCCAGGGCTCCTACTATGTGCTGCTTCCCGACGGTCGTCTGGAGAAGGTGACCTACAATGTGAACGGCGACTCCGGCTACTTGGCCCAGGTGACCTACGAGGCCCAGCACACCACACCCCAGCCCTACTATGGCTAGGTCAACACCCTCACCGAGATTGTGTGGCCATTATATTTATTATTTAAACTAATAATCATGTAGAAATGATTCAAGAAATAATAAATGAATATATAATAATTGTGTATACATTTTCTTGCATTAAGTTTATCGTGCATAATGGTAAACAAAATACCTGTTTACCTGAATACAGGTAAACAATATACAAAATACCTGAATATCCATTAAACATATAAGTGACACTTCGAGACCATCATAATGTGGCTGTCAGATTGAAAACCGTACTGTCAGTCTGTTATATAATTTTTCTCCAGGTGTTCTACCCACTTAGTGTTAATTATTTTTTTATAAATCTCTGACTATTACACTTGTCAATGATACAGGTATATAATTGAAGGGGTCTTCCCTACTGCCACGTTTATAGATTGGAACTATGTTAACCTTTTTTCCACACACATATGCTAGGACTCCTGTACACAGGGACGCCTGAAAATTCAGTTGAAGCGGAATGCTAAGCTCAGGTGAGCATTCTTTAAGAACCCAAGGTGAAACTCCATGTGGGGTAACTGCTTTATTCTTTGCTCCTTGAGAATTTTTTCCATTTCGTCTCTACGGGTGTTGTGTAAGGTATTCTATTCCCGTCGTCATTAATTTACATTGACTGGAGATGAGCGTCAGGAAGTAATTGTTATCATGTTCCTATAGAGTGTCAAGATCTTGAAGTAATTTCTTATTTTCAAGTTATGAACTCGAATGATTAGTAAAGAGACTGTTGTTTTATGAAAGAAATGCCACGTAAATCAGAAACCCTTGAATCGTTTCAACTGGCGTCTTTGGGTCTTTGGGACCTTGCTGGAACTATCTTGAGTCCCTGAGAATGTTTTTTTCTGTATTCCAGGGGGAAACAAATAGGATTAAGGACCTGCTCGAAACGCAATGCGTGCTAATGGCTTTGCAAGAATGTAAGAACTCTTGTATATATAAATATAATAAAAAATAGCTGTCTTCTAGCTGCTGGGCAACTCCGATCGTCAAAGTGGTTGGGCACCATTACTTCCCCTCGTCTCATCCGAGATCCTTATCCTGACCCCTTCCCAGTGCTATATGGTCATAATGGCTTGGTCCTTTCTTCTAATAGTTCCCTTATATCCTCTCCAGTGATGCATTATAGATCCAATGTAGAAATATATTAAAAATCTTTGCAGCTTTTTTCAAAATCTCCCGTCATACTTTTTCTGTTCCCAAAGACTTTGCTTCAATGAGAATCTCATTGCCATAAAATCATCAGGACCTAAAAACAAGGAAAATTGCAGGTCTATTGGCCAAGCGAGGCAGCTATTATTTATTCTCAACAAAATTCCCTAATACAGATGTCTAACCTCTATTTGAAACTATCTTGCAATCCCGCATCTTTTTGTTATATGTCCAACTCAGTAATCGACGGTCAAGACACAATGGTCAATGGCTAGAGTCAGACGTCCCAAAGTCCTCCTCGTTCTGGCTAGCGACAGGTCCTATTAACATAGATGTATTTGTAACCTCTTTCCTTGCATCATTTACAAAATTTGTGTTAGATTTCTCCATAACTTTAGATAATTCTGTATTTCTATATAATGAAGAATATGTACGTGTATGTGTGTGTGTGTGTGTGTGTGTGTGTGTATGTGTGTGTACTCACCTAGTTGTGCTTGCTGGAGTTGAGCTGTGGTTCTTTGGTCCCGCCTCTCAACTGTTATCAACTGGTGTACAGATTCTTGAGCCTGTTGGGCTCTGTCAAATCTACAATTGAAACTCTGTATGGAGTCAGCCTCCACGACATCACTTTCTAATGCATTCCATTTGTTAACTACTCTGACACTGAAATAAATCTTTATAATGTCTCTGTGGCTCATTTGGATAATAAGTTTCCACCTGTGTCCGTTTGTTTGTGTTCCACATATGCTAAATAGTTTGTCTTTGTCCACCCTGTCAATTCCTCTGATAATTTTGTAAGTGGTGATCATGTCTCCTCTTATTCTTCTGTCTTCCAGGGACGTGAGGTTTAGCTCCCTTAGTCTTTCATCGTAGCTCATACCTCTCAGTTCTGGGACTAGTCTGGTGACATACCTCTGAATCTTCCTTCTCTTATTTTGTATTGTGTTAACTAGGAATGGATGGACGCCAGGCTAGAGCTGCATACTCCAGGATTGGTCTGACATAAGTGTTATATAAGGTTCTGAATGATTCCTTACACAAGGAATGTGTGTGCGTGGGTGTATTCGTGTGTGTATGTGTGTGTGTAATAAATTCAGGCAGGGAATTTAATATAAAAATATTGCATAACAATTTATTAATTCTTAAATCATTTCTACACCGTATTTACAATTTATAATATAAATATGGGCCTCAACGTCTAGGTGTGGGGTTTGTCCTAGCCATAGTAGGGCTGGGGTGTGGTGTGCTGGACCTGGCCCTCGTAGGTCACCTGGGCCACGTAGCCGGAGTCGCCGTTGACAGTGTAGGTCACCTTCTCCAGACGACCGTCGGGAAGCAGCACATAGTAGGAGCCCTGGGTGTTGGGACCATCACGGGTCTCGTCTTGGCCGAAGTCGTTGCCGGAAGCGTCGTCCTTCACTTTCCAGCTGAAGGAGTACCGAGCAGGAGCCTGTAATAATAACAATAACATCAGTATACATCACGTGTCTCACCAGAGCAGTCTCAGCCAGGTTCATGTGTCACATATGATAATGTTATGTTATTGATCACTTGCTTGTATACTGACCTCAGTAGAGGGGACGCCGTAGGTTGGAGGTGGACTGTATGAGGGAGGAGCCTGAGGGCGGGCCAAAGCCACCACCACAAGAGCCGCCATCAACACAACCTGTCAGTAGTTTATTGTGTTCATGTACACATATACCAAAGTGGATTTATACGAAGAAAAAATATAAAATTATCTACTTCTAGTTTATATATATTTTGCATTTTACACTAGTTCGAAAGCCTTCATATAATCTTTCAGCTTTTGTATATGTATAATACGTTTATAATGAACTTTTACATATATGCATATTTTACTTCATCTGAAAATCGACTTTTTTTCTTGGATAAGGAAATTATCTGTTCCTATCTTTGTACATAAATGCTGCATCAATACATGAGGTCTTTTTTACAACGGGTTGAATTTTACATAAAATTCTATAAAGAAATATTTCGATTATGCATTCAATTATATACTTATTTGACATTGATAACCGGTAAAATAGGTTCCCCAGGAAAACTAACCAATAGATTTTAAATAACTAATTTGTTCATTCTTTTTTTCAAGACTTTTTATATATAAATTATCTTATACTATTTTCAGTGTAAATTAGGTTTAGTAAATACTCTTGGTCTTATGTATCAAAAACAAACTGAAGTATGTATTTAACAGAGCATATTATATAATATTTACTAATTAAATATTCATTTTGAGAACGAAGTCAATACCCTTAAAACTAGGACATAGACCATCTATCAAGGCCTAACGGGACCATATCCTTGGCCTAACCAAAGGTTTCTAGGTCAATCCTTGGTGAACACCTTGTTTGACCAAATATGTATTTGGTAAGGCTTCGAGAGGTCATGTTGTTTTGTCTGACTTGTTTCAAGGTTTGATTTTCAGACTGAAGTTTACAATTTTCAATGAGTAATAATAATTCATCTTTAGTATATTTAGCCTCAGTTGATATATGTACTATAAATTTGTTGGATGGGTTGAAATTGAACAGTTATTGCCTAATGAGTATAAATGTTCATGTTTCTCATTCTAAAAATAAGGTTTAGATAATAAAATAAATTTACTTATGTATAATAAATAAATGTATTGCCGTGAAATACGTTACCAGAGAGCTTAGTTTAGCACTGTACCTTGAGAGACATTCTTGGTGAGGATGACTTACCGGACTGATGTTCTGTGAGGAATGCCACCTGTTTATATACTGGAGGATGACACCCTGCGGGCCGTGAAGTCACGACCTTCCATGGGACGAGGTACCTGGGCCAAGGGTTTGTGAATGTTTATGTGTGCTTATTCACCTTGAAGTGCTTACTGGGACGACGTCAGGTATTAAGGCCGCCTCTCTGCCGTCACAGGTCAATTCAGTGACTACTCACCCGGATTTCTTGTCATATTTACATATAAAACTCTATATGGAGTTAGGTGTCTAGTTTTCCTGTACCCCTACAGGGTCGATGCAGTATTCTACAATGGAACAACTAGAACCAGCAACTATAGATTGGGCTGTAGAATAAACTCGCTCAATGTACTGATATTCCTCGTTTAGAACATTGTTGCCGTCTGTTTGGTCAATTCCCCTTAAAATCTTGAATGTCGTTTTTTAATCTGCTTTGTTTCTTTTTTTCCTCCAGCATCGTGAGGTCCAGCACCTCTCAGTCTTTTATCGATGCTCAAGAACGAGTCTTTTTTTCTATATAATTATATGGTTTTGTTTCATTGAGGGTTCAGTGCCAATGCAGCATATTCTGTGTCTCACATAGGCTATGTAGTCTAAGTTCCTGAAAGCTTTGCGACCGTAGGAAAGCTTAGTCTAAGTTGCCTATGTTATTCTGCTGACCTGTGGCTCTAGTGTGGGATCTGAAGTTAAGACTATTTCCAAGTCTTTTCTGAAATAGGAAGTTGCTTCTGTTTTTTTATTCTGTAGTGTATTTGGGCTTTTCGCTGTCCTGCTAATATTCACATAATTTTGAATATCTGTGGGTTAATCTTGTTGTATATATTCAGACCTGCTCTGGAGAATAATTTAGTCATGTTATTTTACAATTCATCTTTGTGCTGAGTATTTCTATTAGTTTTGCATCTTAACCAAACGTTGAATTGAATGAACTTACGTCATTTATTTTATTTATTTTATGCATCGTAAGAAACAGAATGGTACTTAGTTTTGACTCTAGTGGTACTTCATTTATTTCCTCTCTCTACACTGATGTTTTCCTTCGGTCCTTTGCACTCTTCTCGAGTGATTATTCCTTATTCAACTTGTATTCTTCCTTATACATCAGTCTGCTTCTCTAGTTAGAATAAGTGTCTCTTGTGAAGGTTAATAATCTTTATAACAAATACAATGGTCTCAACATTCAGGTGAGTGTGTTGACAGCCATAGACAGTCGAGATGTGTGCGGTGCCTGGCCCTCGTAGGTCACCTGAACCACGTAGCTAGAGTCGCCTTTGAGAGTGTATGCCCACCTTCTCCACACGACCGTCGGGAAGCAGCACGGAATAAGAGCCCTGGGTGTAGGGGTATTCATAGGTCTTATGTTGCCCGAATTCGTTATCTGAAGCGTCGTCCATTACATTCCGCCGGAGCCTACAATAATAACAATAACATTAGTATACATCGCGTGTCTCACCAGTGGCGCCTCAGCCCGATTCTTGTGTCACATGTAAGAATGCTATGTTTGTATTAGTCACTTGCTTGTTGTGATGATCGCCATAAAGGCATTTAGGCAGCCTTGCTCACTGTGGGTTATACTCACCTCTGCACTATATATAGTGGGAACTTCCTAGGTGGGTCCAGGAGTCAGAGGGCGGTAGGTGGGCTCCGTGGTGAGGCTTGGTATATGTTGACGGGTATATCTGCAATGCAATAATAACCATAACATCAGTATACATCACGTGTCTCACCAAAGTGGTCTCAGCCAGGCTCATGTGTCACACATTATTCCTATACATAGCACTCAAACCTCAACTTGTATTTAATTTTACTGAAAGCCTTCAGCAAAGCAATTTAAGCATTACTTCATAGTCACTTCTCTACCAAATGACCCGAGGACGGAATTAGCAAAATAAAGAATGCACAATATTCTTACTGGCGGCGTGTCTGAGTTTACAGGGTGATTTCCTCTGCTAATTATTTTGTTTACAGTTTCTTCGTAATAGTTCACTCAACCACAGCTTCACTATGCGGTCGTGTACCAGCCCGTGCTAATCATCAATGACCAGGTGCTTGTAATTTAGTGATTCAAACTCCGTTTACGAATAAAATTACTCAACATGTCGTCAAGTTGGACTTGTCCAAGCTGCTGTCGACCCTAAAGACGTATTCACCAATTTTTAATAGTATTGCGTTTTTAAAATCATCATTTTCTTGTATAAAAATTACTATTATTATTGATGCAAAAACTACGCATCAGAAGATGGAGAAAGGAAGACCTTTCTGTACGTCCTGGACCATTATCTCGTATTGTCACGTAACAGCCCGTCCTTGTAACAGACCGTCCTCGTAACAGCCCGTCCTCGTAACAGCCCGTCCTCGTAACAGCCCGTCCTCGTAACAGCCCGTCCTCGTAACAGCCCGTCCTTGTAACAGCCCGTCCTTGTAACAGCTCGTCCTTGTAACAGCCCGTCCTCGTAACAGCCCGTCCTCGTAACAGCCCGTCCTCGTAACAGCTCGTCCTCGTAACAGCTCGTCCTCGTAACAGCCCGTCCTTGTAACAGCCCGTCCTTGTAACAGCTCGTCCTTGTAACAGCCCGTCCTCGTAACAACCCGTCCTCGTAACAGCTCGTCCTCGTAACAGCTCGTCCTCGTAACAGCCCGTCCTTGTAACAGCTCGTCCTCGTAATAGCCCGTCCTCGTAATAGCCCGTCCTCGCAACAACCCGTCCTCGTAACAGCCTGTACGCATAGCAGCTCGTTCACATAATGTCCAAATACTCGCTATTCCAGCGGCCAAAACCCCTTACATAGCTAAGTTAACATCCACACCAGGACACTCACTCAATATATTTGTTACTAGGAGGAGGAGGGGAGAGATCGGGTCTCTCACACCTTCCCCTCCCATCCTCAAAATCACTCACTTTCCCAGGTCTCTCGCCTCTCTTCCCCTATTCCCCCTATCCCACACGCTTCACCTTTCTCTCCACGTCCATTCCCGCCTGAAATTCCTTTCTGGTAGAATCATTCGTGAAGCAGCAGAGGTCCGTAGTGAGAAGGAAGACATTAGTATTGAAAGACTTCATGGAGTGGCAAACCACAGGGGTCGGAACTAAGGCCCATATCCTGTTCCTTTTATTTGCAAATGACCCCAAGGATGACATTAATTCAGTCAATGTTTCCAGGAAATGCAAGACTATTAGGAAGAGTTTGAACACAGAAAAACTGTATATCGACTTGAGAATGGTCCAGGACGGACCGGAACGTCGTCGTCCCTTCACCTTCTAGTGTGTGGTCTGGTCAACATACTTCAGCCACGTTATTGTGACTCCTCGTCTGCATAAAAGGACATTCTCCAAAATAGGTTTGAACATTGGCAACACGTCTTTAATCCCCCCAAAAATGCTTAGTTACGAGGATATTAACAGGAATAAGAAAACCGCATGTGCGCTTCTGAACAAAACAGAAGCAGTATTCTGCTTAACATAGGGCTTGGAAGTAGTCTTAACTTCAGATCTAAAACTAGAGACACATTGGCAGCGTTTGTCAAGTTTTCCTACGTTTTGACAGCTTCCAAGAACTTGAACAAAGGAATTTTACAAATTCTAAATTTAACTAATATGAGACACACTCGCGAATAGTTACACACACACACACACACACACACACACACACACACACACATATTAATATATATTTACAAACAGACACTTAACCTTGACCGAGGCACCTCTTCACTTGGAAGGTCGTGACGTCACGGCCCGCGGGGTGTCATCCTCCAGTATATAAACAGGTGGCATCCCTCACAGAGCATCAGTCCAGTAAGTCATCCTCACCAAGAATGTCTCTCAAGGTACAGTGCTAACCTCTCTTAAAGCATTTTTATTTCAAGAGATATTTTATATTATTCATGACTATTTAAAAATGAGTAAATTAATAATGAAGAGTCTATTTTTAAATATAACATTATATAGTGAAACGTAATTTTGTTCTGTTTCAGTAAATATTTTGTTATTCACACTCGTGATGGTCTAAGATAGGAATAAAATAACCATTACAATACATAGGTTACTTGTCATGTGTTCTGCATTTATCAATTACTGTGAATAAATAGGAGTAATAATTCAGTGGGGTGTTTGAATCATGACTTCGTAGAAATAACATAACAGTTGCTAAAATGATCTCACATTTGTATGAAAAAAATAAACACATAGGCATTTGCCCACTGAACTGTATTAGTTTAATATCACGCCAAGTAAAATTCTTGCATTAATAATAATACACAAATTTATAATAAATCAAACATAAATTTAAATATCAAAAATATATTTAAGCTTTAGAAACTTTGCATAGAATAAATGTTTAGATTAAATTTACAAACTGTTTTCAGGTTGTGTTGATCGCGGCTCTTGTCATGGTCGCCTTGGCCCGTCCCGAACCTCCTCCTCCTTCTCACTATCCACGACCTATATACGGCGTCCCTTCTACGGAGGTGAGTATAACCCACAGTGGGCAAGGCTGCCCACATGTCTCTGTGACAATGGTCTAAACAAGCAAGTGACCAATACTATCATAACTTTATCATATGTGACACATGAGTCTGGCTGAGACTGCTCTGGTGAGACACGTATTGTATTCTGATGTTACTGTTATTATTACAGGCTCCTGCTCGGTACTCCTTCAGCTGGAAAGTGAAGGACGACGCTTCCGGTAACGACTTCGGCCAAGACGAGACCCGTGATGGTCCCAACACCCAGGGCTCCTACTATGTGCTGCTTCCCGACGGTCGTCTGGAGAAGGTGACCTACACTGTCAACGGCGACTCCGGCTACGTGGCCCAGGTGACCTACGAGGGTCAGGTCCAGCACACTACACCACAGCCCTACTATGGCTAGGACAACACCCACATGAAGACGTTCTGGCTATAACATATAGAAATGAGAGTAATAATCGTGTAAATATAATTTAACAAATAAACTTCTATGCAATATTTTTGTATTCAATTCCCTGCACGAAATTCATCGTACATTATGTCTTAAAAAGTACCATATAAACCATTCGTATACCTGTATCCAGGCAGTAAATGTTCATCCTTAACACACACTATTTTGACTGGTTTAATTCATTTATATTTCATTTTTAGGAAGCCATTGTCAATTTTATAACTTTTCGCGATAAATTCCCCAAAAATTAATATTTTATATCTTCCACTGAACACTTGACTGGGCTCTAACACAACACTGTTCTCACGATTTCCCACAACGAAAAAATACAAGGTGTAACATACCCAATGAAACCTTCCAATGAATAGAAACTTGTAATTTTGTGAGCATCTGCTTCTTAAAGTACTTTGTAATTTGTACGTTGTCAGCCCTAACGTATAATAACGGGAAGTACAAGCTGAGAGAATGGCTTGTCCAACCCATCTCTTTCACACTTTTGTTTATCAATACTTAATTTGCTAAAAGCATTAAAGGAGTTCTTCTTATCCCCAAGCCCGGCCCGAGGCCAGGCTTGACTTTGAGAGTTTGGTCCACTAGGTTCTTGCTTGTAGCGGCCCACAGGCCCACATATCCACCACAGCCCGGGGGTCAAGGTTTTGTTTGTCTGTGAATGCGTATTAATGTGTGTGTGAAGGACGTGTGTGTGTGTGTTGTGTGTGTGTGTGTTGTGTTGTGTGTGTTGTGTGTGTGTGTGTGTGTGTGTGTGTGTGTGTGTGTGTGTGTGTGTGTGTGTGTACTCACCTATTTGTGCTTGCGGGGGTTGAGCTTTGGCTCTTTGGTTCCGCCTCAGGACCAGGGGTTGTGTGTGTGTGTGTGTGTGTGTGTGTGTGTGTGTACTCACCTATTTGTGCTTGCGGGGGTTGAGCTTTGGCTCTTTGGTCCCGCCTCAGGACCAGGGGTTGTGTGTGTGTGTGTGTGTGTTTCACCCTGAAGAGCTTCTTGGGACCAGTGTCACCCGCTTCTCGGTCATCATCACAGGTGAATGCACTGACTCCTCTCACCGGAATATATAATCATATTTACATCTAAAACTATGCATTGAGTTGGCAACAACGTCTTCCTTATCTAATTCATTTTTCTTCCGAGACTCTTGTTATAGAGATTTTTCCATCTTTGTGAGTCATATGTGTCTCGATTTTCCCCTCTGAGTCATCATAATGATATTCCTCGGTTTGAATATTGTTGTCTGCTTAGCCAGTTCTTCCTAATGTCTTGAAAGTTATTACAAAATCTGACATGTTTCTTTTCTCCAGGACGGTGTGACCCGTTTTCCTGGGTTTTATATTTAAGATCATTATCGAGTCTTGTTACATATCTCTGCACCTTTTCAAGTTTTATTTTGTGTTCCTTTAGGCGAAGGTTTAATGCCTGGACAGCATATTCATGAGTGCGTTTCACGTAGGTTATATTCGGCTTTCATGAGACACTTTTGTCCAAGTTCCTGAAAGTTGTCCGGACGTAAGAAAGCTTGGCATGTGTTGTCGAAGTCATTTTGCTTTATGTGTTCCTTAAGTGTTAGATCTGAAGCTAGGACTAATTTCAAGTCTTTTTTTTTTCGAGTAGAAAGCTACTTCTGCTGTGTTCTGTAGTGCATTTGAGGTTTTTTCAATCCTGTTAATATCTTCATAATTTGACGGCTTTTTTCTGGGTTAAAGTCTTCTTGCCAATTTTCAAACCCATTTTGGAGAATTCATGTCGTCCTTTAGGTCGTTCGCAAATAGGTCACTTACACCAATGGGGAGCTTCTAGAAGTTTCCAGACAATCGTTCATGTGCATAGTAGCTGCCCTGCAATTGGTCGGCTCTGAAAGCCACGTTCCCATTGGGTTAGGCACCTGTCTCGACAGAGAAAGGCAGTCTAGAAAGGTCTACCAGCCACGTGCATAGGGAAAGACCAGGTCATTCTGTGTAACAAGCACCCACAGGAATGACGTATCTTAACGAGAGTCGTCACAGCGACGTCCTTTGGACTTAGAGGACCTCTAGAGCAATTCCATTTAGTCAAGTGATAGATAATTATTGGCTCAAGAGGAGCTCAAGAAGTTTAGAGGAGTAATAGACTGGATTTGGCTTGTAGCATCACCTCCCTTGTGTTGTGTTGATACGCTGCGTAACTACCCAATTATTACTCAAGCATGTGGTTAACGAGCCACGTACTTGCCTGCATTAGGTACTCGTCATGTAACTAATCAAAGTACACAAATTACCTACTGCCATTACTTGATTGTGTCTTGTCAACGACAGGAAACACCACTGATCACTGGAGGGATGAGCTGGTGCCCTCAGAGAGAGAGAGACGTCATTGGTCTTTCATTCATTCATGAAAACCATCGTTTATTCCCACTTCGATGGTTAACGAGGTGGGAATAAACGTGTGTAACTGTGACTGGGGGTACAGGAAGGTCGACCATACATGTGAGTACTCTGTCAATCGTTCCAATAGGTTACCCGGTGTTTGGTTCTTAGGAATCGACCATCTGGTTTGTATAGGCTTGGAGTCTGACGATCGAGGTAGCGAGCTGTACTGACTGACTCTCGTTAACCTGAGTGGTAACGCCTGTCAGCTGAGTTGTGTCAGATCGGTTAAGGTCGACACACTTATAGTTATTTGTGACCGCAGTGTTCAGTGGTTGAGTGTTGTTACACTCTGAAAGGAGTGTGGTTGAATCGTTAGTACTCAGTATATATTATTGTGTATTATCCTCTTACTAGTACTGGTCATAGGACCATTTGCATTATACAGATTGTGTGTCATGTTATGTGCTATCTCTTACAGGAATTATTATAGTTCTGTACAATTTATATAATTCTGTGTTGAAATAGGATTATGATCGCTTTGCAGACATGCGTTATTGTCTGACATTTGTGTTTTAAGTGTACCGTGACACATCAGTCAATTACCCTTGTTTTGCGAGTGTGAAGAGAGTTGTTCACGAGTGTTTCATTTAGACCAGAAACAAAGTGTATCTTAGAAATGACGCTTTTGGGACCCTGCTGGAACCATCTTGCTTCCCTGGGGATTCCTCATATGTTTCTTAGGCACTTTAAAATCCTTCAAGCACGTTGCCTCTCACTTCATTTTTTCTTATATATGTGACGAGTTCATTTTTACTCTTCCTCACATGGAGACACTTCCTCGTGTCTCGGTCTTTGCTACTATTGACCCTCTATCCCCTCAAGGGTAGGCTTTTGAGGTAGTTCAGTATTAATATGGGCACTATGACAGATTCTTGATGAACTCCATCTATTGCTCTGTGACAATCCTATGTTTGTTATCCCTAATATTGGTTCTTTGTCTCTCGCTTGTTAGTTACCCTTTCACCCTGATCGGCACTCTCTCTGGTATTCTCCCTGAGTCTCGTTTGAATAATAGTCTTGCATATGTAACTGTGTCAAAGTGTTTTTGGCAGTCTAGAAATGTGCATACAATCTATTCTCTTTTTGCAGGCGATGAGTCACAATAACGTGGCTGAAGTATGATGACCAGACCACACACTAGAAGTTGAAGGGACGACGACGTTTCGGTCCGTCCTGGACCATTCTCAAGTCGATTGTGAGAATGGTCCAGGACGGACCGAAACGTCGTCGTCCCTTCAACTTCTAGTGTGTGGTCTGGTCATCATTATTCTCTTTTTGTCCAATATTTTTGTCAAACATTTTTGTAGAACCAAAGAATGTTTGAATTACAAGTTAAGAATTTAATTTCAATTTAATGTAAATCTCTCTGTTTTCTGTTGCTTAGGTAACCCCTTATCCACTGAAGCACTTGTCATTCTTGACTGTTTCTCTAACTTATGCACCAGCCTCGTATGAGGTACGCTGCCAGCTGCTTTCTGACATTCCAAGAAAATGCAGTCTACCCACCTTTTTTTTTTTTTTTTGCTTAACTTTTGTCACCTGATCATAGAATTCTATTAAACCTGTGGGCAAGATTTGCCATCCTTGAATCTATGCTGGTTATGAGTTACAAAGTTCTTTCTCATATATTCTATAGACTGGTTCTCTGACGTGTTTTTAAGGGCTATTAGGAAAGATTAAATTAATACATGGAAGTGAAAACTAGAATATTGCATACTTATTTATTATTTATTAAATAATGTTTTCAATATTTTTACACTAAATTATATATATATATTAAGAGCCTCAACGTCCAGGTGTGGTTGTTGTCCTAGCCATAGTAGGGCTGGGGTGTGGTGTGCTGGACCTGGCCCTCGTAGGTCACCTGGGCCAAGTAGCCGGAGTCGCCCTTGACAGTGTAGGTCACCTTCTCCAGACGACCGTCGGGAAGCAGCACATAGTAGGAGCCCTGAGTGTTGGGACCATCACGGGTCTCGTCTTGGCCGAAGTCGTTGCCGGAAGCGTCGTCCTTCACTTTCCAACTGAAGGAGTACCGAGCAGGAGCCTGTAATAATAACAGTAACATCAGTATACATCACGTGTCTCACCAGAGCGGTCTCAGCCAGGCTCATGTGTCACACATGATAATGTTATGATAGTATTGGTCACTTGCATGTTTTGACCATTGTCACAGAGACATGTGGGCAGCCTTGCCCACTGTGGGTTATACTCACCTCAGTAGTGGGGACGCCGTAGATGGGACCAGGTGTCGGAGGTCGGTAAGTGGGACCTGATGTCGTGGGCCGATAGAATGTAGGAGCCTGAGGTCCAGCTGACGTAGCGACGACAACAGCAGCAACCACCACAATCTATGGATAGTTTTAATAAAAACATGAAGTCATAATAAACTGTATACATCTAATGTATATTTTTGTTTACTCCTACACGTTGCACTTAAACCTCCATACATAAATTTTGCTTTCATATAACTGCTTGTCATGAAGCCTCCAACAAAGTAATTGAATCTTTAGCTCGTAGTCAGTTCTCCGCCACATTGCCACAGGATGAAGGCAATTAAACTATATTAAGAATGTAGTACAATATTACTAGATACGTGGGTGAGTAACCAGAACCATTACCTACTCTAATGGTCTTGTTTATTGAGTCGCTTCATAATCGTCACCTCCGACAGCGGCTTCCCTAAATGGCCATTACACGTCCAGAGCTATACATTGACAAATGACTAGACCACAAACTAGAATGTGAAGGGACGACGACGTTTCGGTCCGTCCTGGACTATTCTTAAGTCGATTGTGAACACAATCGACTTGAGAATGGTCTAGGACGGACCGAAACGTCGTCGTCCCTTCACATTCTAGTGTGTGGTCTGGTCATCATACTTTAGCCACGTTATTGTGACTCATCGCCTGCACATTGACAAATTTCCTACGGTAATCTATATACAACCACTCTACATTTTGTCAAAATCTGTTTTAATCTAAAATAGGGATAAACCATGCTCTTGGACCCCCAAACGTTTCTCTCTACAGTTATCAAATATAGTCATTTCCCCAATATAAACAATATTCATATTCTTCGTTGTGTTAAATGGGTTTAGACAGATGAAAAACAAACTTAAATGTACTAAGAATTACACTGAAATCACGTTGCCAGAAAGTTGCTTTACCTTGAGAGACATGATTCTAGAGGATGATTTACCAGACTGATGCTCTGTGAGGGATGCCACCTGTTTATATACTGGAGGATGACACCCTGCGAGCCGTGACGTCACGAAATCCAATGGGACGAGGTGCCTAGGTCAAGGACTTGTGTGTATATATATATATATATATATATATATATATATATATATATATATATATATATATATATATATATATATATATATATATAGTCCCAGCAAGGGCATTTCAAATGCCCTTGCTGGGAATAGAACCTCCGCCTGCGTGATGCAAAGCCGAGTGCTGTACCACTGCACCACCACGTTACAAAGCCGAGTGCTGTACCACCACCCAACAAAGCCGAGTGCTGTACCACTGTACCACCACGTTACAAAGCCGAGTGCTGTACCACCACCCAACAAAGCCGAGTACTGTACCACTGTACCACCACCACCCTACAGCAGCATGAGGGGAGTCTTTATGAACACATTCAACTCCGTCACCGAGTGTATTCAGGTTATGTGGTCAACAATTTCATCTATTCCAGGTTCAGGCTACGGAACATACATTATCAAATGATAAACCTGAACAGTACACAGGCTGCATTTTAAATATTTGAAAATTCCAAGTAGCTTTGGGACCTCCATAAATAATTTTCGCTTTCATAGAACTGCTTGTCTGAAAGCCTCCAGCAAAACAATTGAATCATTACCTCATAGTCGGTTCTCCGCCATATTACCCGGGGATGAAGGTAACTAAACTGTAAAGAATGTAGTATAATTTTACAAGATACGAGGCTGAGTAAACATGACCATTACCTACACTAATGGTCTTGTTTACTGAATCTTTTCATGATAATCTACTCAGTCAGGGACTTCACTATTTGGCCATGTCTAAAGCTCTATCACTGACAATTCGTCCTTATATATATATTTATACCGGCCTTTTTCAACTTATCTACAATATTAATTTTAACCTGAAATATGGCGTACAACTACTCTCTTAAATGGAACCCAAACACCTTCCTTCAGTATGTTTAGTTAATGTCATCTCTCGAGTTATTTAAACGTCATATTCTTCTTCTCGTTATAAAATTCAGATAGATGCAAAATAGACCCTCAAGTGTACTAAAAATTCTACTAAGCATACATTGCTATTGCATTACAAGAGAAGTTAGCACTTTACCTTGAGAGGCATGCTTCTCAAGGATATATATATATATATATATATATATATATATATATATATATATATATATATATATATATATATATATATATATATATATATATATATATGTATATATTAAGGGTATTACCTCCAGTGCAATTGTAGATAGACATAGCCTCAAATAAGAAAATAAAGAGTATTCAGAGAAGACCTTGTGTTTTCTAACTGAACACTTTAATATTTTCTTCTATTGCCACCCCTATTTTTTCTATTTTCTATTCCAAATAACAGCGTCCAATGGGCTACTCGGTTAGTGTGAGAGTAGCCACCTGTTGTGCCAGCAGGTTCCAGTTCTTGCTATTTGACACCGACGTTCTAGCTGTTGGTTGTCTAATCCAATGACTCCTGGCCTATTGTGTGTGTGTGTGTATGAATGAGAGAGCTTTAGACATGGCCAAATAGTGATGTCCCTGACTGAGTGGATTATCATGAAAAGATTCAGTAAACTTCCTTCTGTCCCTTCTTCTGTGTGTGTGTGTGTGTGTGTGTGTGTGTGTGTGTACTCACCTAGTTGTGTTTGCGGGGGTTGAGCTCTGGCTCTTTGGTCCCGCCTCTCAACCGTCAATCAACAGGTGTACAGATTCCTGAGCCTATCGGGCTCTATCATATCTACACTTGAAACTGTGTATGGAGTCAGCCTCCACCACATCACTTCCTAATGCATTCCATTTGTCAACCACTCTGACACTAAAAAAGTTCTTTCTAATATCTCTGTGGCTCATTTGGGCACTCAGTTTCCACCTGTGTCCCCTTGTGCGTGTTCCCCTTGTGTTAAATAGACTGTCTTTATCTACCCTATCAATTCCCTTCAGAATCTTGAATGTGGTGATCATGTCCCCCCTACATGTCACACACATGTGTGTGTGTGTGTACTCACCAAGTTGGGTTTGCGGGAGTTGAACTTTGCGCTCTTTGCGTGTGTTTACTCACCTAGTTGTGCTTGCGGGGACTGAGCTCTGCTCTTTCGGCCCGCCTTTCAATTGTCAATCAATCAGCTGTTACTAACTACTATTTCCCCCCCCCCACACACACACCAGGAAGCCGTCTGTAACAGCTGTCTAATTCCCAGGTACCTATTTACTGCTAGGTAATAAGGGCATCAGGTTAAAGTAACTCTGCCCATTTTGTTTCTGCCATCACGGGGATCGAACCCGAACCCTAGGATTACGAGTACAGAGCGCTGTCCACTCAGCTATCAGGCCTCCATGCGTATGTGTGTGTGTGTGTGTGTGTGCGCGCGCGCGCTTGTGTGTTTAAGACCGGTATTTAAAAAAACAGTCCTGTTATATAAATTTAAAGATAAAATTCCTTGACTGATTTTAGTAAATTAAGTATTGATAAACAAAAGTGTGAGAGAGATGGGTTGAGCAACCTCATCCTATCAGCTTATACGTCCTGTTTTTGTATGTTAGGCTCCCCAACGTACAAATTACAATGTTGACCAGACCACACACTAGAAAGTGAAGGGACGACGACGTTTCGGTCCGTCCTCGAAAATTCCCAATCGACTTGAGAATAGTCCAGGACGGACCGAAACGTCGTCATCCCTTCACTTTCTAGTGTGTGGTTTGGTCAACATATTTCAGCCACGTTGTGACTCCTCGTCTGCATATAAATTATAATGTACTATAAAAAGTACCGTCTCATAAATATCCCCGTTTCTATTCATTGGAAGGTTTCATTAAGTAGGTTGTTCGGGTTCGTACGTTTCGGGTTAGATTAGCACTTTGTACTTTATACGTTGTAGCACATCGAGTCAACGGGGGTACTGGGAGAGCCCAGTCAAGTGTTCAGTGAAAGATATCATATATGCATTTGTGGGGAAATATCGCGAAACGTTTTATATTTGACAAAAGCTTCCAAAAATTATATATATATATGAACAATGCCAGTCAAAATAGCGTTCGTAAAGGATGCACATTTACTGCCCGGATACACATATACGAATGGTTTCTTGCGATATTATTTTAGGCATAATGCACGATGAAATTCATGCAGGGAATTGAGTACCAAAATATTGCATATTTGTTTATTTGTTAAATTATATTTACACAATCATTCCTCTCATTTCTAAATATTATGGCCAGAACGTCCTGATGTGGGTGTTGTCCTAGCCATAGTAGGGCTGGGGTGTGGTGTGCTGGACCTGGCTCTCGTAGGTCACCTGGGCCACGTAGCCGGAGTCGCCGTTGACAGTGTAGGACACCTTCTCCAGACGACCGTCGGGAAGCAGCACATAGTAGGAGCCCTGGGTGTTGGGACCATCACGGGTCTCGTCTTGGCCGAAGTCGTTGCCGGAAGCGTCGTCCTTCACTTTCCAGCTGAAGGAGTACCGAGCAGGAGCCTGCAATAATAACAGTAACATCAGTATACATCACGTGTCTCACCAGAGCAGTCTCAGCCAGACTCATGTGTCACATATGATAAAGTTATGATAGTATTGGTCACTTGCTTGTTTAGACCATTGTCACAGAGACATGTGGGCAGCCTTGCCCACTGTGGGTTATACTCACCTCCGTAGAAGGGACGCCGTATATAGGTCGTGGATAGTGAGAAGGAGGAGGAGGTTCGGGACGGGCCAAGGCGACCATGACAAGAGCCGCGATCAACACAACCTGAAAACAGTTTGTAAATTTAATCTAAACATTTATTCTTCGCAAAGTTTCTAAAGCTTAAATATATTTTTTTATATTCATATTTATATTTGATATGTTATAAATTGGTGTATTATTATTAATGCAAGAATTTTACTTGACTTGATATTTAACTAATACAGTTCAGTGGGCAAATGCCTATGTGTTTATTTTTTTCATTCAAATGTGAGATAATTTTAGCAACTGTCATGTTATTTCTACGAAGTCATGATTCAAACACCCCACTGAATTATTACTCCTATTTATTCACAGTAATTGATAAATGTAGAACACATGACAAGTAACCTATGTATTGAAATGGTTATTTTATTCCTATCTTAGACCATCACGAGTGTGAATAACAAAATATTTACTGAAACAGAACAAAATTACGATTCACTATATGATGTTATATTTAAAAATAGACTCTTCATTATTAATTTACTCATTTATAAATAGAGTCATGAATAATATAAAATATCTCTTAAAATAAAAATGCTTTAAGAGAGGTTAGCACTGTACCTTGAGAGACATTCTTGGTGAGGATGACTTACCGGACTGATGCTCTGTGAGGGATGCCACCTGTTTATATACTGGAGGATGACACCCTGCGGGCCATGACGTCACGACCTTCCAAGTGAAGAGGTGTCTCGGTCAAGGACATTGACGAGTGTTATATATAATATAGAAAAACTTCATCACGTAACAATTATTTGCGAGGAAATTCACACGATTCCTTATTGATATAAAAAAAAACTTCAATTATTTCCAAGAGTCAAATAAATATTTCAAGGCACAACACTCTAAATTTTATAGTACAGTGCCTAATACTAAACTTTCTAATTTAAAAATCTTAATAGTACCTGAACAGAACAATATCAAGTAGAAAAATGACACCCGATGTCTTAAAACTAACATTTCTAGTAAGGAATAATAGTTCTGTATTTACTTTATTAGGAATATTCACACATAATTTTTATATTAAGATTTCAAATGAACATAACGACTCTTCTGAAGATGTATTATTATATACGAAAGTACTTAAGGAAATTCCTGTTTCAATTCTTCCTTCGTGGTCTGACACTCACATTTATCATCACGTGTTAATTTTTGTGATTTACACACAAAACACCCAAATCTGTTTCACATTCAGATTTCACAATTTCAGGATCGTCAAACAGATATTTGTTGTTTCTATTACAATTTCCCTGGCTAAAAACTCTGAATTTTTTAGTATTAAACTGCAGTTGTAAATCAAATTTAAAAGTCCAATTTGCCCTTACTTTGATTTTTAAACTTTTTTATATATTCTCCTAAACTACTTGTGAATCATTGTTTAATTTGTTAATTGTTTTCTTTTATCATAAGTTTATTGTAATATATGAATGGTAAACAGAAGTTCTAGCACAAAACTCAAATGAACTCCTCTTTCAACGGTTTCCCAACAGATTTGACTAAATTAATGAATACAAGCAATTCACTTTGTAATAAGTATATCCTTTTGCAATTTAAGTTAACATAGTTTCCCTTAAATCCATTTCCATTACCTTGAATTCAATAAAATGCTTTGATTCTGTTTATATAATGTTTGATTCTGAATTTGTTTCAATTAGATTTCGTTTTTTTTTTTTTAATTTTGTCTTTTCCTACTTTCCACGTTTGCCTATAAACGTTGCCTATTAAAATAATTGTTGTTTATTTTAATATATACATCATCTCAGCCTCAATACTTTTATGTCAGACCAGTTCGAGTATTTCTTTGACTCTGTAACAACTACTGCATAGCTACGAATGCACATTTTTCACGTAGTCATATATTCTCATGCTATTCTGTCTTTTGAAGTGCAGTTTCCTCTCCCTGATACTATATTTTCCTGATTTTTCCTTTCAATTTCCTAATATAATTGAATCCGAGGATATAATGGGCACTTGCTAGAGTCTGGAGTCTCAACGTTCTCTTCATTTTTAGCTGAAGACTGGTCATAGATCAAGTCCAATTTCCCTGTCATCATCCTTTACATGCTACCTTTGTAAATGCGTTTCCTTAACTTCCTATAATTTTGTGTCACGTGTTTATATTCATTCATTGTAATATATTGACTTATACAAGACATATTCAGTAATTTCACTTTATGGAATCTTATTTTCTATTCCATATTACAGCGTCCATTGGGTTATAGTCTGTCAGTGTATGTGTGAGATTGTGTGTGTGTGGGAAAGAGAGAGTGTGTGTGAGTATGTGTTTGTGTGTATATTTATTCACTTGTGTGTGTAAGAAACAGTTGAAATTAAAAGCTAATAAATAAAATTTTGAATTATATTTAAATTGGAACTTTCATTAATGCTTTTAGTAAATTAAGTATTGATAGACAAAAGTGTGTTGGGCAAGCCATTCTTACAGCTTATACGTCACGTTTTTATACGTTAGCGCTGCCAACATACAAATTACAACGTACTTTAAAAAGCAGATGCTCACAAAAATCCACGTTTCTATTCATTGGAAGGTTTCATTGGGTATGTTGCACCTTGAAATCTCATTAGGTATGTTGCACCTTGTATTTTTGTTGTTGTGAGATATCGTGAGTTGTGGGTTGTGGGAGAGCCCAGTCAAATGTTCAGTGGAAGATATAAAATATTATTTTATGGGGAATTTATCGCGAAAAGTTATAAAATTAACAATGGCTTCCTAAAATGAAATATAAATGAATTATTAAGCCAGTCAAAATAGTGTTTGTTAAGGATGCACATTTACTGCCCGGATATAGGTATACAAATGGTTTTATGCGATACTTTTTAAGGCATAATGTACGATGAATTTCGTGCAGGGAATTGAATACAAAAATATTGCATAGAAGTTTATTTGTTAAATTATATTTACACGATCATTCCTCTCAGTTCTACATGTTATAGCGAGAACGTCTTGATGTGGGTGTTGTCCTAACCATAGTAGGGCTGGGGTGTAGTGCGCTGGACCTGGTCCTCGTAGGTCACCTGGGCCACGTAGCCGGAGTCGCCGTTGACAGTGTAGGTCACCTTCTCCAGACGACCGTCGGGAAGCAGCACATAGTAGGAGCCCTGGGTGTTGGGACCATCACGGGTCTCGTCTTGGCCGAAGTCGTTGCCGGAAGCGTCGTCCTTCACTTTCCAGCTGAAGGAGTACCGAGCTGGAGCCTGCAATAATAACAGTAACATTAGAATACATCACGTGTCTCACCAGAACGGTCTCAGCCAGACTCATGTGTCACATATGATAAAGTTATGATAGTATTGGTCACTTGCTTGTTTAGATCATTGTCACAGAGACATGTGGGCAGCCTTGCCCACTGTGGGTTATACTCACCTCCGTAGAAGGGACGCCGTATATAGGTCGTGGATAGTGAGAAGGAGGAGGAGGTTCGGGACGGGCCAAGGCGACCATGACAAGAGCCGCGATCAACACAACCTGAAAACAGATTGTAAATTTAATCTAAACATTTATTCTATGCAAAGTTTCTAAATCTTAAATACATTTTTTTATATTCATATTTATATTTGATATGTTATAAATTGGTGTATTATTATTAATGCAAGAATTTTACTTGACTTCATATTTAACTAATACAGTTCAGTGGGCAAATGCCTATGTGTTTATTTTTTTCATACAAATGTGAGATCATTTTAGCAACTGTTATGTTATTTCTACGAAGTCATGATTCAAACACCCCACTGAATTATTACTCCTATTTATTCACAGTAATTGATAAATGCAGAACACATGACAAGTAACCTATGTATTGTAATGGTTATTTTATTCCTATCTTAGACCATCGCGAGTGTGAATAACAAAATATTTACTGAAACAGAACAAAATTATGTTTCACTATATAATGTTATATTTAAAAATAGACTCTTCATTATTAATTTAATCATTTATAAATAGAGTCATGAATAATATAAAATATCTCTTAAAATAAAAATGCTTTAAGAGAGGTTAGCACTGTACCTTGAGAGACATTCTTGGTGAGGATGACTTACCGGACTGATGCTCTGTGAGGGATGCCACCTGTTTATATACTGGAGGATGACACCCCGCGGGCCGTGACGTCACGGCCTTCCAAGTGAAGAGGTGTCTCGGTCAAGGACATTGACGAGTGTTATATATAATATGGAAAAACTTCATCACGTAACAATTATTTGCGAGGAAATTCACACTATTCCTTATTGATATAAAAAAAAAACTAAAATTATTTCCAAGAGTCAAATAAATATTTCAAGGCACAACACTCTACATTTTATAGTACAGTGCCTAATACTGAACTTTCTAATTTAAAAATCCTAATAGTACCTGAACAGAACAATATCAAGTAGAAAAATGACACCCGATGTCTTAAAACTAACATTTCTAGTAAGGAATAAGAGTTCTGTATTTACTTTATTAGGAATATTCACACATAATTTTTATATTAAGATTTCAAATGAACATAACGACTCTTCTGAAGATGTATTATTAAATACGAAAGTACTTAAGGAAATTCCTGTTTCAATTCTTCCTTCGTGGTCTGACACTCACATTTATCATCACGTGTTAATTTTTGTGATTTACACACAAAACACCCAAATCTGTTTCACATTCAGATTTCACAATTTCAGGATCGTCAAACAGATATTTGTTGTTTCTATTACAATTTCCCTGGCTAAAAACTCTGAATTTTTTAGTATTAAACTGCAGCTGTAAATCAAATTTAAAAGTCCAATTTGCCCTTACTTTGATTTTTAAACTTTTTTTATATATTCTCCTAAACTACTTGTGAATCATTGTTTAATTTGTTAATTGTTTTCTTTTATCATAAGTTTATTGTAATATATGAATGGTAAACAGAAGTTCTAGCACAAAACTCAAATGAACTCCTCTTTCAACGGTTTCCCAACAGATTTGACTAAATTAATGAATACAAGCAATTCACTTTGTAATAAGTATAACCTTTTGCAATTTAAGTTAACATAGTTTCCCTTAAATCCATTTCCATTACCTTGAATTCAATAAAATGCTTTGATTCTGTTTATATAATGTTTGATTCTGAATTTTGTTTCAATTAGATTTCGTTTTTTTTTTTTTTTAATTTTGTCTTTTCCTACTTTCCACGTTTGCCTATAAACGTTGCCTATTAAAATAATTGTTGTTTATTTTAATATATACATCATCTCAGCCTCAATACTTTTATGTCAGACCAGTTCGAGTATTTCTTTGACTCTGTAACAACTACTGCATAGCTACGAATGCACATTTTTCACGTAGTCATATATTCTCATGCTATTCTGTCTTTTGAAGTGCAGTTTCCTCTCCCTGATACTATATTTTCCTGATTTTTCCTTTCAATTTCCTAATATAATTGAATCCGAGGATATAATGGGCACTTGCTAGAGTCTGGAGTCTCAACGTTCTCTTCATTTTTAGCTGAAGACTGGTCATAGATCAAGTCCAATTTCCCTGTCATCATCCTTTACATGCTACCTTTGTAAATGCGTTTCCTTAACTTCCTATAATTTTGTGTCACGTGTTTATATTCATTCATTGTAATATATTGACTTATACAAGACATATTCAGTAATTTCACTTTATGGAATCTTATTTTCTATTCCATATTACAGCGTCCATTGGGTTATAGTCTGTCAGTGTATGTGTGAGATTGTGTGTGTGTGGGAAAGAGAGAGTGTGTGTGAGTATGTGTTTGTGTGTATATTTATTCACTTGTGTGTGTAAGAAACAGTTGAAATTAAAAGCTAATAAATAAAATTTTGAATTATATTTAAATTGGAACTTTCATTAATGCTTTTAGTAAATTAAGTATTGATAGACAAAAGTGTGTTGGGCAAGCCATTCTTACAGCTTATACGTCACGTTTTTATACGTTAGCGCTGCCAACATACAAATTACAACGTACTTTAAAAAGCAGATGCTCACAAAAATCCACGTTTCTATTCATTGGAAGGTTTCATTGGGTATGTTGCACCTTGAAATCTCATTAGGTATGTTGCACCTTGTATTTTTGTTGTTGTGAGATATCGTGAGTTGTGGGTTGTGGGAGAGCCCAGTCAAATGTTCAGTGGAAGATATAAAATATTATTTTATGGGGAATTTATCGCGAAAAGTTATAAAATTAACAATGGCTTCCTAAAATGAAATATAAATGAATTATTAAGCCAGTCAAAATAGTGTTTGTTAAGGATGCACATTTACTGCCCGGATATAGGTATACAAATGGTTTTATGCGATACTTTTTAAGGCATAATGTACGATGAATTTCGTGCAGGGAATTGAATACAAAAATATTGCATAGAAGTTTATTTGTTAAATTATATTTACACGATCATTCCTCTCAGTTCTACATGTTATAGCGAGAACGTCTTGATGTGGGTGTTGTCCTAACCATAGTAGGGCTGGGGTGTAGTGCGCTGGACCTGGTCCTCGTAGGTCACCTGGGCCACGTAGCCGGAGTCGCCGTTGACAGTGTAGGTCACCTTCTCCAGACGACCGTCGGGAAGCAGCACATAGTAGGAGCCCTGGGTGTTGGGACCATCACGGGTCTCGTCTTGGCCGAAGTCGTTGCCGGAAGCGTCGTCCTTCACTTTCCAGCTGAAGGAGTACCGAGCTGGAGCCTGCAATAATAACAGTAACATTAGAATACATCACGTGTCTCACCAGAACGGTCTCAGCCAGACTCATGTGTCACATATGATAAAGTTATGATAGTATTGGTCACTTGCTTGTTTAGATCATTGTCACAGAGACATGTGGGCAGCCTTGCCCACTGTGGGTTATACTCACCTCCGTAGAAGGGACGCCGTATATAGGTCGTGGATAGTGAGAAGGAGGAGGAGGTTCGGGACGGGCCAAGGCGACCATGACAAGAGCCGCGATCAACACAACCTGAAAACAGATTGTAAATTTAATCTAAACATTTATTCTATGCAAAGTTTCTAAATCTTAAATACATTTTTTTATATTCATATTTATATTTGATATGTTATAAATTGGTGTATTATTATTAATGCAAGAATTTTACTTGACTTCATATTTAACTAATACAGTTCAGTGGGCAAATGCCTATGTGTTTATTTTTTTCATACAAATGTGAGATCATTTTAGCAACTGTTATGTTATTTCTACGAAGTCATGATTCAAACACCCCACTGAATTATTACTCCTATTTATTCACAGTAATTGATAAATGCAGAACACATGACAAGTAACCTATGTATTGTAATGGTTATTTTATTCCTATCTTAGACCATCGCGAGTGTGAATAACAAAATATTTACTGAAACAGAACAAAATTATGTTTCACTATATAATGTTATATTTAAAAATAGACTCTTCATTATTAATTTAATCATTTATAAATAGAGTCATGAATAATATAAAATATCTCTTAAAATAAAAATGCTTTAAGAGAGGTTAGCACTGTACCTTGAGAGACATTCTTGGTGAGGATGACTTACCGGACTGATGCTCTGTGAGGGATGCCACCTGTTTATATACTGGAGGATGACACCCCGCGGGCCGTGACGTCACGGCCTTCCAAGTGAAGAGGTGTCTCGGTCAAGGACATTGACGAGTGTTATATATAATATGGAAAAACTTCATCACGTAACAATTATTTGCGAGGAAATTCACACTATTCCTTATTGATATAAAAAAAAACTAAAATTATTTCCAAGAGTCAAATAAATATTTCAAGGCACAACACTCTACATTTTATAGTACAGTGCCTAATACTGAACTTTCTAATTTAAAAATCCTAATAGTACCTGAACAGAACAATATCAAGTAGAAAAATGACACCCGATGTCTTAAAACTAACATTTCTAGTAAGGAATAAGAGTTCTGTATTTACTTTATTAGGAATATTCACACATAATTTTTATATTAAGATTTCAAATGAACATAACGACTCTTCTGAAGATGTATTATTAAATACAAAAGTACTTAAGGAAATTCCTGTTTCAATTCTTCCTTCGTGGTCTGACACTCACATTTATCATCACGTGTTAATTTTTGTGATTTACACACAAAACACCCAAATCTGTTTCACATTCAGATTTCACAATTTCAGGATCGTCAAACAGATATTTGTTGTTTCTATTACAATTTCCCTGGCTAAAAACTCTGAATTTTTTAGTATTAAACTGCAGCTGTAAATCAAATTTAAAAGTCCAATTTGCCCTTACTTTGATTTTTAAACTTTTTTTATATATTCTCCTAAACTACTTGTGAATCATTGTTTAATTTGTTAATTGTTTTCTTTTATCATAAGTTTATTGTAATATATGAATGGTAAACAGAAGTTCTAGCACAAAACTCAAATGAACTCCTCTTTCAACGGTTTCCCAACAGATTTGACTAAATTAATGAATACAAGCAATTCACTTTGTAATAAGTATAACCTTTTGCAATTTAAGTTAACATAGTTTCCCTTAAATCCATTTCCATTACCTTGAATTCAATAAAATGCTTTGATTCTGTTTATATAATGTTTGATTCTGAATTTTGTTTCAATTAGATTTCGTTTTTTTTTTTTTTTTAATTTTGTCTTTTCCTACTTTCCACGTTTGCCTATAAACGTTGCCTATTAAAATAATTGTTGTTTATTTTAATATATACATCATCTCAGCCTCAATACTTTTATGTCAGACCAGTTCGAGTATTTCTTTGACTCTGTAACAACTACTGCATAGCTACGAATGCACATTTTTCACGTAGGCATATATTCTCATGCTATTCTGTCTTTTGAAGTGCAGTTTCCTCTCCCTGATACTATATTTTCCTGATTTTTCCTTTCAATTTCCTAATATAATTGAATCCGAGGATATAATGGGCACTTGCTAGAGTCTGGAGTCTCAACGTTCTCTTCATTTTTAGCTGAAGACTGGTCATAGATCAAGTCCAATTTCCCTGTCATCATCCTTTACATGCTACCTTTGTAAATGCGTTTCCTTAACTTCCTATAATTTTGTGTCACGTGTTTATATTCATTCATTGTAATATATTGACTTATACAAGACATATTCAGTAATTTCACTTTATGGAATCTTATTTTCTATTCCATATTACAGCGTCCATTGGGTTATAGTCTGTCAGTGTATGTGTGAGATTGTGTGTGTGTGGGAAAGAGAGAGTGTGTGTGAGTATGTGTTTGTGTGTATATTTATTCACTTGTGTGTGTAAGAAACAGTTGAAATTAAAAGCTAATAAATAAAATTTTGAATTATATTTAAATTGGAACTTTCATTAATGCTTTTAGTAAATTAAGTATTGATAGACAAAAGTGTGTTGGGCAAGCCATTCTTACAGCTTATACGTCACGTTTTTATACGTTAGCGCTGCCAACATACAAATTACAACGTACTTTAAAAAGCAGATGCTCACAAAAATCCACGTTTCTATTCATTGGAAGGTTTCATTGGGTATGTTGCACCTTGAAATCTCATTAGGTATGTTGCACCTTGTATTTTTGTTGTTGTGAGATATCGTGAGTTGTGGGTTGTGGGAGAGCCCAGTCAAATGTTCAGTGGAAGATATAAAATATTATTTTATGGGGAATTTATCGCGAAAAGTTATAAAATTAACAATGGCTTCCTAAAATGAAATATAAATGAATTATTAAGCCAGTCAAAATAGTGTTTGTTAAGGATGCACATTTACTGCCCGGATATAGGTATACAAATGGTTTTATGCGATACTTTTTAAGGCATAATGTACGATGAATTTCGTGCAGGGAATTGAATACAAAAATATTGCATAGAAGTTTATTTGTTAAATTATATTTACACGATCATTCCTCTCAGTTCTACATGTTATAGCGAGAACGTCTTGATGTGGGTGTTGTCCTAACCATAGTAGGGCTGGGGTGTAGTGCGCTGGACCTGGTCCTCGTAGGTCACCTGGGCCACGTAGCCGGAGTCGCCGTTGACAGTGTAGGTCACCTTCTCCAGACGACCGTCGGGAAGCAGCACATAGTAGGAGCCCTGGGTGTTGGGACCATCACGGGTCTCGTCTTGGCCGAAGTCGTTGCCGGAAGCGTCGTCCTTCACTTTCCAGCTGAAGGAGTACCGAGCTGGAGCCTGCAATAATAACAGTAACATTAGAATACATCACGTGTCTCACCAGAACGGTCTCAGCCAGACTCATGTGTCACATATGATAAAGTTATGATAGTATTGGTCACTTGCTTGTTTAGATCATTGTCACAGAGACATGTGGGCAGCCTTGCCCACTGTGGGTTATACTCACCTCCGTAGAAGGGACGCCGTATATAGGTCGTGGATAGTGAGAAGGAGGAGGAGGTTCGGGACGGGCCAAGGCGACCATGACAAGAGCCGCGATCAACACAACCTGAAAACAGATTGTAAATTTAATCTAAACATTTATTCTATGCAAAGTTTCTAAATCTTAAATACATTTTTTTATATTCATATTTATATTTGATATGTTATAAATTGGTGTATTATTATTAATGCAAGAATTTTACTTGACTTCATATTTAACTAATACAGTTCAGTGGGCAAATGCCTATGTGTTTATTTTTTTCATACAAATGTGAGATCATTTTAGCAACTGTTATGTTATTTCTACGAAGTCATGATTCAAACACCCCACTGAATTATTACTCCTATTTATTCACAGTAATTGATAAATGCAGAACACATGACAAGTAACCTATGTATTGTAATGGTTATTTTATTCCTATCTTAGACCATCGCGAGTGTGAATAACAAAATATTTACTGAAACAGAACAAAATTATGTTTCACTATATAATGTTATATTTAAAAATAGACTCTTCATTATTAATTTAATCATTTATAAATAGAGTCATGAATAATATAAAATATCTCTTAAAATAAAAATGCTTTAAGAGAGGTTAGCACTGTACCTTGAGAGACATTCTTGGTGAGGATGACTTACCGGACTGATGCTCTGTGAGGGATGCCACCTGTTTATATACTGGAGGATGACACCCCGCGGGCCGTGACGTCACGGCCTTCCAAGTGAAGAGGTGTCTCGGTCAAGGACATTGACGAGTGTTATATATAATATGGAAAAACTTCATCACGTAACAATTATTTGCGAGGAAATTCACACTATTCCTTATTGATATAAAAAAAAACTAAAATTATTTCCAAGAGTCAAATAAATATTTCAAGGCACAACACTCTACATTTTATAGTACAGTGCCTAATACTGAACTTTCTAATTTAAAAATCCTAATAGTACCTGAACAGAACAATATCAAGTAGAAAAATGACACCCGATGTCTTAAAACTAACATTTCTAGTAAGGAATAAGAGTTCTGTATTTACTTTATTAGGAATATTCACACATAATTTTTATATTAAGATTTCAAATGAACATAACGACTCTTCTGAAGATGTATTATTAAATACGAAAGTACTTAAGGAAATTCCTGTTTCAATTCTTCCTTCGTGGTCTGACACTCACATTTATCATCACGTGTTAATTTTTGTGATTTACACACAAAACACCCAAATCTGTTTCACATTCAGATTTCACAATTTCAGGATCGTCAAACAGATATTTGTTGTTTCTATTACAATTTCCCTGGCTAAAAACTCTGAATTTTTTAGTATTAAACTGCAGCTGTAAATCAAATTTAAAAGTCCAATTTGCCCTTACTTTGATTTTTAAACTTTTTTTATATATTCTCCTAAACTACTTGTGAATCATTGTTTAATTTGTTAATTGTTTTCTTTTATCATAAGTTTATTGTAATATATGAATGGTAAACAGAAGTTCTAGCACAAAACTCAAATGAACTCCTCTTTCAACGGTTTCCCAACAGATTTGACTAAATTAATGAATACAAGCAATTCACTTTGTAATAAGTATAACCTTTTGCAATTTAAGTTAACATAGTTTCCCTTAAATCCATTTCCATTACCTTGAATTCAATAAAATGCTTTGATTCTGTTTATATAATGTTTGATTCTGAATTTTGTTTCAATTAGATTTCGTTTTTTTTTTTTTTTTAATTTTGTCTTTTCCTACTTTCCACGTTTGCCTATAAACGTTGCCTATTAAAATAATTGTTGTTTATTTTAATATATACATCATCTCAGCCTCAATACTTTTATGTCAGACCAGTTCGAGTATTTCTTTGACTCTGTAACAACTACTGCATAGCTACGAATGCACATTTTTCACGTAGTCATATATTCTCATGCTATTCTGTCTTTTGAAGTGCAGTTTCCTCTCCCTGATACTATATTTTCCTGATTTTTACTTTCAATTTCCTAATATAATTGAATCCGAGGATATAATGGGCACTTGCTAGAGTCTGGAGTCTCAACGTTCTCTTCATTTTTAGCTGAAGACTGGTCATAGATCAAGTCCAATTTCCCTGTCATCATCCTTTACATGCTACCTTTGTAAATGCGTTTCCTTAACTTCCTATAATTTTGTGTCACGTGTTTATATTCATTCATTGTAATATATTGACTTATACAAGACATATTCAGTAATTTCACTTTATGGAATCTTATTTTCTATTCCATATTACAGCGTCCATTGGGTTATAGTCTGTCAGTGTATGTGTGAGATTGTGTGTGTGTGGGAAAGAGAGAGTGTGTGTGAGTATGTGTTTGTGTGTATATTTATTCACTTGTGTGTGTAAGAAACAGTTGAAATTAAAAGCTAATAAATAAAATTTTGAATTATATTTAAATTGGAACTTTCATTAATGCTTTTAGTAAATTAAGTATTGATAGACAAAAGTGTGTTGGGCAAGCCATTCTTACAGCTTATACGTCACGTTTTTATACGTTAGCGCTGCCAACATACAAATTACAACATACTTTAAAAAGCAGATGCTCACAAAAATCCACGTTTCTATTCATTGGAAGGTTTCATTGGGTATGTTGCACCTTGAAATCTCATTAGGTATGTTGCACCTTGTATTTTTGTTGTTGTGAGATATCGTGAGTTGTGGGTTGTGGGAGAGCCCAGTCAAATGTTCAGTGGAAGATATAAAATATTATTTTATGGGGAATTTATCGCGAAAAGTTATAAAATTAACAATGGCTTCCTAAAATGAAATATAAATGAATTATTAAGCCAGTCAAAATAGTGTTTGTTAAGGATGCACATTTACTGCCCGGATATAGGTATACAAATGGTTTTATGCGATACTTTTTAAGGCATAATGTACGATGAATTTCGTGCAGGGAATTGAATACAAAAATATTGCATAGAAGTTTATTTGTTAAATTATATTTACACGATCATTCCTCTCAGTTCTACATGTTATAGCGAGAACGTCTTGATGTGGGTGTTGTCCTAACCATAGTAGGGCTGGGGTGTAGTGCGCTGGACCTGTTCCTCGTAGGTCACCTGGGCCACGTAGCCGGAGTCGCCGTTGACAGTGTAGGTCACCTTCTCCAGACGACCGTCGGGAAGCAGCACATAGTAGGAGCCCTGGGTGTTGGGACCATCACGGGTCTCGTCTTGGCCGAAGTCGTTACCGGAAGCGTCGTCCTTCACTTTCCAGCTGAAGGAGTACCGAGCTGGAGCCTGCAATAATAACAGTAACATCAGAATACAATACGTGTCTCACCAGAGCAGTCTCAGCCAGACTCATGTGTCACATATGATAAAGTTATGATAGTATTGGTCACTTGCTTGTTTAGACCATTGTCACAGAGACATGTGGGCAGCCTTGCCCACTGTGGGTTATACTCACCTCCGTAGAAGGGACGCCGTATATAGGTCGTGGATAGTGAGAAGGAGGAGGAGGTTCGGGACGGGCCAAGGCGACCATGACAAGAGCCGCGATCAACACAACCTGAAAAGAGTTTGAAAATTTAATCTAAACATTTATTCTTCGCAAAGTTTCTAAAGCTTAAATATATTTTTTTATATTCATATTTATATTTGATATGTTATAAATTGGTGTATTATTATTAATGCAAGAATTTTACTTGACTTCATATTTAACTAATACAGTTCAGTGGGCAAATGCCTATGTGTTTATTTTTTTCATTCAAATGTGAGATAATTTTAGCAACTGTTATGTTATTTCTACGAAGTCATGATTCAAACACCCCACTGAATTATTACTCCTATTTATTCACAGTAATTGATAAATGTAGAACACATGACAAGTAACCTATGTATTGTAATGGTTATTTTATTCCTATCTTAGACCATCACGAGTGTGAATAATAAAATATTTACTGAAACAGAACAAAATTACGTTTCACTATATAATGTTATATTTAAAAATAGACTCTTCATTATTTATTTATTCATTTATAAATAGAGTCATGAATAATATAAAATATCTCTTAAAATAAAAATGCTTTAAGAGAGGTTAGCACTGTACCTTGAGAGACATTCTTGGTGAGGATGACTTACTGGACTGATGCTCTGTGAGGGATGCCACCTGTTTATATACTGGAGGATGACACCCCGCGGGCCGTGACGTCACGACCTTCCAAGTGAAGAGGTGTCTCGGTCAAGGACATTGACGAGTGTTATATATAATATGGAAAAACTTCATCACGTAACAATTATTTGCGAGGAAATTCACACTATTCCTTATTGATAAAAAAAAAAACTTCAATTATTTCCAAGAGTCAAATAAATATTTCAAGGCACAACACTCTACATTTTATAGTACAGTGCCTAATACTAAACTTTCTAATTTTAAAATCTTAATAGTACCTGAACAAAACCATATCAAGTAGAAAAATGACACCCGATGTCTTAAAACTAACTTTTCTAGTAAGGAATAAGAGTTCTGTATTTACTTTATTAGGAATATTCACACATAATTTTTATATTAAGATTTCAAATGAACATAACGACTCTTCTGAAGATGTATTATTAAATACGAAAGTACTTAAGGAAATTCCTGTTTCAATTCTTCCTTCGTGGTCTGACACTCACATTTTTCATCACGTGTTAATTTTTGTGATTTACACACATAACACCCAAATCTATTTCACATTCAGATTTCACAATGTCAGGATCGTCAAACAGATATTTGTTGTCTCTATTACAATTTCCCGGGCTTAAAACTCTGAATTTGTCAGTATTAAACTGCAGCTGTAAATCAAATTTAAAAGTCCAATTTGCCCTTACTTTGATTTTTAAACTTTTGTTAAGATATTTTCCTAAACTATTTGTGAATCATTGCTTAATTTACTATTTTTGTTCTTCTACCATAAGTTTATTGTAATATATGAATGGTAAACAGAGGTTCTAGCACACAGCTTAAATGAACCCCTCTTTCAACGGTTTCTCAACAGATTTGACTAAATTTATGAATAGAACCAATTCACTTTGTAATAAGTATATCATTTTGCAACTTAAATAAACATCGCTTCCCTTAAATTCATTTTCTCTACCTCAATTACTTTGATTTCAATATAATGCTTTTGTTTGATTCTGAATTTCTGTTTCATTTAGATTTCGTTTTTTTTTTTAATTTTGTCTTCTCCTATTTTCCACGTTTGCCTATTAAACTAATTGTTTTTATTTTAATATATACATCATCTCAGCCTCAATACATTTACGTCAGACCAGTTCGAGTATTTCTTTGACTCTGTAACAACTACTGCATAGCTACGAATGCATTTTCTTCACGTAATCATGTATTTTCGTGCTATTCTGTCTTTTGAAGTGCAGTTTCTTCTCCCTGATACTATATTTTCTTGATTTTTCCTTTCAATTTCCAAATATAATTGAATGCGAGGACATAATGGGCTCTTGCTAGAGTCTGGAGTGTCGACGGTCTCTTCATTTTTGGCTGAAGACTGGTCCTAGATTAAGGCCAATTTCCCTGTCATCATCCTTTGATGTTGTTGTTGTTGTTGACTTTCGAAATTCCTTTCCTGTATTTCCGATAATTTTGTTTCACGTGTTTATATTCATTCATTGTAATTTGTTGAATGATACATGACATATTCGGTAATTTCACTTTCACTTTATGGAATCTTGTTTTCTATTCCTTATTATCCATATAGTCCATTGGGTTATAGTCTGTCAGTGTGTGTGTGTGTGTGTGTGTGTGTGCATATGTGTGAGTACTCACCTAGTTGTACTCACCTAGTTGTGCTTGCGGGGGTTGAGCTCTGGCTCTTTGGTCCCGCCTCTCAACCGTCAATCAACAGGTGTACAGGTTCCTGAGCCTATTGGGCTCTATCATATCTACACTTGAAACTGTGTATGGAGTCAGCCTCCACCACATTGCTTCCTAATGCATTCCATCTGTCAACCACTCTGACACTAAAAAAGTTCTTTCTAATATCTCTGTGGCTCATTTGGGCACTCAGTTTCCACCTGTGTCCCCTAGTGCGTGTGCCCCTTTTGTTAAATAGCCTGTCTTTATCAACCCTGTCGATTCCCTTGAGAATCTTGAGTGTGGTGATCATGTCCCCCCTAATTCTTCTGTCTTCCAACGAAGTGAGGTTCAATTCCCGTAGTCTCTCCTCGTAGCTCATACCTCTCAGCTCGGGTACTAGTCTGGTGGGAAACCTTTGAACCTTTTCCAGTTTAGTCTTATGCTTGACTAGATATGGACTCCATGCTGGAGCCGCATACTCCAGGATTGGTCTGACATATATGGTATATAATGTTCTGAAAGACTCCTTACACAAGTTTCTAAAGGCCGTTCTTATGTTAGCCAACCTGGCATATGCTGCTGATGTTATCCTCTTGATATGAGCTTCAGGGGACAGGTCTGGCGTGATATCAACTCCCAGGTCTTTCTCTCTCTCTGACTCTTGAAGTATTTCATCTCCCAAGTGATACCTTGTATCTGGTCTCCTGCTTCCTACCCCTATCTTCATTACATTACATTTGCTTGGTTAAACTCTAACATCCATTTGTTCGACCATTCCTGCAGCTTGTCCAGGTCTTCTTGAAGCCTCAAGCTGTCCTCCTCTGTCTTAATCCTTCTCATAATCTTCTAATCCTTCTCTAATGAGTGTGTGTGTGTGAGAGTGTGTGTATGTGTTTTTGTGTATCTTTATGCATTTGTGTGTGTAAGAAACGGTAGAAATTAAAAGCAAAAATCATAAAATCTTGAATTATATTTAAAGTGGAACTTTCATCAATGTTTTTAGTAAATTAAGTATTGATAGACAAAAGTGTGATAGAGATGGGTTGGGCAAGCCATTCTTTCAGCTTGTACGTCCCATTTTTATACGTTAGGGCTGCCAACGTACAAATTACAACGTACTTTAAAAAGCACATGCTCACAAAAATCTACGTTTCTATTCATTGGAAGGTTTCATTGGGTATGTTGCTCCTTGGAATCTCATTAGGTATGTTGCACCTTGTATTTTAATCGTTGTGGGAAATCATGAGTTGTGGGTTGTGGGAGAGCCCAGTCAATTGTTCAGTGGAACATATAAAATATTAATTTATGGGAAATTTATCGCGAAAAGTTAAAAATCGACAATGGCTTCCTAAAATGAAATATAAATGAATTAAGCCAGTCAAAATAGTGTTTGTTAAGGATGCACATTTACTGCCCGGATATAGGTATACAAATGGTTTTATGTGGTACTTTTTAAGGCATAATGTACGATGAATTTCGTGCAGGGAATTGAATACTAAAATATTGCATATATGTTTATTTGTTAAATTATATTTACACGATCAATCCTCTCAGTTCTATATGTTATAGCCAGAACGTCTTGATGTGGGTGTTGTCCTAGCCATAGTAGGGCTGGGGTGTGGTGTGCTGGGCCTGGCCCTCGTAGGTCACCTGGGCCACGTAGCCGGAGTCGCCGTTGACAGTGTAGGTCACCTTTTCTAGACGACCGTCGGGAAGCAGCACATAGTAGGAGCCCTGGGTGTTGGGACCATCACGGGTCTCGTCTTGGCCGAAGTCGTTGCCGGAAGCGTCGTCCTTCACTTTCCAACTGAAGGAGTAGCGAGCTGGAGCCTGCAATTATAACAGTAACATCAGAATACAATACGTGTCTCACCAGAGCAGTCTCAGCCAGACTCATGTGTCACATATGATAAAGTTATGATAGTATTGGTCACTTGCTTGTTTTGACCATTGTCACAGAGACATGTGGGCAGCCTTGCCCACTGTGGGTTATACTCACCTCCGTAGAAGGGACGCCGTATATAGGTCGTGGATAGTGAGAAGGAGGAGGAGGTTCGGGACGGGCCAAGGCGACCATGACAAGAGCCGCGATCAACACAACCTGAAAACAGTTTGTAAATTTAATCTAAACATTTATTCTATGCAAAGTTTCTAAATCTTAAATATATTTTTTTTACATTCATATTTATATTTGATATGTTATAAGTTGGTGTACTATTATTAATGCAAAAATTTTACTTGACTTGATATTTAACTAATACAGTTCAGTGGGCAAATGCCTATGTGTTTATTTTTTTCATACAAATGTGAGATCATTTTAGCAACTGTTATGTTATTTCTACGAAGTCATGATTCAAACACCCCACTGAATTATTACTCCTATTTATTCACAGTAATTGATAAATGTAGAACACATGACAAGTAACATATGTATTGTAATGGTTATTTTATTCCTATCTTAGACCATCACGAGTGTGAATAACAAAATATTTACTGAAACAGAACAAAATTACGTTTCACTATATAATGTTAATATTTAAAAATAGACTCTTCAGTATTAATTTACTCATTTTATTAGAGTAATTAATAATATAAAATATCTCTTAAAATAAAAATGCTTTAAGAGAGGTTAGCACTGTACCTTGAGAGACATTCTTGGTGAGGATGACTTACCGGACTGATGCTCTGTGACGGATGCCACCTGTTTATATACTGGAGGATGACACCCCGCGGGCCGTGACGTCACGACCTTCCAAGTGAAGAGGTGCCTCGGTCAAGGACATTGACGAGTGTTATATATAATATGGAAAAACTTCATCACCTAACAATTATTAGCGAGGAAATTCACACTATTCCTTATTGATATATTTAAAACAACTCATTTCAAATTTTTCCCACGAGACAAATGAATATTTCAAGGCACAACACTCTACATTTTATAGTACAGTGCCTAATACTGAACTTTCTAATTTAAAAATCTTAATAGAACCTGAACAGAACAGTATCAAGTAGAAAAATGACACCCGATGTCTTAAAACTAACATTTCTAGTAAGGAATAAGAGTTCTGTATTTACTTTATTAGGAATATTCACACATAATTTTTATATTAAGATTTCAAATGAACATAACGACTCTTCTGAAGATGTATTATTAAATACGAAAGTACTTAAGGAAATTCCTGTTTCAATTCTTCCTTCGTGGTTTGACACTCACATTTTTCATCACGTGTTAATTTTTGTGATTTACACACAAAACACCCAAATCTGTTTCACATTCAGATTTCGCAATTTCAGGATCGTCAAACAGATATTTGTTGTTTCTATTATAATTTCCCTGGCTAAAAACTCTGAATTTTTTAGTATTAAACTGCAGCTGTAAATCAAATTTAAAAGTCCAATTTGCCCTTACTTTGATTTTTAAACTTTTTTGATATATTCTCCTAAACTACTTGTGAATCATTGATTAATTTGTTAATTGTTTTCTTCTATCATAAGTTTATTGTAATATATGAATGGTAAACAGAAGTTCTAGCACAAAACTCAAATGAACTCCTCTTTCAACGGTTTCCCAACAGATTTGACTAAATTAATGAATACAAGCAATTCACTTTGTAATAAGTATATCCTTTTGCAACTTAAGTAAACATAGTTTCCCTTAAATCCATTTCCATTACCTTGAATTCAATAAAATGCTTTGATTCTGATTATATAATGTTTGATTCTGAATTTGTTTCAATTAGATTTCGTTTTTTTTTTTTTAATTTTGTCTTTTCCTACTTTCCACGTTTGCCTATAAACGTTGCCTATTAAAATAATTGTTGTTTATTTTAATATATACATCATCTCAGCCTCAATAGTTTTATGTCAGACCAGTTCGAGTATTTCTTTGACTCTGTAACAACTACTGCATAGCTACGAATGCACATTTTTCACGTAGTCATATATTTCTCATGCTATTCTGTCTTTTGAAGTGCAGTTTCCTCTCCCTGATACTATATTTTCCTGATTTTTCCTTTCAATTTCCTAATATAATTGAATCCGAGGATATAATGGGCACTTGCTAGAGTCTGAAGTCTCGACGTTCTCTTCATTTTTAGCTGAAGACTGGTCATAGATCAAGTCCAATTTCCCTGTCATCATCCTTTACATGCTGACTTTGTAAATGCGTTTCCTTAACTTCCTATAATTTTGTGTCACGTGTTTATATTCATTCATTGTAATATATTGACTTATACAAGACATATTCAGTAATTTCACTTTATGGAATCTTATTTTCTATTCCATATTACAGCGTCCATTGGGTTATTGTCTGTCAGTGTATGTGTGAGATTGTGTGTGTGTGTGGGTGGGAAAGAGAGAGAAAGAGAGAGTGTGTGTGAGTATGTGTTTGTGTGTATATTTATTCACTTGTGTGTGTAAGAAACAGTTGAAATTAAAAGCTAATAAATAAAATTTTGAATTATAATTAAATTGGAACTTTCATTAATGATTTTAGTAAATTAAGTATTGATAGACAAAAGTGTGTTGGGCAAGCCATTCTTTCAGCTTATACGTCACGTTTTTATACGTTAGGGCTGCCAACGTACAAATTACAACGTACTTTAAAAAGCAGATGCTCACAAAAATCAACGTTTCTATTCATTGGAAGGTTTCATTGGGTATGTTGCACTTTGAAATCTCATTAGGTATGTTGCACCTTGTATTTTTGTTGTTGTGAGATATCGTGAGTTATGGGTTGTGGGAGAGCCCAGTCAAATGTTCAGTGGAAGATATAAAATATTATTCTATGGGGAATTTATCGCGAAAAGTTATAAAATTGACAATGGCTTCCTAAAATGAAATATAAATGAATTAAGCCAGTCAAAATAGTGTTTGTTAAGGATGCACATTTACTGCCCGGATATAGGTATACAAATGGTTTTATGCGATACTTTTTAAGGCATAATGTACGATGAATTTCGTGCAGGGAATTGAATACAAAAATATTGCATAAAAGTTTATTTGTTAAATTATATTTACACGATTATTACTCTTAGTACTATATATTATGGCCAGAACGTCCTGATGTGGGTGTTGTCCTAGCCATAGTAGGGCTGGGGTGTAGTGTGCTGGACCTGGTCCTCGTAGGTCACCTGGGCCACGTAGCCGGAGTCGCCGTTGACAGTGTAGGTCACCTTCTCCAGACGACCGTCGGGAAGCAGCACATAGTAGGAGCCCTGGGTGTTGGGACCATCACGGGTCTCGTCTTGGCCGAAGTCGTTGCCGGAAGCGTCGTCCTTCACTTTCCAGCTGAAGGAGTACCGAGCTGGAGCCTGCAATAATAACAGTAACATCAGAATACAATACGTGTCTCACCAGAACGGTCTCAGCCAGACTCATGTGTCACATATGATAAAGTTATGATAGTATTGGTCACTTGCTTGTTTAGACCATTGTCACAGAGATATGTGGGCAGCCTTGCCCACTGTGGGTTATACTCACCTCCGTAGAAGGGACGTTGTATATAGGTCGTGGATAGTGAGAAGGAGGAGGAGGTTCGGGACGGGCCAAGGCGACCATGACAAGAGCCGCGATCAACACAACCTGAAAACAGTTTGTAAATTTAATCTAAACATTTATTCTATGCAAAGTTTCTAAATCTTAAATATATTTTTTTTATATTCATATTTATATTTGATATGTTGTAAATTGGTGTATTATTATTAATGCAAGAATTTTACTTGACTTGATATTTAACTAATACAGTTCAGTGGGCAAATGCCTATGTGTTTATTTTTTTCATACAAATGTGAGATCATTTTAGCAACTGTTATGTTATTTCTACGAAGTCATGATTCAAACACCCCACTGAATTATTACTCCTATTTATTCACAGTAATTGATAAATGCAGAACACATGACAAGTAACCTATGTATTGTAATGGTTATTTTATTCCTATCTTAGACCATCACGAGTGTAAATAACAAAATATTTTCTGAAACAGAACAAAATTACGTATCACTATATGATGTTATATTTAAAAATAGACACTTCATTATTAATTTACTCATTTTTAAATAGAGTAATGAATAATATAAAATATCTCTTAAAATAAAAATGCTTTAAGAGAGGTTAGCACTGTACCTTGAGAGACATTCTTGGTGAGGATGACTTACTGGACTGATGCTCTGTGAGGGATGCCACCTGTTTATATACTGGAGGATGACACCCCGCGGGCCGTGACGTCACGACCTTCCAAGTGAAGAGGTGTCTCGGTCAAGGACATTGACGAGTGTTATATATAATATGGCAAAACTTCATCATGTAACATTATCTGCGAGGAAATTCACCCTTTTCCATATAGATATATTTAAAACAAATCACTTCAATTATTCCCAAGAGTCAAATAAATATTTCAAGGCACAACACTCTACATTTTATAGTACAGTGCCTAATACTGAACTTTCTAATTTAAAAATCCTAATAGTACCTGAACAGAACAATATCAAGTAGAAAAATGACACCTGATGTCTTACAACTAACATTCCTAGTAAGGAATAACAGTTCTGTATTTACCTTATTAGGAATATTCACACATAATTTTTATATTAAGATTTCAAATGAACATAGCGACTCTTCTGAAGATGTATTATTAAATACGAAAGTACTTAAGGAAATTCCTGTTTCAATTCTTCCTTCGTGGTCTGACACTCACATTTTTCATCACGTGTTAATTTTTGTGATTTACACACATAACACCCAAATCTGTTTCACATTCAGATTTCACAATGTCAGGATCGTCAAACAGATATTTGTTGTCTCTATTACAATTTCCCGGGCTTAAAACTCTGAATTGTCAGGATTAAACTGCAGCTGTAAATCAAATTTAAAAGTCCAATTTGCCCTTACTTTGATTTTTAAACTTTTGTTAAGATATTTTCCTAAACTATTTGTGAATCATTGCTTAATTTGCTATTTATGTTCTTCTACCATAAGTTTATTTGAATATATGAATGGTAAACAGAGGTTCTAGCACGCAGCTTAAATGAACCCCTCTTTCAACGGTTTCTCAACAGATTTGACTAAATTTATGAATAGAACCAATTCACTTTGTAATAAGTATATCCTTTTGCAACTTAAATAAACATCGCTTCCCTTAAATCCATTTTCTCTACCTCAATTACTTTGATTTCAATATAATGCTTTTGTTTGATTCTGAATTTCTGTTTCATTTAGATTTCGTTTTTTTTTTTTAATTTTGTCTTCTCCTACTTTCCACGTTTGCCTATTAAACTAATTGTTTTTATTTTAATATATACATCATCTCAGCCTCAATACATTTACGTCAGACCAGTTCGAGTATTTCTTTGACTCTGTAACAACTACTGCTTAGCTACGAATGCATATTTTTCACGTAATCATGTATTTTCGTGCTCTTCTGTCGTTTGAAGTGCAGTTTCCTCTCCCTGATACTATATTTTCTTGATTTTTCCTTTCAATTTCCAAATATAATTGAATGCGAGGACATAATGGGCTCTTGGTAGAGTCTGGAGTGTCGACGTTCTCTTCATTTTTGGCTGAAGACTGGTACTAGATTAAGGCCAATTTCCCTGTCATCATCCTTTGATGTTGTTGTTGTTGTTGACTTTCGAAATTCCTTTCCTGAATTTCCGATAATTTTGTTTCACGTGTTTATATTCATTCATTGTAATTTGTTGAATGATACATGACATATTAGGTAATTTCACTTTCACTTTATGGAATCTTGTTTTCTACTCCTTATTATCCATATAGTCCATTGGGTTATAGTCTGTCAGTGTGTGTGTGTGTGTGTGTGTATATGTGTGAGTACTCACCTAGTTGTGCTTGCGGGGTTGAGCTCTGGCTCTTTGGTCCCGCCTCTCAACCGTCAATCAACAGGTGTACAGGTTCCTGAGCCTATTGGGCTCTATCATATCTACACTTGAAACTGTGTATGGAGTCAGCCTCCAGCACATCACCCCTAATGCATTCCATTTGTCAACCACTCTGACACTAAAAAAGTTCTTTATAATATCTCTGTGGCTCATTTGGGCACTCAGTTTCCACCTGTGTCCCCTAGTGCGTGTGTCCCTTTTATTAAATAGCCTGTCTTTATCAACCGTGTCGATTCCCTTGAGAATCTTGAATGTGGTGATCATGTCCCCCCTAACTCTTCTGTCTTCCAACGAAGTGAGGTTCAATTCCCGTAGTCTCTCCTCGTAGCTTATACCTCTCAGCTCGGGTACTAGTCTGGTGGGAAACCTTTGAACCTTTTCCAGTTTAGTCTTATGCTTGACTAAATATGGACTCCATGCTGTAGCCGCATACTCCAGGATTGGTCTGACATATATGGCATATAATGTTCTGAAAGATTCCTTACACAAGTTTCTAAAGGCCGTTCTTATGTTAGCCAACCTGGCATATGCTGCTGATGTTATCCTCTTGATATGAGCTTCAGGGGACAGGTCTGGCGTGATATCAACTCCCAGGTCTTTCTCTCTCTCTGACTCTTGAAGTATTTCATCTCCCAAGTGATACCTTGTATCTGGTCTCCTGCTTCCTACCCCTATCTTCATTACATTACATTTGCTTGGTTAAACTCTAACATCCATTTGTTCGACCATTCCTGCAGCTTGTCCAGGTCTTCTTGAAGCCTCAAGCTGTCCTCCTCTGTCTTAATCCTTCTCATAATCTTTTAATCTTTATCTAATGAGTGTGTGTGTGAGAGTGTGTGTATGTGTTTTTGTGTATCTTTATGCATTTGTGTGTGTAAGAAACGGTAGAAATTAAAAGCAAAAATCATAAAATCTTGAATTATATTGAAAGTGGAACTTTCATTAATGTGTTTAGTAAATTAAGTATTGATAGACAAAAGTGTGATAGAGATGGGTTGGGCAAGCCATTCTTTCAGCTTGTACGTCCCATTTTTATACGTTAGGGCTGCCAACGTACAAATTACAACGTACTTTAAAAAGCACATGCTCACAAAAATCTACGTTTCTATTCATTGGAAGGTTTCATTGGGTATGTTGCTCCTTGGAATCTCATTAGGTATGTTGCACCTTGTAATTTAATCGTTGTGGGAAATCGTGAGTTGTGGGTTGTGGGAGAGCCCAGTCAATTGTTCAGTGGAACATATAAAATATTATTTTATGGGAAATTTATCGCGAAAAGTTATAAAATCGACAATGGCTTCCTAAAATGAAATATAAATGAATTAAGCCAGTCAAAATAGTGTTTTTTAAGGATGCACATTTACTGCCCGGATATAGGTATACAAATGGTTTTATGTGGTACTTTTTAAGGCATAATGTACGATGAATTTCGTGCAGGGAATTGAATACAAAAATATTGCATAAAAGTTTATTTGTTAAATTATATTTACACGATAATTCCTCTCAGTACTATATATTATGATCTGGACGTCCTGATGTGGGTGTTGACCTAGCCATAGTAGGGCTGGGGTGTAGTGTGCTGGACCTGGCCCTCGTAGGTCACCTGGGCCACGTAGCCGGAGTCGCCGTTGACAGTGTAGGTCACCTTCTCCAGACGACCGTCGGGAAGCAGCACATAGTAGGAGCCCTGGGTGTTGGGACCATCACGGGTCTCGTCTTGGCCGAAGTCGTTACCGGAAGCGTCGTCCTTCACTTTCCAGCTGAAGGAGTACCGAGCTGGAGCCTGCAATAATAACAATAACATCAGAATACATCATGTGTCTCACCAGAGCGGTCTCAGCCAGGCTCATGTGTCACATATGATAAAGTTATGATAGTATTGGTCACTTGCTTGTTTAGACCATTGTCACAGAGACATGTGGGCAGCCTTGCCCACTGTGGGTTATACTCACCTCCGTAGAAGGGACGCCGTATATAGGTCGTGGATAGTGAGGAGGAGGAGGTTCGGGACGGGCCAAGGCGACCATGACAAGAGCCGCGATCAACACAACCTGAAAACAGTTTGTAAATTTAATCTAAACATTTATTCTATGCAAAGTTTCTAAATCTTAAATATATTTTTTTATATTCATATTTATATTTGATATGTTATAAATTGGTGTATTATTATTAATGCAAGAATTTTACTTGACTTCATATTTAACTAATACAGTTCAGTGGGCAAATGCCTATGTGTTTATTTTTTTCATACAAATGTGAGATCATTTTAGCAACTGTTATGTTATTTCTACGAAGTCATGATTCAAACACCCCACTGAATTATTACTCCTATTTATTCACAGTAATTGATAAATGCAGAACACATGACAAGTAACCTATGTATTGTAATGGTTATTTTATTCCTATCTTAGACCATCACGAGTGTGAATAACAAAATATTTACTGAAACAGAACAAAATTATGTTTCACTATATTTTGTTATATTTAAAAATAGACTCTTCATTATTAATTTACTCACTTTTAAATAGTCATGAATAATATAAAATATCTCTTAAAATAAAAAATGCTTTAAGAGAGGTTAGCACTGTACCTTGAGAGACATTCTTGGTGAGGATGACTTACCGGACTGATGCTCTGTGAGGGATGCCACCTGTTTATATACTGGAGGATGACACCCTGCAGGCCATGACGTCACGGCCTTCCAAGTGAAGAGGTGTCTCGGTCAAGGACATTGACGAGTGTTATATATAATATGGAAACACTTCATCACGTAACAATTATTTGCGAGGAAATTCACACTATTCCTTATTGATATAAAAAAAAAACTTCAATTATTTCCAAGAGTCAAATAAATATTTCAAGGCACAACACTACATTTTATAGTACAGTGCCTAATACTGAACTTTCTAATTTAAAAATCCTAATAGTACCTGAACAGAACAATATCAAGTAGAAAAATGACACCCAATGTCTTAAAACTAACATTTCTAGTAAGGAATAAGAGTTCTGTATTTACTTTATTAGGAATATTCACACATAATTTTTATATTAAGATTTCAAATGAACATAACGACTCTTCTGAAGATGTATTATTAAATACGAAAGTACTTAAGGAAATTCCTGTTTCAATTCTTCCTTCGTGGTCTGACACTCACATTTATCATCACGTGTTAATTTTTGTGATTTACACACAAAACACCCAAATCTGTTTCACATTCAGATTTCACAATTTCAGGATCGTCAAACAGATATTTGTTGTTTCTATTACAATTTCCCTGGCTTAAAACTCTGAATTTGTCAGTATTAAACTGCAGCTGTAAATCAAATTTAAAAGTCCAATTTGCCCTTACTTTGATTTTTAAACTTTTGTTGAGATATTTTCCTAAACTATTTATGAATCATTGCTTAAATTGCTAATTTTGTTCTTCTATCATGAGTTTATTGTAATATATGAATGGTAAACAGAGGTTCTTGCACAAAGCTCAGATGAACTCCTCTTCCAACGGTTTCTCAACAGATTTGACTAAATTTATGAATAAAAGCAATTCACTTTGTAATAAGTATATCCTTTTGCAACTTAAATAAACCTCGCTTCCCTTAAATCCATTTTCTCTACCTCAATTACCTTGATTTCAATATAATGCTTATGTTCGATTCTGAGTTCCTGTTTCCATTAGATTAGATTTCTATTTTTATTATTATTAATTTTGTCTTCTACTTTCCACGTTTGCCTGTAAACGTTGCCTATTAAACTAGTTGTTGTTTATTTAAATATATACATCATCTGAGCCTCAATACATTTACGTCAGACCAGTTCGAGTATTTGTTTGACTCTGTAACAACTACTGCATAGCTACGAATGCATATTCTTCAAGTAGTCATATATTCTCATGTTATCCTGTCTTTTGAAGTGCAGTTCCTCAACCTGATACTATATTTTCTTGATTTTTCCTTTCAATTTCCCAATATAATTGAATGCGAGGACATTCAATTATATTTTCTTGCTAGAGTCTGGAGTCTCGACGTTCTCTTCATATTTAGCTGAAGACTGGTCCTAGATCAAGTCCAATTTCCCTGTCATCATCCTCTACATGTTGAATTTCGAAATTCCTTGCTTTAACTTCCGAAAATTTTGTGTCACGTGTTTATATTCATTCATTGTAATTTCTTGACTGATACATGACATATTAGGTAATTTCACTTTCACTTCATGGAATCTATTTTTCTATTCCATATTACAGCGTCCATTGGGTTATAGTCTGTCAGTGTGTGTATATGTGTGAGTGTGTGTGTGTGTGTGAGAGAGAGAGTGTGTGTGTGTGTACTCACCTAGTTGTGTCTGCAAGATCGAGCATTGACTTTTGCATCCCGCCTTTCGAGCATCGGTTGTTTACAACAATGACTCCAGTCCTATTTCCCTATCATACCTGGTTATAAAATTATGAATAGTATTTGCTTCCACAACTTGTTCCTTTAGTGCATTCTATTTTCATGTGTACATTCCAGTGCATGTGTGTGTGTGTGTGTGTGTATGTGTATGTGTTTGTGTGTATCTTTATGCACTTGTGTGTGTGTAAGAAACGGTAGAAATTAAAAGCTAAAATCTTGAATTATATTTAAAGTGGAACTCTCATTAATTCTTTTAGTAAATTAAGTATTGATAGACAAAAGTGCGGAAGACATGGGTTGGGCAAGCCATTCTCTCAGCTTGTAAGCCCCGTTTTAATACGTTAGGGCTGTCAACGTACAAATTACAAAGTACTTTAAAAAAGCACATGCTCACAAAAATCCACGTTTCTATTCATTAGGTATGTTGCACCTTGTATTTTTTCGTTGTGGGAAATCGTGAGAACAGGGTTGTGGGAGAGCCCAGTCAAGTTTTCAGTGAAAAATACAAAATATTATTTTATTTGGAATTTATCGCGAAAAATTATAAAATTGACAATGGCTTCCTAAAATGAAATATAAATGAATTAAGCCAGTCAAAATAGTGTTTGTTATGGATGCACATTTACTGCCTGGATATAGGTATACTAATGGTTTTATGTGATACTTTTTAAGGCATAATGTACGATGAATTTCGTGAAGGGAATTGAATACAAAAATATTGCATAGAAGTTTATTTGTTAAATTATATTTACACGATAATTCCTCTCAGTACTATATATTATGATCTGGACGTCCTGATGTGAGTGTTGACCTAGCCATAGTAGGGCTGGGGTGTGGTGTGCTGGACCTGGCCCTCGTAGGTCACCTGGGCCACGTAGCCGGAGTCGCCGTTGACAGTGTAGGTCACCTTCTCCAGACGACCGTCGGGAAGCAGCACATAGTAGGAGCCCTGGGTGTTGGGACCATCACGGGTCTCGTCTTGGCCGAAGTCGTTACCGGAAGCGTCGTCCTTCACTTTCCAGCTGAAGGAGTACCGAGCTGGAGCCTGCAATAATAACAGTAACATCAGAATACAATACGTGTCTCACCAGAGCGATCTCAGCCAGACTCATGTGTCACATATGATAAAGTTATGATAGTATTGGTCACTTGCTTGTTTAGACCATTGTCACAGAGACATGTGGGCAGCCTTGCCCACTGTGGGTTATACTCACCTCCGTAGAAGGAACGCCGTATATAGGTCGTGGATAGTGAGAAGGAGGAGGAGGTTCGGGACGGGCCAAGGCGACCATGACAAGAGCCGCGATCAACACAATCTGAAAACAGTTTGTAAATTTAATCTAAACATTTATTCTATGCAAAGTTTCTAAAGCTTAAATATATTTTTTTATATTCATATTTATATTTGATATGTTATAACTTGGTGTATTATTATTAATGCAAGAATTTTACTTGACTTGATATTTAACTAATACAGTTCAGTGAGCAAATGCCTATGTGTTTATTTTTTTCATATAAATGTGAGATCATTTTAGCAACTGTTATGTAATTTCTACGAAGTCGTGATTCAAACCCTCACTGAATTATTACTCCTATTTGTTCACAGTAATTGATAAATGTAGAACACATGACAAGTAACCTATGTATTGTAATGGTTATTTTATTCCTATCTTAGACCATCAGGAGTGTGAATAACAAAATATTTACTGAAACAGAACAAAATTACTTTTCACTATATTTTGTTATATTTAAAAATAGACTCTTCATTATTAATTTACTCACTTTTAAATAGTCATGAATAATATAAAATATCTCTTAAAATAAAAATGCTTTAAGAGAGGTGAGCACTGTACCTTGAGAGACATTCTTGGTGAGGATGACTTACTGGACTGATGCTCTGTGAGGGATGCCACCTGTTTATATACTGGAGGATGACACCCCGCGGGCCGTGACGTCACGACCTTCCAAGTGAAGAGGTGTCTCGGTCAAGGACATTGACTATTGTTATATATAATATGGAAAACGTAATCATGTAACAGTTATTTGCGAGGAAATTCACACTATTCCTTAATGATATATTTAAAACAAATCACTTCAATTATTTCCCAAGAGTCAAATAAATATTTCAAGGCACAACACTCTACATTTTATAGTACAGTGCCTAATACTGATCTTTCTAATTTAAAAATCTTAATAGTACCTGAACAAAACAATATCAAGTAGAAGAATGACACCTGATGTCTTACAACTAACATTTCTAGTAAGGAATAACAGTTCTGTATTTACCTTATTAGGAATATTCACACATAATTTTTATATTAAGATTTCAAATCAACATAACGACTCTTCTCAGGATGTATTATTAAATACGAAAGTACTTAAGGAAATTCCTGTTTCAATTCTTCCTTCGTGGTCTGACACTCACATTTATCATCACGTGATAATTTTTGTGATTTACACACATAACACCCAAATTTGTTTCACATTCAGATTTCACAATGTCAGGATCGTCAAACAAATATTTGTTGTCTCTATTACAATTTCCCGGGCTTAAAACTCTGAATTTGTCAGGATTAAACTGCAGCTGTAGATCAAATTTAAAAGTCCAATTTGCCCTTACTTTGATTTTTAAACTTTTGTTAAGATATTTTCCTAAACTATTTGTGAATCATTGCTTAATTTGCTATTTTTGTTCTTCTACCATAAGTTTATTGTAATATATGAATGCTAAACAGGGGTTCTAGCACAAAGCTCAGATGAACTCCTCTTTCAATGGTTTCCCAACAGATTTGACTAAATTTATGAATAGAAGCAAATCACTTTGAAATTAGTAGATCCTTTTGCAACTTAAATATACTTCGTTTCCCTTAAATCCATTTCGTTTACCTCAAATACCTTGATTTCAATATAATCCTTTTGTTCTATTCTGAGTTCCTGTTTCAATTAGATTTCTTTTTTTATTATTAATTTTGTCTTATACTTTCCACGTTTGCCTGTAAACGTTGCCTATTAAACTAATTGTTGTTTATTTAAAATAGACATCATCTCAGCCTCAATACATTTACGTCAGACCAGTTCGAGTATTTCTTTGACTCTGTAACAACTACAGCATAGCTAGGAATGCATATTTTTCACGTAATCATATATTCTCATTCTATTCTGTGTTTTGAAGTGCAGTTTTTCTCCCTGATACTATATTTTCATGATTTTTCCTTTCAATTTCCTTATATAATTGAATGTGAGGACATAATAGGCACTTGCTAGAGTCTGGAGTCTCGACTTTCTCTTCATTTTTGGGTGAAGACTGGTTAAAGATCAAATCCAATTTTCCTGTCATCATCCTTTACATGTTGACTTTCGAAATTCCTTTCCTTAACTTTCGATAATTTTGTGTCACGTGTTTATATTGTGACGGTAACGCGTTGGTGTTCGGCTGTTTAAGGCTAGGGGTATGGCCTCGTCACATAGTTATAAAAAAAAATAGAAAAACTGGAACTTCGTCTGTGGTAAGGTAAGGAGAAGACACACAAAACACAAGTAAACTTTAACAATGAAATTTTAATTACGTTAAATAAATCAAAACATGAAAATAATGCACAAACAAATATGTATAATAAAATCAATGAATCAAAATAATAAGAATTCTTAAATGACAAAATGAAAAGTTACGTTAAGGCAAAATAACAAGAAGTGCAATACAACAGTAAGTGGGAGGTGCTGGAATATTGGCTTAAAGCCACCACCTCTCTCAGTACACGCTAACGTCTAGCTGGGAGGAGTGCTGGCTACGAAAGCACGGAACATTCTGAAGACTGATGTTGGGGCGACCCCAGACATCGGGTAGTATTGGGGGGCGAGTGCAGGTGCAGCCAGACCGGCGACCAATCAGCGGAGCCGTAGCGATCAACGGGTAGTTTGGTGATTTGGGTCCGAACAGGTGGCGGGCTGCATACGTTTCTGCTCACCCTTGCAAGCCTTGCTGGTGCTGGTGTTGTTGTCGTTGTTGGACATTTCTTCCATAGTCTTTTTATATAATTGTGAAGACGTAATTTTGGAGGGAAGAGCAGGCTCAATCTCTTGAAGGAGATTATCGTCACAACTCTCCCCCGAAGCCTGCGGTTCTGGAAGAAGTACGTCGTTATGTGGTGGAGTAATGGATGGAGTTGCTTCTACTTTATAAACTCTGGAGAGATCATGGGCTAAGATGTTGTCAGACTCTTGGTATAGCGTGTCTCCAGGTTGAATTTCTGCAGGTAGCAAGCCCATAGTAGAAGACGTTGAGATGAGAAGTGGGCGTGCTGCAGGAGGTGTAGGGTGGTGTGGTCCGTATTGATGGTGGACCGAGCACTTTTCAGGTGTGGAGTGAAGTGCTGAAGCTTCAGGATGAGGAAGAGTAGCTCCTTGCCAATTGTTCCGTAGATCCTTGTAGCAGTAGTCGCTGACAGGTGTATTCTTCTCGCCTCGTTGCTGCATCACGACACCACCCACGTCGGTACCATTGGCGTCGACATGGAGGATGAAGGGCTTATCTGACGAGGTGAGAGTGGAATTAGAAGAGGGCATAGGAGCACGATTATTATCCTGAAAGCATTTGGGAAGATCATTAAGGATTTTGGAATTAGAAAGCGCCGACTCCTTGTCAGTGCTTTCGGGAGAAGAAGCCGGGATGGTCTCACTGTGGATGTAGGGTTCTGTGAAGGTAGAACAATTAATCAAGACAGTGGGAGGAGTACCATTATATTGCTTCAGGAGGTTGACGTGGCACAGCTGGGTCTTCCGCCGCCTATCTGGAGTCTCTATCACATAATTATTATTATTCCTGCACTCTTTGACGCAGTAGGGTCCTGAAAATCTGTTTTGTAAAGGTGAACCTGGGATAGGGAAATAAGCAAGGACGAAGTCTCCCGGCTTGAATTTTCTTACTTTGCTGGTCTGGTCGTAATGAGTCTTCATTCTCACCTGGGCTTTCAATAGATTATCATGAGCAAAGCGGTGGACTCTCTCTAGAATGTGTTGAAGGTTTTGAAGAAACTGGGGCACATTCTGATGCTCACTGAAGGTGGCATCTCTGAGAGAGTCTTTGAAAGCCTTAAGGGGAGTACGGCACTTACGGCCGTAGAGCATCTCATAAGGAGATACTCCTAGGGACTCATTGGGGAGACTTCTGAAAATACACATTATTAGGTCAATCTGCTTATCCCAATCCTTTGAGGTTTCACTACAAAACTTTTTCAAGAGTGCTTTGATGGTCTGATGACTACGTTCAAGAGAACCCTGTGAAGCAGGATGATAGGGGCTGGACAATACCTGTTTGATGTTGAACTCCTCCAGTGTTCTTTTGAAGAGATCACTGGTGAAGTTGGTGCCACAGTCACTTTGAATCTCCCTGGGAAATCCGTATTGAGTGAAGATCTTCAGTAGATGTTTGATAACCGTAGCAGCCGTGATGTTCTTCACTGGAACTGCTATGGGAAATCTGGTGGTAGGACACAGGATGGTTAGGATGTAGGCGTTACCTGAACTGGTCCGAGGTAAAGGACCAACACAGTCTATTATGAGTCTGTGGAAAGGTTCCGCAGGCACCTGTATGGGAATCAGTGGTGCTCTGGGAATGGAGACGTTCGGTTTGCCTGCCATCTGACATGTATGACACTGTTTTACGTACTGTTTGACGTTATTTACCATACCTGGCCAGTAGTAGTCTTGGCGAATCCCATGGTAAGTCTTGTTGAAGCCGTAGTGGGAGAATGCTCCGTGGGCCAGGTGTAGAATAGTGGGCCGCAGGCTGGTGGGAATCACAAGTTGTTCGGTGTTGGCCCAATCGTCCTCCTCCTTCAGTTTACTGGGTCTATATCTGCGGTAGAGCAAGTCGTTCTCTAGGAAGAACCCAGGAATACTGTCGGGTTGAGTCTCAGCCTGGAAAAACAATGGTGTTAAAGTAAGATCTTCCCTCTGCAACTTACGGAACTCCAACTTGGTCAGATGCGGGGGTAGTTTCTGAGGGTCTTGAGGGACAGCGGTAGCAGTAGAGTCAGCTGGCTGTGGACGTGCGGCTTGTGCACGGGTGGTCACGAGAACCGGAGGAGAAACTTCATCACTCTCTTGAACCTCTGCTGGAACATACTCAAGAATAGGGTTACTTGGCACAGAGTTACACACCTGGGGTTTGTCCATGACGATCAGGTTGGTCGGTTGCAGGTCTTCTGCCAAGTCGTTGCCTAGGAGAAGTTGCACTCCAGGCATGGGAAAAGGCTTTTCCCTGACGGCGACTTGGACTTCCCCGTTCACGTAGGGACAATCCAGGTGGACTCTGGCGAGAGGGTATGGAGTAGTAGCAGTGAGGTCAGTGATGAAGACCGTTTCCCCGGTGTAGACTATGTTGGGCACAGCCGACTTCAAGATGATCGATTGTAGAGCCGCTGTGTCCCTCAAGATCTTCAATTTGAAACGTCCCTCCGGATTTGAACCGTTGGCAGAGACAGTTCCAGTATACAGGTGGTTACTGAAAAGAGAAAGATCATTAACATCAACACCAACATTCATCACAGGCTTACCGGACTTAGGAGGAGTTGGTTTGGGTCGTTGTTGGTCAGTGGATCCCTTGTATTGAGACTTACCACACTTGTCTATGGTATGTCCATAGAGTCTACAATACTTGCAGTACAGTTGTGAACCAGCTTGATCGGGGCTCACCTTCTCGTAACTGTACCACGACTTCTTACTGGAGGATGGTTCAGGTGTCAGCCGGTGGATGAGGCTGTAAGTGTCAGCCGACTTAGCACACTTCAGGTAGTCGGTTTCTTCTTTATCTGCTAAGTAGAGGCGGACAGGAGGCGGCACACGTCTCAAGAATTCTTCAACAAGCATCAGGTTGACGAGTTCTGTAAAAGTAGAGACATGTGCTGCTTCCAGCCATTTCATGAAATACCTCCGTTTCGTGTTAGCAAACTCGAGGAAGGTAGTGGTACTTGCCTTCAGGTGGTCACGGAATTTCCTTCTATAACTTTCGGTGGAAAGTAGGTAGGCGTCTAACACTGCTTGTTTCAGAGTGTAGTAGTCATTCTCAGACGCCAAAGTACTGAGTGTGACTGCAGCTCTACCTGTAAGATGGACTCTGAGAAGTGTTGCCCATTGGTCGACAGGCCAACTGAGTTGATTAGCAAGGGTTTCAAAGGTGGTGAAAAAAACATCAACTTCTGCTTCTACAAAGGATGGCATTAACTTACTTGCATGTGATATATTAAAACTGACGGGAAGATTGGCAGTAGCTTGCTGGCGTTGGGTGAAGTGTGAAGTTTCCAAGGAGATTTCGCGTTGACGACACTCTAGAGCCAGAGTCGCTTGTTGCTTGTCATGTTCGCGTTGTATTTCCAACTCGCGTTGTTTGGTTTCAAGCTGTACTCTTTCACGTTCACGGAGTAATGCGACCTCGCGTTCGTGTTCTTCTCTCCTCAAGGCAGCTTCGCGTTCTTGTTCGTCTCTCCTCAAGGCAGCTTCGCGTTCGTGCTCTTCCCTTCGTATGGCAGCTGCTTCTCTTTGCTGCTCACGTTCAATCTTGGCCAGCTCTAGTTTAAGTTTCATCGTAGCCAAGTCAGTTTTCTCTGCAATATAGTAAGTTTCATGAGTTTCAGAGTCTATCTTACCTTGCTCTAAATAGTAATCCAGCAACAGGTTGTGTAGGTCATTTTTGTTGGCTTGGTAGGGAACTTCTAGTTGATACTCATGTGCAAGAGTTTGTAGTTCAGTCCTCTTGGCACGACTCAAAGTCTCTATTTCACCTGCTGGATTTGCACGGAAAGTTTGGAGACGAAACATGGTGAAATTAGCAAATAAAGGTACACGAATGTTCAATAATGAAATGTCAGAAACAGGACAACGTGGCAACTGGTACCTATCCTGTGTGATCTTTAACAATTAACGTTAAGTGAAAGATATTAAATGATTAAATTAAATCAAGGGCGCAGGAAATCTTGTACCCGGTACTCATGTAAGAGAATAAGGGCAAGAAAATCCTACTAACAAATGAAACAAAGTTTCGAAAACAAATGAAACAGTTAAATGCTTCAAAAGTAAAATTGGTAGTCCAAGGATGTAGGCATACCTTGCCAAGTCTCTATAGGACATAAAGCAAGTTTTTCCCACTGAATTTAATATGATACTTACAGAATTAGCGAACTTTTGTGCTCTGAAAAAATAAGCTAATTCCCTACCGTTGTATGTATCATCATCTCTGACTGACGTGTAGGGGTGCGAGGTGTCAACTTGTGACGAGAACTGCTGCTGAGGTCCCAATTCAGCAACTAAAGTTCGAGCTAGAGGAACTATGGCCCTCTTTGTCCTCCTACAGTCAGATTGCAGAAGATTGGGTACTCTTGACCCGGGGCAGACCACAGTACCAGGGTACCAATATGATGATCTGTCAGAATGAGAAATATTCAAGGGACATAGATGGTAAATACGAGTAATAACAAGGAGGGAGAGATGACCAATTAAGAGTATGACTGCGGCCTACAGTCACCACGTAATCCAAAGTTGTCTCACCTTCACTATATGTTACTCTCGTAATGCACAATACACCGCACCTTATAAAAAATGAAATTGAATGAAAAATAGTAAAGCTACGTTAACAGAGTTAAATACGCTTACCATAAATTACCACTTGGCACCAGTACCTGAGTGAGGCTCCTAGGACAGGCCCCCATATAACTTGTGACGGTAACGCGTTGGTGTTCGGCTGTTTAAGGCTAGGGGTATGGCCTCGTCACATAGTTATAAAAAAAAATAGAAAAACTGGAACTTCGTCTGTGGTAAGGTAAGGAGAAGACACACAAAACACAAGTAAACTTTAACAATGAAATTTTAATTACGTTAAATAAATCAAAACATGAAAATAATGCACAAACAAATATGTATAATAAAATCAATGAATCAAAATAATAAGAATTCTTAAATGACAAAATGAAAAGTTACGTTAAGGCAAAATAACAAGAAGTGCAATACAACAGTAAGTGGGAGGTGCTGGAATATTGGCTTAAAGCCACCACCTCTCTCAGTACACGCTAACGTCTAGCTGGGAGGAGTGCTGGCTACGAAAGCACGGAACATTCTGAAGACTGATGTTGGGGCGACCCCAGACATCGGGTAGTATTGGGGGGCGAGTGCAGGTGCAGCCAGACCGGCGACCAATCAGCGGAGCCGTAGCGATCAACGGGTAGTTTGGTGATTTGGGTCCGAACAGGTGGCGGGCTGCATACGTTTCTGCTCACCCTTGCAAGCCTTGCTGGTGCTGGTGTTGTTGTCGTTGTTGGACATTTCTTCCATAGTCTTTTTATATAATTGTGAAGACGTAATTTTGGAGGGAAGAGCAGGCTCAATCTCTTGAAGGAGATTATCGTCACAATATTCATTCATTGTAATTTGTTGACTGATACATGACATATTAGGTAATTTCACTTTCACTTCATGGAATCGTGTTTTCTATTCCATATTACAGTGTCCATTGGGTTATAGTCTGTCAGTGTGTGTGTATGTGTGCGAAAGTGTGTGTGTGTATGTGGTTGTGTGTGTCTTTATGCACTTGTTTGTGTGTTTAAGAAACGGTAGAAATTAAAAGCTAAAATCATAAAATCTTGAATTATATTTAAAGTGGTACTCTCATTAATGCTTTTAGTAAATTCAGTATTAATAGACAAAACTGTGATAGAGATGGGTTGGGCAAGCCATTTTCTCAGCTTGCACGTCCCGTTTTAGTACGTAAGGGCTGCCAACGTACAAATTACAAAGTACTTTAAAAAGCAGATGCTCACAAAAATCCACGTTTCTATTCATTGGAAGGTTTCATTGGTTATGTTGCACCTTGAAATTCCATTAGGTATGTTGCACCTTGTATTTTTTCGTTGTGAGAAATCGTGATAACAGTGTTTCTGTTCAGAAACAGTGATAACTAGTGTTGTGTTAGAGCCCAGTCAAGTGTTCAGTGGAAAATACAAAATATTAATTTATGGGAAATTTATCGCGAAAAGTTATAAAATCGACAATGGCTTCCTAAAATGAAATATAAATAAATTAAGCCAGTCAAAATAGTGTTTGTTAAGGATGCACATTTACTGCCTGGATATAGGTATACTAAAGGTTTTATGCGATACTTTTGAAGGCATAATGTACGATGAATTTCATGCAGGGAATTGAATACAAAAATATTGCATAGAAGTTTATTTGTTAAATTATATTTACACGATTATTACTCTCAGTACTATATATTATGATCAGAACGTCTTGATGTGGGTGTTGACCTAGCCATAGTAGGGCTGGGGTGTAGTGTGCTGGACCTGGCCCTCGTAGGTCACCTGGGCCACGTAGCCGGAGTCACCGTTGACAGTGTAGGTCACCTTCTCCAGACGACCGTCGGGAAGGAGCACATAGTAGGAGCCCTGGGTGTTGGGACCATCACGGGTCTCGTCTTGGCCGAAGTCGTTGCCGGAAGCGTCGTCCTTCACTTTCCAGCTGAAGGAGTACCGAGCTGGAGCCTGCAATAATAACAGTAACATCAGAATACAATACGTGTCTCACCAGAGCAGTCTCAGCCAGACTCATGTGTCACATATGATAAAGTTATGATGGTATTGGTCACTTGCTTGTTTAGACCATTGTCACAGAGACATGTGGGCAGCCTTGCCCACTGTGGGTTATACTCACCTCCGTAGAAGGAACGCCGTATATAGGTCGTGGATAGTGAGAAGGAGGAGGAGGTTCGGGACGGGCCAAGGCGACCATGACAAGAGCCGCGATCAACACAACCTGAAAACAGTTTGTAAATTTAATCTAAACATTTATTCTATGCAAAGTTTCTAAAGCTTAAATATATTTTTTTATATTCATATTTATATTTGATATGTTATAAATTGGTGTATTATTATTAATGCAAGAATTTTACTTGACTTGATATTTAACTAATACAGTTCAGTGGGCAAATGCCTATGTGTTTATGTTTTTCATATAAATGTGAGATCATTTTAGCAACTGTTATGTTATTTCTACGAAGTCGTGATTCAAACACCCCACTGAATTATTACTCCTATTTATTCACAGTAATTGATAAATGCAAAACACATGACAAGTAACCTATGTATTGTAATGGTTATTTTATTCCTATCTTAGACCATCACGAGTGTGAATAACAAAATATTTACTGAAACAGAACAAAATTACGTTTCCCTATATGATGTTATATTTATAAATAGACTCTTCATTATTAATTTACTAATTTTAAATAGTCATGAATAATATAAAATATCTCTTAAAATAAAAATACTTTAAGAGAGGTTAGCACTGTACCTTGAGAGACATTCTTGGTGAGGATGACTTACTGGACTGATGCTCTGTGAGGGATGCCACCTGTTTATATACTGGAGGATGACACCCCGCGGGGGCGTGACGTCACGACCTTCCAAGTGAAGAGGTGCCTCGGTCAAGGACATTGACGAGTGTTATATATAATATGGAAAAACTTCATCATGTAACAATTATTAGCGAGGAAATTCACACTATTCCTTATTGATATATTTAAAACAAATCACTTCAATTATTTCCCAAGTGTCAAATAAATATTTCAAGGCACAACACTCTACATTTTATAGTACAGTGCCTAATACTGAACTTTCTAATTTAAAAATCTTAATAGTACCTGAACAGAACAATGTCAAGTAGAAGAATGACACCCGATGTCTTACAACTAACATTTCTAGTAAGGAATAACAGTTCTGTATTTACCTTATTAGGAATATTCACACATAAGTTTTATATTAAGATTTCAACTAAACATAACGACTCTTCTGAAGATGTAATAATAAATACGAAAGAACTTAAGGAAATTCCTGTGTTAATTCTTCCTTTGTGGTCTGACATTGTCACATCTTTCATCACGTGTTAATTTTCGTGATTTACACACATAACACGCAAACGTGCTTCACAATCAGATTTCGCAATGTCAGGATTGTCAAACTGATATTTGCTGTCTCTATTACTATTTTCCCTATTTCCCTAGCTTAAAACTCTGAATTCGTCAGTATTAAACTGCATCTGTAAATCAAATTTAAAAGTCCAGTTTTCCTTTACTTTGTTTTTTTTTTTTAACTTTTCTTGAGATATTTTCCTAAACTACTTGTGGATCATTGCTCAATTTACTAATTTTGTTCTTCTATCATGAGTTTATTGTAATATATGAATGGTAAACAGAGGTTCTAGCACAAAGCTCAGATGAACTCCTCGTTCAACGGTTTCCCAACATATATGACTAAATTTATGAATACAAAGGACCCTTTGAAATAAGTATATCATTTTGCAACTTAAATTAACATCGTTTCCCTTAAATCCGTTTCCTTTACCTCAATTACCTTGATTTCAATATAATGCTTCTGTTCGATTCTGAGTTCCTGTTTCAATTAGATTTCTTTTTTATTATTATTAATTTTGTCTTCTCCTACTTTCCACGTTTGCCTGTAAACGTTGCCTATTAAACTAATTGTTGTTTATTTAAATATATACATCATCTGAGCCTCAATACATTTACGTCAGACCAGTTCGAGTATTTCTTTGACCTCTGTAACAACTACTGCATAGCTACGAATGCACATTTTTCACGTAGTCATATATTTCTCATGCTATTCTGTTTTTTGAAGTGCAGTTTCCTCTCCCTGATACTATATTTTCCTGATTTTTCCTTTCAATTTCCTAATGTAATTAAATGCGAGGACATAATGGGCACTTGCTAGAGTCTGGAGTCTCTATGTTCTCTTCATATTTAGCTGAAGACTGGTCCTAGATCAAGTCCAATTTCCCTGTCATCATCCTTTACATGTTGACTTTGTAAATGCTTTTCCTTAACTTCCGGTAATTTTGTGTCACGTGTTTATATTCATTCATTGTAATATATTGACTTATAGAAGACATATTCAGTAATTTCACTTTATGGAATCTTATTTTCTATTCCATATTACAGCGTCCATTGAGTTATAGTCTGTCAGTGTATGTGTGAGATTGTGTGTGTGTGTGTGTGAAAGAGAGAGTGTGTGTGAGTATGTGTTTGTGTGTATATTTATTCACTTGTGTGTGTAAGAAACAGTAGAAATTAAAAGCTAAAAAATAAAATTTTGATATATATTTAAAGTGGAACTTCATTAATGCTTTTAGTAAATTAAGTATTGATAGACAAAAGTGTGTTGGGCAAGCCATCCTTTCAGCTTATACGTCACGTTTTTATACGTTAGGGCTGCCAACGTACAAATTACAATGTACTTTAAAAAACAGATGCTCACAAAAATCCAGATTTCTATTCATTGGAAGGTTTCATTGGGTATGTTGCACCTTGGAATCTCATTAGGTATGTTGCACCTTGTATTTTTGTTGTTGTGAGAAATCGTGAGTTGAGGTTGTGGGAGAGCCCAGTCAATTGTTCAGTGGAACATATAAAATATTATTTTATGGGGAATTTATCGCGACAAGTTATAAAATTGACAATGGCTTCCTAAAATGAAATATAAATGAATTAAGCCAGTCAAAATAGTGTTTGTTAAGGCTGAACATTTACTGCCTGGATACAGGTATACTAATGGTTTTATGTGATACTTTTTTAGGCATAATGTACGATGAATTTCGTGCAGGGAATTGAATACAAAAATATTGCATAGAAGTTTATTTGTTAAGTTATATTTACACGATAATTCCTCTTAGTTCTATATATTATGGCCAGAACGTCCTGATGTGGGTGTTGTCCTAGCCATAGTAGGGCTGGGGTGTAGTGTGCTGGACCTGGCCCTCGTAGGTCACCTGGGCCACGTAGCCGGAGTCGCCGTTGACAGTGTAGGTCACCTTCTCCAGACGACCGTCGGGAAGCAGCACATAGTAGGAGCCCTGGGTGTTGGGACCATCACGGGTCTCGTCTTGTCCGAAGTCGTTGCCGGAAGCGTCGTCCTTCACTTTCCAGCTGAAGGAGTACCGAGCTGGAGCCTGCAATAATAACAGTAACATTAGAATACAATACGTGTCTCACCAGAGCGGTCTCAGCCAGACTCATGTGTCACATATGAAAAAGTTATGATAGTATTGGTCACTTGCTTGTTTAGACCATTGTCACAGAGACAGGTGGGCAGCCTTGCCCACTGTGGGTTATACTCACCTCCGTAGAAGGGACGCCGTATATAGGTCGTGGATAGTGAGAAGGAGGAGGAGGTTCGGGACGGGCCAAGGCGACCATGACAAGAGCCGCGATCAACACAACCTGAAAACAGTTTGTAAATTTAATCTAAACATTTATTCTATGCAAAGTTTCTAAATCTTAAATATATTTTTTTATATTCCTATTTATATTTGATATGTTATAAATTGGTGTATTATTATTAATGCAAGAATTTTACTTGACTTGATATTTAACTAATACAGTTCAGTGGGCAAATGCCTATGTGTTTATTTTTTTCATTCAAATGTGAGATAATTTTAGCAACTGTTATGTTATTTCTACGAAGTCATGATTCAAACACCCCACTGAATTATTACTCCTATTTATTCACAGTAATTGATAAATGCAGAACACATGACAAGTAACCTATGTATTGTAATGGTTATTTTATTCCTATCTTAGACCATCACGAGTGTGAATAACAAAATATTTACTGAAGCAGAACAAAATTACGTTTCACTATATAATGTTATATTTAAAAATAGACTCTTCATTATTAATTTACTCATTTTTAAAAAGAGTCATGAATAATATAAAATATCTCTTGAAATAAAAATGCTTTAATAGAGGTTAGCACTGTACCTTGAGAGACATTCTTGGTGAGGATGACTTACTGGACTGATGCTCTGTGAGGGATGCCACCTGTTTATATACTGGAGGATGACACCCCGCGGGCCGTGACGTCACGACCTTCCAAGTGAAGAGGTGCCTCGGTCAAGGACATTGACGAGTGTTATATATAATATGGAAAAACTTCATCACGTAACAATTATTAGCGAGGAAACTCACACTATTCCTTATTGATATATTTAAAACAAATCACTTCAATTATTTCCCAAGAGACAAATAAATATTTCAAGGTACAACACTCTACATTTTATAGTACAGTGCCTAATACTGAACTTTCTAATTTAAAAATCTTAATAGTACCTGAACAGAACAATATCAAGTAGAAAAATGACACCCGATGTCTTAAAACTAACATTTCTACTAAGGAATAAGAGTTCTGTATTTACTTTATTAGGAATATTCACACATAATTTTTATATTAAGATTTCAAATGAACATAACGACTCTTCTGAAGATGTATTGTTAAATACGAAAGTACTTAAGGAAATTCCTGTTTCAATTCTTCCTTCGTGGTCTGACACTCACATTTTTCATCACGTGTTAATTTTTGTGATTTACACACATAACACCCAAATCTGTTTCACATTCAGATTTCACAATTTCAGGATCGTCAAACAGATATTTGTTGTTTCTATTACAATTTCCCTGGCTTAAAACTCTGAATTTGTCAGTATTAAACTGCAGCTGTAAATCAAATTTAAAAGTCCAATTTGCCCTTACTTTGATTTTTAAACTTTTGTTGAGATATTTTCCTAAACTATTTGTGAATCATTGCTTAAATTGCTAATTTTGTTCTTCTATCATGAGTTTATTGTAATATATGAATGGTAAACAGAGGTTCTAGCACAAAGCTCAGATGAACTCCTCTTCCAACGGTTTCTCAACAGATTTGACTAAATTTATGAATAGAAGCAATTCACTTTGTAATAAGTATATCCTTTTGCAACTTAAATAAACCTCGCTTCCCTTAAATCCATTTTCTCTACCTCAATTACCTTGATTTCAATATAATGCTTATGTTCGATTCTGAGTTCCTGTTTCCATTAGATTAGATTTCTATTTTTATTATTATTAATTTTGTCTTCTACTTTCCACGTTTGCCTGTAAACGTTGCCTATTAAACTAGTTGTTGTTTATTTAAATATATACATCATCTGAGCCTCAATACATTTACGTCAGACCAGTTCGAGTATTTGTTTGACTCTGTAACAACTACTGCATAGCTACGAATGCATATTCTTCAAGTAGTCATATATTCTCATGTTATCCTGTCTTTTGAAGTGCAGTTCCTCAACCTGATACTATATTTTCTTGATTTTTCCTTTCAATTTCCCAATATAATTGAATGCGAGGACATTCAATTATATTTTCTTGCTAGAGTCTGGAGTCTCGACGTTCTCTTCATATTTAGCTGAAGACTGGTCCTAGATCAAGTCCAATTTCCCTGTCATCATCCTCTACATGTTGAATTTCGAAATTCCTTGCTTTAACTTCCGAAAATTTTGTGTCACGTGTTTATATTCATTCATTGTAATTTCTTGACTGATACATGACATATTAGGTAATTTCACTTTCACTTCATGGAATCTATTTTTCTATTCCATATTACAGCGTCCATTGGGTTATAGTCTGTCAGTGTGTGTATATGTGTGAGTGTGTGTGTGTGTGAGAGAGAGAGAGTGTGTGTGTGTGTACTCACCTAGTTGTGTCTGCAAGATCGAGCATTGACTTTTGCATCCCGCCTTTCGAGCATCGGTTGTTTACAACAATGACTCCAGTCCTATTTCCCTATCATACCTGGTTATAAAATTATGAATAGTATTTGCTTCCACAACTTGTTCCTTTAGTGCATTCTATTTTCATGTGTACATTCCAGTGCATGTGTGTGTGTGTGTGTGTGTATGTGTATGTGTTTGTGTGTATCTTTATGCACTTGTGTGTGTGTAAGAAACGGTAGAAATTAAAAGCTAAAATCTTGAATTATATTTAAAGTGGAACTCTCATTAATTCTTTTAGTAAATTAAGTATTGATAGACAAAAGTGCGGAAGACATGGGTTGGGCAAGCCATTCTCTCAGCTTGTAAGCCCCATTTTAATACGTTAGGGCTGTCAACGTACAAATTACAAAGTACTTTAAAAAAGCACATGCTCACAAAAATCCACGTTTCTATTCATTAGGTATGTTGCACCTTGTATTTTTTCGTTGTGGGAAATCGTGAGAACAGGGTTGTGGGAGAGCCCAGTCAAGTTTTCAGTGAAAAATACAAAATATTATTTTATTTGGAATTTATCGCGAAAAATTATAAAATTGACAATGGCTTCCTAAAATGAAATATAAATGAATTAAGCCAGTCAAAATAGTGTTTGTTAAGGATGCACATTTACTGCCTGGATATAGGTATACTAATGGTTTTATGTGATACTTTTTAAGGCATAATGTACGATGAATTTCGTGCAAGGAATTGAATACAAAAATATTGCATAGAAGTTTATTTGTTAAATTATATTTACACGATAATTCCTCTCAGTACTATATATTATGATCTGGACGTCCTGATGTGAGTGTTGACCTAGCCATAGTAGGGCTGGGGTGTGGTGTGCTGGACCTGGCCCTCGTAGGTCACCTGGGCCACGTAGCCGGAGTCGCCGTTGACAGTGTAGGTCACCTTCTCCAGACGACCGTCGGGAACCAGCACATAGTAGGAGCCCTGGGTGTTGGGACCATCACGGGTCTCGTCTTGGCCGAAGTCGTTACCGGAAGCGTCGTCCTTCACTTTCCAGCTGAAGGAGTACCGAGCTGGAGCCTGCAATAATAACAGTAACATCAGAATACAATACGTGTCTCACCAGAGCGATCTCAGCCAGACTCATGTGTCACATATGATAAAGTTATGATAGTATTGGTCACTTGCTTGTTTAGACCATTGTCACAGAGACATGTGGGCAGCCTTGCCCACTGTGGGTTATACTCACCTCCGTAGAAGGAACGCCGTATATAGGTCGTGGATAGTGAGAAGGAGGAGGAGGTTCGGGACGGGCCAAGGCGACCATGACAAGAGCCGCGATCAACACAATCTGAAAACAGTTTGTAAATTTAATCTAAACATTTATTCTATGCAAAGTTTCTAAAGCTTAAATATATTTTTTTTATATTCATATTTATATTTGATATGTTATAACTTGGTGTATTATTATTAATGCAAGAATTTTACTTGACTTGATATTTAACTAATACAGTTCAGTGAGCAAATGCCTATGTGTTTATTTTTTTCATATAAATGTGAGATCATTTTAGCAACTGTTATGTAATTTCTACGAAGTCGTGATTCAAACCCTCACTGAATTATTACTCCTATTTGTTCACAGTAATTGATAAATGTAGAACACATGACAAGTAACCTATGTATTGTAATGGTTATTTTATTCCTATCTTAGACCATCACGAGTGTGAATAACAAAATATTTACTGAAACAGAACAAAATTACTTTTCACTATATTTTGTTATATTTAAAAATAGACTCTTCATTATTAATTTACTCACTTTTAAATAGTCATGAATAATATAAAATATCTCTTAAAATAAAAATGCTTTAAGAGAGGTGAGCACTGTACCTTGAGAGACATTCTTGGTGAGGATGACTTACTGGACTGATGCTCTGTGAGGGATGCCACCTGTTTATATACTGGAGGATGACACCCCGCGGGCCGTGACGTCACGACCTTCCAAGTGAAGAGGTGTCTCGGTCAAGGACATTGACGAGTGTTATATATAATATGGAAAAACTTCATCACGTAACAATTATTTGCGAGGAAATTCACACTATTCCTTATTGATAAAAAAAAAAAACTTCAATTATTTCCAAGAGTCAAATAAATATTTCAAGGCACAACACTCTACATTTTATAGTACAGTGCCTAATACTAAACTTTCTAATTTTAAAATCTTAATAGTACCTGAACAGAACCATATCAAGTAGAAAAATGACACCCGATGTCTTAAAACTAACATTTCTAGTAAGGAATAAGAGTTCTGTATTTACTTTATTAGGAATATTCACACATAATTTTTATATTAAGATTTCAAATGAACATAACGACTCTTCTGAAGATGTATTATTAAATACGAAAGTACTTAAGGAAATTCCTGTTTCAGTTCTTCCTTCGTGGTCTGACACTCACATTTTTCATCACGTGTTAATTTTTGTGATTTACACACATAACACCCAAATCTGTTTCACATTCAGATTTCACAATGTCAGGATCGTCAAACAGATATTTGTTGTCTCTATTACAATTTCCCTGGCTTAAAACTCTGAATTTGTCAGGATTAAACTGCAGCTGTAAATCAAATTTAAAAGTCCAATTTGCCCTTACTTTGATTTTTAAACTTTTGTTAAGATATTTTCCTAAACTATTTGTGAATCATTGCTTAATTTACTATTTTTGTTCTTCTACCATAAGTTTATTGTAATATATGAATGGTAAACAGAGGTTCTAGCACACAGCTTAAATGAACCCCTCTTTCAACGGTTTCTCAACAGATTTGACTAAATTTATGAATAGAACCAATTCACTTTGTAATAAGTATATCATTTTGCAACTTAAATAAACATCGCTTCCCTTAAATCCATTTTCTCTACCTCAATTACTTTGATTTCAATATAATGCTTTTGTTTGATTCTGAATTTCTGTTTCATTTAGATTTCGTTTTTTTTTTAATTTTGTCTTCTCCTATTTTCCACGTTTGCCTATTAAACTAATTGTTTTTATTTTAATATATACATCATCTCAGCCTCAATACATTTACGTCAGACCAGTTCGAGTATTTCTTTGACTCTGTAAGAACTACTGCATAGCTACGAATGCATATTCTTCACGTAATCATGTATTTTCGTGCTATTCTGTCTTTTGAAGTGCAGTTTCTTCTCCCTGATACTATATTTTCTTGATTTTTCCTTTCAATTTCCAAATATAATTGAATGCGACGACATAATGGGCTCTTGCTAGAGTCTGGAGTGTCGACGTTCTCTTCATTTTTGGCTGAAGACTGGTCCTAGATTAAGGCCAATTTCCCTGTCATCATCCTTTGATGTTGTTGTTGTTGTTGACTTTCGAAATTCCTTTCCTGTATTTCCGATAATTTTGTTTCACGTGTTTATATTCATTCATTGTAATTTGTTGAATGATACATGACATATTAGGTAATTTCACTTTCACTTTATGGAATCTTGTTTTCTATTCCTTATTATCCATATAGTCCATTGGGTTATAGTCTGTCAGTGTGTGTGTGTGTGTGTGTGTGTGTATATGTGTGAGTACTCACCTAGTTGTACTCACCTAGTTGTGCTTGCGGGGGTTGAGCTCTGGCTCTTTGGTCCCGCCTCTCAACCGTCAATCAACAGGTGTACAGGTTCCTGAGCCTATTGGGCTCTATCATATCTACACTTGAAACTGTGTATGGAGTCAGCCTCCACCACATTGCTTCCTAATGCATTCCATCTGTCAACCACTCTGACACTAAAAAAGTTCTTTCTAATATCTCTGTGGCTCATTTGGGCACTCAGTTTCCACCTGTGTCCCCTAGTGCGTGTGCCCCTTTTGTTAAATAGCCTGTCTTTATCAACCCTGTCGATTCCCTTGAGAATCTTGAGTGTGGTGATCATGTCCCCCCTAATTCTTCTGTCTTCCAACGAAGTGAGGTTCAATTCCCGTAGTCTCTCCTCGTAGCTCATACCTCTCAGCTCGGGTACTAGTCTGGTGGGAAACCTTTGAACCTTTTCCAGTTTAGTCTTATGCTTGACTAGATATGGACTCCATGCTGGAGCCGCATACTCCAGGATTGGTCTGACATATATGGTATATAATGTTCTGAAAGATTCCTTACACAAGTTTCTAAAAGCCGTTCTTATGTTAGCCAACCTGGCATATGCTGCTGATGTTATCCTCTTGATATGAGCTTCAGGGGACAGGTCTGGCGTGATATCAACTCCCAGGTCTTTCTCTCTCTCTGACTCTTGAAGTATTTCATCTCCCAAGTGATACCTTGTATCTGGTCTCCTGCTTCCTACCCCTATCTTCATTACATTACATTTGCTTGGTTAAACTCTAACATCCATTTGTTCGACCATTCCTGCAGCTTGTCCAGGTCTTCTTGAAGAAACAAGCTGTCCTCCTCTGTCTTAATCATTCTCATAATCTTCTAATCCTTCTCTAATGAGTGTGTGTGTGAGAGTGTGTGTATGTGTTTTTGTGTATCTTTATGCATTTGTGTGTGTAAGAAACGGTAGAAATTAAAAGCAAAAATCATAAAATCTTGAATTATATTTAAAGTGGAACTTTCATTAATGTTTTTAGTAAATTAAGTATTGATAGACAAAAGTGTGATAGAGATGGGTTGGGCAAGCCATTCTTTCAGCTTGTACGTCCCATTTTTATACGTTTGGGCTGCCAACGTACGAATTACAACGTACTTTAAAAAGCACATGCTCACAAAAATCTACGTTTCTATTCATTGGAAGGTTTCATTGGGTATGTTGCTCCTTGGAATCTCATTAGGTATGTTGCACCTTGTATTTTAATCGTTGTGGGAAATCATGAGTTGTGGGTTGTGGGAGAGCCCAGTCAATTGTTCAGTGGAACATATAAAATATTAATTTATGGGAAATTTATCGCGAAAAGTTATAAAATCGACAATGGCTTCCAAAAATGAAATATAAGTGAATTAAGCCAGTCAAAATAGTGTTTGTTAAGGATGCACATTTACTGCCCGGATATAGGTATACAAATGGTTTTATGTGGTACTTTTTAAGGCATAATGTATGATGAATTTCGTTCAGGTAATTGAATACTAAAATATTGCATATATGTTTATTTGTTAAATTATATTTACACGATCAATCCTCTCAGTTCTATATGTTATAGCCAGAACGTCTTCATGTGGGTGTTGACCTAGCCATAGTATGGCTGGGGTGTAGTGTGCTGGACCTGGCCCTCGTAGGTCACCTGGGCCACGTAGCCGGAGTCGCCGTTGACAGTGTAGGTCACCTTCTCCAGACGACCGTCGGGAAGCAGCACATAGTAGGAGCCCTGGGTGTTGGGACCATCACGGGTCTCGTCTTGGCGGAAGTCGTTACCGGAAGCGTCGTCCTTCACTTTCCAACTGAAGGAGTACCGAGCAGGAGCCTGCAATAATAACAATAACATCAGTATACAATACGTGTCTCACCAGAGCAGTCTCAGCCAGGCTCATGTGTCACATATGATAAAGTTATGATAGTATTGGTCACTTGCTTGTTTAGACCATTGTCACAGAGACATGTGGGCAGCCTTGCCCACTGTGGGTTATACTCACCTCCGTAGAAGGGACGCCGTATATAGGTCGTGGATAGTGAGAAGGAGGAGGAGGTTCGGGACGGGCCAAGGCGACCATGACAAGAGCCGCGATCAACACAACCTGAAAACAGATTGTAAATTTAATCTAAACATTTATTCTATGCAAAGTTTCTAAAGCTTAAATACATTTTTTTTATATTCATATTTATATTTGATATGTTATAAATTGGTGTATTATTATTAATGCAAGAATTTTACTTGACTTGATATTTAACTAATACAGTTCAGTGGGCAAATGCCTATGTGTTTATTTTTTTCATATAAATGTGAGATCATTTTAGCAACTGTTATGTAATTTCTACGAAGTCGTGATTCAAACCCTCACTGAATTATTACTCCTATTTATTCACAGTAATTGATAAATGCAGAACACATGACAAGTAACCTATGTATTGTAATGGTTATTTTATTCCTATCTTAGACCATCACGAGTGTGAATAACAAAATATTTACTGAAACAGAACAAAATTACGTTTCACTATATTTTGTTATATTTAAAAATAGATTCTTCATTATTAATTTACTCACTTTTAAATAGTCATGAATAATATAAAATATCTCTTAAAATAAAAATGCTTTAAGAGAGGTGAGCACTGTACCTTGAGAGACATTCTTGGTGAGGATGACTTACTGGACTGATGCTCTGTGAGGGATGCCACCTGTTTATATACTGGAGGATGACACCCCGCGGGCCGTGACGTCACGACCTTCCAAGTGAAGAGGTGTCTCGGTCAAGGACATTGACGAGTGTTATATATAATATGGAAAACGTAATCATGTAACAGTTATTTGCGAGGAAATTCACACTATTCCTTAATGATATATTTAAAACAAATCACTTCAATTATTTCCCAAGAGTCAAATAAATATTTCAAGGCACAACACTCTACATTTTATAGTACAGTGCCTAATACTGAACTTTCTAATTTAAAAATCTTAATAGTACCTGAACAGAACAATATCAAGTAGAAAAATGACACCTGATGTCTTAAAACTAACATTTCTAGTAAGGAATAACAGTTCTGTATTTACCTTATTAGGAATATTCACACATAATTTTTATATTAAGATTTCAAATGAACATAACGACTCTTCTGAAGATGTATTATTAAATACGAAAGTACTTAAGGAAATTCCTGTTTCAATTCTTCCTTCGTGGTCTGACACTCACATTTTTCATCACGTGTTAATTTTTGTGATTTACACACATAACACCCAAATCTGTTTCACATTCAGATTTCACAATGTCAGGATCGTCAAACTGATATTTGTTGTCTCTATTACAATTTCCCGGGCTTAAAACTCTGAATTTGTCAGTATTAAACTGCAGCTGTAAATCAAATTTAAAAGTCCAATTTGCCCTTACTTTGATTTTTAAAATTTTGTTGATATATTCTCCTAAACTACTTGTGAATCATTGTTTAATTTGTTAATTGTTTTCTTCTACCATACGTTTATTGTAAAATATGAATGGTAAACAGAGTTCTAGCACAAAGCTCAGATGAACTCCTCTTTCAACGGTTTCCCAACAGATTTGACTAAATTAATGAATACAAGCAATTCACTTTGTAATAAGTATATCCTTTTGCAACTTAAATTAACACCGTTTCCCTTAAATCCATTTACTTTACCTCAATTACCTTGATTTCAATATAATGCTTTTGTTTGATTCTGAATTTCTGTTTCATTTAGATTTCGTTTTTTTTAATTTTGTCTTCTCCTACTTTCCACGTTTGCCTATAAACGTTGTCTATTAGACCAATTGTTGTTTATTTTAATATAAACATCATCTCAGCCTCAATACATTTACGTCAGGCCAGTTCGAGTATTTCTTTGACTCTGTAACAACTGCTGCATAGCTACGAATGCATATTTTTCAAGTAGTCATATATTCTCATGCTATTCTGTCTTGTCAAGTACAGTTTCCTCTCCCTGATACTATATTTTTCTGTTTTTTCCTTTCAATTTCCTAATATAATTGAATGCGAGGACATAATGGGCACTTGCTAGAGTCTGGAGTCTCGACGTTCTCTTCATATTTAGCTGAAGACTGGTCCTAGATCAAGTCCAATTTCCTTGTCATCATCCTTTACATGTTGACTTTGTAAATGCGTTTCCTTAACTTCTGATAATTTTGTGTCACGTGTTTATATTCATTCATTGTAATATATTGACTTATACAAGACATATTCAGTAATTTCACTTTCACTTTATGGAATCTTATTTTCTATTCCATATTACAGCGTCCATTGGGTTATAGTCTGTCAGTGTATGTGTGAGATTGTGTGTGTGTGTGAAAGAGAGAGTGTGTGTGATTATGTGTTTGTGTGTATATTTATTCACTTGTGTGTGTAAGAAACAGTAGAAATTAAAAGCTAAAAAATAAAATTTTGAATTAAATTTAAAGTGGAACTTTCATTAATGCTTTTAGTAAATTAAGTATTGATAGACAAAAGTGTGATAGAGATGGGTTGGGCAAGCCATTCTCTCAGCTTGTACGCCCCGTTTTTATACGTTAGAGCTTCAAACGTACAAATTACAAAGTACTTTAAAAAACAGATGCTCACAAAAATCCACGTTTCTATTCATTGGAAGGTTTCATGGGTATGTTGCACTTTGTATTTTTTCGTTGTGGGAAATCGTGAGAACAGTGTTGTGTTAGAGCCCAGTCAAGTGTTCAGTGGAAGATATAAATTTTAACTTATGGGGAATTTATCGCGAAAAGTTATAAAATTGACAATGGCTTCCTAAAATGAAATATAAATGAATTGATCCAGTCAAAATAGTGTTTGTTAAGGATGCACATTTACTGCCCGGATACAGGTATACGAATGGTTTATATGGTACTTTTGAAGGCATAATGTGCGATGAATTTCATGCAGGGAATTGAATACAAAAATATTGCATAGAAGTTTATTTGTTAAATTATATTTACACAATTATTACTCTCCGTTCTATATATTATGATCTGAACGTCCTGATGTGGGTGTTGACCTAGCCATAGTAGGGCTGGGGTGTGGTGTGCTGGACCTGGCCCTCGTAGGTCACCTGGGCCACGTAGCCGGAGTCGCCGTTGACAGTGTAGGTCACCTTCTCCAGACGACCGTCGGGAAGCAGCACATAGTAGGAGCCCTGGGTGTTGGGACCATCACGGGTCTCGTCTTGGCCGAAGTCGTTGCCGGAAGCGTCGTCCTTCACTTTCCAGCTGAAGGAGTAGCGAGCTGGAGCCTGCAATAATAACAATAACATCAGTATACAATACGTGTCTCACCAGAGCAGTCTCAGCCAGACTCATGTGTCACATATGATAAAGTTATGATAGTATTGGTCACTTGCTTGTTTAGACCAATAATGTAGAGTTTGATACACAGGGGTTCAGTAGCTTCACATTCCAGTAAGTTGTGCAATAGTGGCGCCTCTGCTTCTGTTCCACAGATATGACACTCTTTAACTATTGGGTTTATTATCTCCCAGCAGCACTTGTACCCAAGTCTGAGTCTGTGTATGGCTACTGCAATGTCTCTGGATATCTTTTTGTCAAGCTTGAAAGAGTAGTACCCAGTGGCTTGTTCGTACCATATCGCAGTGGATCTTCCTTCCGCTACTTTGACTCTGTGGCGACTTTTGATAGTTGGGAGTATTTTCTTTTTGATTAACTTAATCTGTAAAAAACTTGGAGTTGTTGTGACAATAGCCACAGAGATATATATAGAGTATACCCACAGTGGGTTATACTCACCTCAGTAGTGGGGACGCCGTAGGTAGGTGGAGGATAGTAAGGGTGAGGAGGAGGCTCGGGGCGGCCCAAGGCGACCACCACAAGAGCCGCGAACAATGCAACCTGTCAGCAGTTTGTAAAGAAAATGTACACATATTGCAAAGGGAATATATCTCATATTATATGCTGTAAATGTAAATATTTTATATGTATTATGAATGTTTATATTACTATTAATGAACATATTTTACTAGATACAATATCCCCGTTTAGTTAATGAGATCAGATCGTGAGATCATTTTATCAACAGGATGAACCTTGCAAGCAATTTCTGTGATGAGATGTTTCATAAATGGATTTCGTTTGCCCTTAATAGTTGGCAAATATGTAACAAAGACGAGCTAACTCACAAATCTTAAAAAATAGTCTTTTGCTTCTTTAATTATCTTGAATGAGTATAATAATACACTACTTAAAGCTAAACTAGTGTTTATCTAAATATACAGCATGTTAATAATACAACAGTATTATTAACATGCCGTTTCTTTTTAACACGTTACCAGAGACGTTGGCACTGTACCTTGAGAGACATTCTTGGTGAGGATGAGTTACCTGACTGATGCTCTGTGGGAGTTTGTTGTTGTTTATATACTGAAGGATGACACCCCGCGGGCGGTGACGCCACGACCTTCCTTGGAAAGAGGTGTCTGGGCCGAGATTATTTTACGGATTATATATATATATTTATTGTGTGTGTGTACTCACCTATTTGTGCCTGCATGGTCGAGCATTGACTCTTGGATCCCACCTTTCTAGCCATCGGATGTTTACAGCAATGATTCCGGTCCCATTTCCCTATCATATCTAGTTTTAAAATTATAAAGAGAGTTTGCTTCCACAACCTGTTCCTTAAGTGCATTCCATTTTTCCACTACTCTCACACTAAAAGAAAAGTTCCTTACATCTCTGTGACTAATCTGAGTTTCCAGCTTCCACCCATGTCCTCTTGTTCTGTTAGTATTCCGTGTGAACATTTCGTCTATTTCCCCTCTGTCAATTCCCCTGAGTATTTTATACGTTCCTATCATATCCCCCCTCTCCCTTCTTTTTTTTTTAGTGTCGTAACCTGTGTGTGTGTGTGCGTGTGTTCACCTAGTTGTGCTAGCAAGGGTTGAGCTTCGGCTCTTTTGTCCCGCCTTTCAACTGTCAATCAACTGGAGTACAAGTTCCTGAAGAACTTATTGGACTCTATCATATCCACATTTCAAACTGTGTATGGAGTCAGCCTTCACCACATCACTGCCTAATACATTTCATTTATTAACTACTCTGACACTGAAAATGTTATTTCTAATGACTGTGTTGCTCATTTGGATACTTAATTTCCACCTGTGTCCCTCTGTGCGAGTTCCACCGGTGTTAAATAATCTACCCAAATCTACCCCCTCAATTCCCCTGAGTATTTTGTATGTGGTGATCGTGTCTCCGAACTTATCTCTCTTCCTGCGACGTGAGGTGCAATTCACACAGCCTTTCCACGTAACTCATGCATCCGAGTTCAAGACCTAGTTTAGTGGCATACCTCTGAACTTTCTCCAGCTTCGTCTTATACTTGACAAGTTATGGACTCCATGCTAGAGCTGCATACTCCAGGATTGGACTTACATATGTGGTATACAATTTTCTAAATGATTCCTCACACAAATTTCTAAAGGCAGTTATGATTTTAGCCAGCCTTACATACACTGCTGATGATATTCTTTTATTGTGGGCTTCAAGAGACAGGTTCGGTGTGATATCAACTCCTAGATCTTTCTCTCTGTCTGTTTCGTGGAGGACTTTGTCTCCCATTCGTTACCCTGTGTCTGGACTCCTGATTCATTACCATACATTTACTTGGGCTGAACCTTTAGCTCAAATGGGTAGCCATTTTTTTAACCATTCCGTCGGTTTGTCTAGGTCATCTTAGCTTGTAGCCTCTTGCTATCTGCCTCCGTCTTAATACTCTTTATAATTTTTACATCATCGTCAAATATTGAGAGGAACTATTCTATTCCTTCTGAGAGATCATGTGCAGTTATCAGAAACAGGATAGTTCGAAGGAATGAACGCTGTGGGACTCCACTGGTGACGCCTTGCTACTCTGAGACCTCACCACTCACAGTGACTCGCTGTCTTATGGTCCTTATGTACTTTCTTATCCAGTGGAGTACCTTCACTTTCACTCCTGCCTGCATTTCCAGCTTGTGCACTAGTCTCCTTTGGGGTACGGTGTCAAAGGCTTTCTGACAATCCTAAAATATACAGTCTGCCCACCATTCTCTTTCTTGCATGAATTTTGTCTCCTGGTCAAAGAATTCAATTAATCATGTGAGGCAAGATTTGCCATCCCTAAACCCATTCTTGTGATGTGTTTCAAAGTTCTTTTGCTCCAGATGTGAGTGTATTTGTGTGTATGTGTGTGTGTGTGTGTGTGTATGTGTGTGTGTGTGTGTGTGTGTGTGTGTGTGTGTGTGTGTGTGTGTGTGTGTGTGTGTGTGTGTGTGTGTGTGTGTACTCACCTAGTACACATTCCTACCCCTGTGTGTGTGAAGGGGGGGGCACAAATATAAGTATTTAGACTTAAATAAGAAAAGAAACATATAACATGTATCATGGAGATAGATATAACAAAAATGATCGCAGGTCAACAATTAACCGTAAATGGAATCAAACATGTAGTTCACTCAACCACTGGTGGAAGGTAAATACGAGCGCATCATATGGCAACACTGCAACCACACAGGCATTACAGAGGTACCACAACACTCTTATTTGCTCTTACACAGCCTAAAGACTCTTACATATATGGCCTTAAGACTCTTACACACACATGGCCCGAAGACTCCTACACACACATGGCCCGAAGTCTCCTACACACACACATGATCTGAAGAGTAGCCAAATGAAACACACATACTAGAAAAACAAAAATTAACGTCAGAGAACTTAACAAATGGGATAATGCGCTAGGAAGTGATGCACAATCTCAAACTTCAATACGAAAGCCTCCTAATAAGTTCAGGGACCTGTACACCAGTTGTTTGACAGCTGAGAGGTGGGTCTAATGACCCAAAGTTTAACCCACGCAAGCACAATTAGATGCTAATTGCGCCGAAGAGCATAGGTCCTCAAGCCCTGGGGAATACGAGGGTCGTAGTGGTGAGTGCTGGACCTGCCACTGGTGCAGGTCGTAGTGGAGAGTGCTGGACACGCCACTGGTGCAGGTCGTAGTGGTGAGTGCTGGACACGCCACTGGTGCAGGTCGTAGTGGAGAGTGCTGGACACGCCACTGGTGCAGGTCGTAGTGGTGAGTGCTGGACACGCCACTGGTGCAGGTCGTAGTGGAGAGTGCTGGACCTGTCACTGGTGCAGGTCGTAGTGGTGAGTGCTGGACACGCCACTGGTGCAGGTCGTAGTGGAGAGTGCTGGACCTGCCACTGGTGCAGGTCGTAGTGGTGAGTGCTGGACCTGCCACTGGTGCAGGTCGTAGTGGTGAGTGCTGGACCTGCCACTGGTGCAGGTCGTAGTGGTGAGTGCTGGACCTGCCACTGGTGCAGGTCGTAGTGGTGAGTGCTGGACCTGCCACTGGTGCAGGTCGTAGTGGTGAGTGCTGGACCTGCCACTGGTGCAGGTCGTAGTGGTGAGTGCTGGACCTGCCACTGGTGCAGGTCGTAGTGGTAGCAACAAACATATAATAACAATAAGTCATTGTGTCGCGGGACAGGAAGACAGCCGGGACCAAAGAGCCAAAGCTCAATCCCCGTAACCCCAACTAGGTGTGTACAGGGTGTATTCATTCACGCTAGACTTATATCGAAGATCCCCCCCCCCCCCTCTTCCCCAAAGTCGAATTTCTGACCCCGCCTAGGATGCAGCCCCTCAACAAGCTGACTTACTCCTGAGTGATACTGATAAGTGAACAGTTGCATTAGGTGAAAGGAAATGCGCCCAACTATTTCTGCCCCGCCCGGGATTTGAACCCGGAATTCTCGATTGTACGTCGAGAAGGAACCCACCAGTACTACCGGGACCCTTTAACAAGCCATTTCGACCAATCTACAAACCTGTACCTATCTCCTCCGAAGTAGCTTAGATAATATAAATTTTACCTTCAATAAAGGTCAAAGTCTTGGTGTGACCCTTGACCCATTCCTACCCTGTTCTACAAACCTTTGACCCATTCCTACCCTGTTCTACGAACCCTTGACCCATTCCTACCCTGTTCTACGAACCCTTGATCCATTCCTACCCTGTTCTACGAACCCTTGACCCATTCCTACCCTGTTCTACGAACCCTTGATCCATTCCTACCCTGTTCTACGAACCCTTGACCCATTCCTACCCTGTTCTACGAACCCTTGACCCATTCCTACCCTGTTCTACGAACCCTTGACCCATTCCTACCCTGTTCTACGAACCCTTGACCTATTCCTACCCTGTTCTACGAACCCTTGACCCATTCCTACCCTGTTCTACGCACTTCAGTTATACTCCTGAGAATAAATCTCAAAGTCCAGATCTTCAAACTTCTAAATGAAAATCAACCTAACAAAACGCAAATAAAATAGCTGACACATATTCTCTAAGTAACAGTGAAAATAAAAATTATGGTCACATAGCTGGTAAACCGCCGTGGGGTCCGGCGAGGCGAGTGTCCGTGTGAGTTTGTGGCTTGTGTTGTGGAGAAAACCTCTCGACCGGATCCGGTGTTGTGACGCCCCTCAGTTTCCTCACCCCCAGCCGGGGCCCTGTTATATACGAACCCTTCGACCCCCACTTCGTCAACTCGACACTCCTTCTCCACCCCTTCGCCCCTTCTTCAACTCGACACCCTTCTCCACCCCGTAGCTACCCCCTCAATTCGACACCCCCTCTCCACCCCGTAGCCACCTCCCCAACTCGTAACACTCATTTCCCCAACTCATCACCGCCACCTCCCCAAAGTCATTAATAAAATAAACAAAACTAGCTGATAAGTTTGCACAGGTTAGGTTAGGTTTTTTATTTTACATTTCCGATTAAACAGAATGTAATTTGCTCTAAAACGTGAACTTTGGGGGGCCCAACAGTATATGCTGATGCGTCTGACCAAATGGTTATTATGAGAACTGTCATCTTTAGGAGCAACGGCTGTTAATACCAGATATGATGAAAAACAAAAGGGTTGGGAGTCATTGTATTAGACAACAGACGATTGGAAGGGCGGGGCCCAGATAATCAATAATGATAAGAGAAAAAGTATACATCAGCAAATAAAATGATAAATAAAATTTGCATTATTTATTAGTTTATTACAAGAAAAAACATACAAGTAATTATATGAATGAATTAGAAGACTATAACGTCACTCATTTCAAGAAGGCGACACCAAACTTAACCTTTCGTAGGCTTAATATAGCACAAATATTTTCTAAATGAGGTTCATGATTATTTAAATTAAGGATAGAACTATTTATTTAGGCATAAGCTAGGTTATTGTGTAGGCCCATTAGCATAATAAAAGTACAATAATTGACTTTCTTTGAGTACAAAACTATATTTTGTCATTTAATTTAGAGTAGCTATAGACACTATAATTTCTGGAGAATTGGCTAACATTTCAGATCAAAATGGGTCCTAAGACACCTAATTCAACCCACGAGAAAAGAAGTGATTGCAGATACTAGCAAAATACCTAATCGGTGTAACTAGTTTCAAAAGATTGTCACTACCCTAGCTAACTGAACTCTGGGGATTAGTTCCTGAACCGATTATGTGCCTCCTTTTCCACCACCGCCCAAGGGATGAGTATAGGGTGCATAATAATAAAAGAAATTGAAATGCTTGTCAGAGTTTCATAAAAATATGTGCTTCGGGAGCAGCAAATTGAATATTAAATATGTTCTAAACATAACTTGTAATAAGGCATTGTGATGTGCACTAAAGTATTAAACTATGTGCTTGTCATCGTAGATAATCTTAGATCTAAACTTTCAAGCAATATTCAGGGTGGAAAAAGCACTTAGTCAGCCATTGACAAGTCGTGTATGTTTGTGTGTCAAGGTTTCGTGGTTGTTATACTTATAAAAGTAAGAAGAGCACACACACACACACACACGAACACGCGCACACACACACACACACACACACACACACACACACATACACACACACACACACACACACACACACACACACACACACACTCACACTCACACACAGCCAATGAAGCTATGGAGTTCTCAGTTGCTTATTGGCTAGGGGACCATTCAAGCTTGTTCACATATAAGTATGTGTGTGTGTGTGTGTGTGTGTGTGTGTGTGTGTGTGTGTGTGTGTGTGTGTGTGTGTGTGTGTGTGTGTGTGTGTGTGTGTGTGTGTGTTTACTAGTTGTGTTTTTGCGGGGGTTGAGCTTTGCTCTTTCGGCCCGCCTCTCAACTGTCAATCAACTGTTTACTAACTACTTTTTTTTTTTTTTTTTTTTTTTTCCCACACCACACACACACACCCCAGGAAGCAGCCCGTGACAGCTGACTAACTCCCAGGTACCTATTTACTGCTAGGTAACAGGGGGCACCTAGGGTGAAAGAAACTTTGCCCATTTGTTTCTGCCTCGTGCGGGAATCGAACCCGCGCCACAGAATTAAGAGTCCTGCGCGCTATCCACCAGGCTACGAGGCCCCCTAAGTGTGTGTGTGTGTGTGTGTGTGTGTGTGTGTGTGTGTGTGTGTGCGCGCGTGTATTAACCTCCGACACCCCATCCACAATCTCGGCCACACCGCCATCACCTCCACTGTGGGAAATATACAACGAACACCACAACGCCACTAAGGTCACCATCACAACACCACCAAGGTCACCATCACAACTCCAACATCACTACTACCACTGCCATTCCCCCTCCTCCAACCATCGCCACCTTCCACCAACAAAAAACTCCAGGCAGTGAGATTATTAATCCAGAAGTGAGTTCTGCAAAACTGCTTGACGATAGACCATCAGAACTATGCAAGCAGATCTACTACCAATAAAGAGTCCTGTACCAGGTCCAGAAATTGTTCTGCTTGCAGTGTTACATTCGCCCAATCTATTCTTTAGTGGTTAAAGTCCCCATTATAAGGGTTTGAATTTTCGATACTGCATTGATCATTTTATGCAAATCAGTAACTTCCTCTGTTGTGCTTACAATGTTGCATTACTCCCACTGTCAGTTTGCAACTATTTTGAATAGGATAGTGACGATACAGATTCTTAGGATCCCACGGCATTCAATTCTTCATTGTTGGTAGAAGTCAGGTCCTCTTTAATATATAGCATCATGCTACCTGCTCTTCTTGTTCTGTACTTTCTGTATGATGTATGGTATCCTGGAAGATGTAATTCTTCAATTATGTATTCTCGTTGCCATGGTTCGCTGATGCGAATGAAGCTAATACCAATCAAATATTCCTATTTTTTCATTGTTATCTTTACTTATGGTATGATTCCCTGGATTTCAGAAAACCAGATTAATTTTACTTAATAATTTTCAGTTTTGGGTGGCTGAAAAAATGTAAATTACGGGTGACTCCGTGATGAGACAGCAGGCATAGCCCTGGAAACACAAACCTAAACTGTCTCTATTTTCCGCTTGTTACAACTTGTAATAAAGTTGTTACATCTTGGCTGAACGTGTTTATGACGTATTAGAACGTTGATACAACTTGCTATATTGGTTGTTATAACAGGTTAGGAGGTGTGAAAACTTGTTCGAACGTTGTACCAACGTCGTAGTTTCGGTGTGTGTTTGGCGGGAGGTGTTTAGCTAATGACTCAAGATTATGTCATTTATTGGGTGGTGGTTTTAGCTCATTGCTTTCTGTGATTAGTTGTGGAGAATGTCAACACAGTGTTTCTACAAATGAAATGTGCGCAACAACTCCCCTTATGGGCTGCTGTTGACCTGTTGTGTAATTTTGTGCCCCCTAAATGGTACACTTTTTCACTCAAATATCTTTGTGATCGGTTGGGGTTAAAAGAACATTCCTTCTGTCTAGTAAGATAACTGTAATTTAAATCCAAGCTATACTAATGGATTATGAATAATGTATTTATGCTGCTACTGAAGCACATGAAATTACAATTGATTCTTGTGTGTCAACTTCGATGACATTGTTGACCAGATCACACACTAGAAGGTGAAGGGACGACGACGTTTCGGTCCGTCCTGGACCATTCTCAAGTCGATTGTGTATGGTCCACAATCGACTTGAGTAAGGTCCAGGACGGACCGAAACGTCGTCGTCCCTTCACCTTCTAGTGTGTGGTCTGGTCAACATACTTTAGCCACGTTATTGTGACTCATCGCCGGTATTCGATGACATTGTTTTAATGTCATCAAAGCTTTTGTTGTCATAGACGAAGTACTCCGAGGTTGGATAAACAAAAGTATTTCCGCTTATTATTGCGTTTTTTGGAATAAGTAAAAATAGTTTTAATTCACTCGTGCATATTTATTCATGTTTAGTTTTGGTAATAAGATACAATAAATAACGCTATTCCTCAACGTTGACTTAGCCGTAGACAGGAGCTGGGGTGTAAGTTTGTGTCGGGTACTGGGCCTGGCCCTCGTAGGTCACCTGGGCCACGTAGCCGGAGTCGCCGTTGACATTGTAGGCCACCTTCTCCAGACGACCGTCGGGAAGCAGCACGTAATATGAGCCCTGGGTGTGGGGGCCGTCACGGGTCTCCTGTTGGCCGAAGTCGTTTCCTGAAGCGTCGTCTTTGACGGCCCAGTTGAAGTCGTACTTAGCAGGAGCCTGCAATAATAACAAGAGTATTAAGGTCTCCGGGTTAAGGCTCACTAAAAGCATAGCTAAAAACCCTCATGCAACACGTGTATTAGTATTATTTTGGTGTCAAATACTTTTTTGTTTTGAGTCTGGCTACTGAGAAACATTTGGAGTCTTGTCCAGTTTGCATTATATTCACCTGAGGACCGGGGGCGCCGTAGACTGGTGTTGGTGGCTTGTAGGTGGGGTAGGGAGGAGGCTCGGGGCGGGCCATCGCCGCTGCCACCAGCATGGCCACAACAACAACCTGATACATTCTCAATATCATTATATTAATCATTTTATTACTAAAAGTTTATCTCAGACAAGCTAGGACCATAGAAATCCAAATTATTAAAAACTGTATCTTATATTAACTAATTTGTTACCACTATACACGAGAGCATAATAAAGATGACTTCCAAACACTGTCACAATACCTTGAGAGACATGTCTGGCGAGGAAGAAGAATGAGACTGATGCTCCTGGATGGATGCCGCCGACTTATATACTCTGAGCATCACCCCGCGGTCATGTTAGGCGGCAACTTTTTCACAATATTTCTTAACCTCTTTGTACAATTTTCATATTCAGGAGCGGGAGGAAGGATTTGTATTATAACGATTCTGATTTGTGAGCAGCAGGTGTGTTCGAAGGTTTATACCAAGAGCAAATTATCTTGATGATATGAAACTTTTTAGTAAATAAAATAATAAAATGACAAAAAGTAATCAGTAGAGAATTCTAATATAAATATGATCATTCCTGTGATATTCCGCAGTTTAAATCAATTAATTCTAATCTTTATTTCGCCGTTGGTTTAGTGATTGTAAATCGTTTTGTCGAGGATAGTAATATATAGATAGATAGATAGATAGATAGATAGATAGATAGATAGATAGATAGATAGATAGATAGATATGACAGTGTTAGACCACGAAGGAAGAATTGAAACAGGAATTTCCTGTTCAAAATCTCCAATGAACAATCGCTGTCAAAATTCAATTTCTCCACAGTTCCAATATAAACTCTACGCCAAATCTATTCTAGCTAGCCTAATCCCCTGTAAATAGGCACAAATTAATTTGTTGCTCTTTCCTTAACAGAAACTAATCACATCAATTCTTTAGTACTTATCTCAAAATAATAATCACAGTGATAATAATCTTCAAGATCCTTCTCCAGGCCAATTAAACGTGAATATATTAAGTCTCAATAAAAACTATTTATTCAATACACAGAGAATAATCATACAACCGTGATGTGTCAGTGAGATAATCCATAGGAGCCGTGATTCGGCTCGAACCTGTCGTGGCCTAGTTGACTAAGACGTGTGCGTGGGAACACCCGCACACACGTCGAGGGTTCGATCCCTCATCACGGCTCCCACGGATTTTCTTATATACTTAATACTTATACTATATGGGAGTAATTCACCATGAGCATTTGCATGGGGACGTAACATGGTTTTGGAGTATGTTCAAGACTAGACTATACTTGCTGGTATACCAGTTGGATAGCGTGGTGGCCTTAATAACCCTCCAGAGTTTGATAGGTCTTAATAACCCTCCAGAGTTTGATAAGCCTTAATAACCCTCCAGAGGTTGATAAGCCTTAATAACCCTCCAGAGTTTGATAGGCCTTAATAACCCTCCAGAGTTTGATAGGCCTTAATAACCCTCCAGTGTTTGATAGACCTTAATAACCCTCCAGAGTTTGATAGGCCTTAATAACCCTCCAGAGTTTGATAGGTCTTAATAACCCTCCAGAGTTTGATAGGTCTCAATAACCCTCCAGAGGTTGATAGGCCTTAATAACCCTCCAGAGTTTGATAGGCCTTAATAACCCTCCAGAGGTTGATAGGCCTTAATAACCCTCCAGTGTTTGATAGACCTTAACCCCAATACCACAGTACAAATTGTAATGAAATATTTGCATATTTTATCACCCACGAAACAAGTTTATAAATACAAAATTATATTTAATCCTTTACTCAAAGCCTTGTACCTCAAGAACTTTACTCGTCGCCTTGTGAAGCTCAGGAAATCTTTATGGAACACCTTGTGTTGCTCAGGAACCGTTTACTCAACGTTTCGTCAAGTCACCGTCAAAAGCAACACAAACAGAAAACGATCATCGACCAGAAATTTGCTCAACCAAATGTCAGTGAACTAATTAGAACGTGGGAATGTGGGAAGGAGGCGGGAGAGGGGAGGGAGGGGAAGGGACGGGAGGGAGGAGGAAGGAGAGAGAGGGAGGTGGAGGTGGAAAAGGTCGAGGAAAACTTGCGTCTTCCAAGATGTAATAGATCAATAGATCAACAAACGTTACTGAGAACACAATTAACAGACAGTGTAACTAGGAATACTAAGTTTAAATATGCATTGTTAGATTTAACAAAGTAGTCGTGAATGTTACATTTTCTTATATAGAGAAGTTATCCTGTCAACCGGCACAGCTGTAGTGAATGAAGATCTCGTGTTTGGGAAGACGAGTCAAAAGTGTTAATATAATATCACAGTTTGTGTTGTAAGCGACCCAAACAACGTACAGGGCTGTGAAAACAATGCCAGCACGGATATGATGTTTAAATTATTCCTGTTGGGTAATAAAATGAAGAAAATATATACTATTCTTGTGCACGTTTCCGTTCACCTAGTGCCTCAGTTCACCCAGCACTATATAGATACATAGCAGTTAGGCAACTTCTAAGCGACTATACGTGTCATAAATACTCATTCTCCTCCCAAGTAAATCAGAAACAAGCAACACTTACTGGGCCACCTTACTGGGATGCTTCTATACTGGAGCGGAGTCTTGAGGTGGGTAGAATAGACTCCGCTCCAATATAGAAGCATCAAGAAATATGGACCAATAGGCTTTCTACAATTACTTCCATTTCAATACCCATTGTTTCGTGTTCTGTCTTGTGTTGATGAAATTAATACCCTATTAAATACCACCTCACCCCATCCACCTCACTCAAATGTAGATATAAACAAATCGGAGATATGTAAGTTCTATTCAGTTGTGTATGTGTAAAGTCTTTGAAAATGTAATAAGTTTTACGAAACGCGCTCAAGTGTCGCGTCAGACTAGAAATAAAAATGAATTTTGGAGAATTGATTTTTGAATTACCTCCAACAGTGAAAAGAAATGTACGAAAGATTGAGAAAATTCGTGTTAGAATTATTAATCTTACTTTTTCGGTCATATTTAATAATATATGTCTACAGGAAAGACTGCTACCAAAATATACTAATATATATATATATATATATATATATATATATATATATATATATATATATATATATATATATATATATATATATATATATATATAGAGGTGTCTTTCTTTTTGTGTCTGTTTTTTCCTGATTATCTTCCTGTTTTTGTTTTTCTGTCTATATGTCTGTCTATGTGTCTTTCTCTCGTTTATAGATGCGAGTTCTCTATCATTATTTCTCTGTTACCTTTAGATTTTTATCTCCCTTTGATATTAATAAAGAGGTGCATACAATGGTGTGAAGAACAGGTTTATTATAGCAGGTAGATATTTTCCACGCATTCCTCTTACTTCTTCCAAAAAATTGCGTCAGAAAGTTTCTGTTCAAGGTTTCCACCATGTATGATCTCCATGGTTTCATATATATATTTTTAGGTGCCTTGATTCCCGGTCATTCTCCCGATGGTTGAAGTCTCCCATGATCAGGAGTTTTGCCTTAATCCTTTAAGCCATTTTCAGTTGAGAAATGTCCGAGTTCGCTCGGTTATTGTTCTTATTTTTTTCTGTTTATGCCAAGTTTTGTTTGTTAAGTACTTGTAAACAACCTGTACGTCTGTGCTGTTGCCTCACATTGTTCTGTTCCAATGATACAACATGTAAATTTTTTTGTCTTTATATCAATGTTATATTTTGATTAAAATGCCTCTACTATTTCTATTACCTTCCTTACAAAAAATACTTCAACACAGGCAATTTTTGCTGTTATAGCAGTGCCTGTTTCTCCAACCTTTTCCTTCAATTCACTCTCTTTATATGGGATTCCATCCTCATTAGTGCAATAGATCATGTGGTTAACTTTATAAATCCTGTTATTTGCACCGTCAGTTATCAGTTCTTTTGGGTTTGTGGAGATGGGGACTCTGGTGGTCCTGAAAGGTGGAGTCTTGGGATGGATTTTTACTAATTTTTTTTATTCGAATGCATGGTTACGTCTGTTTTTTCCAACGATCATTTCAGAGCATTTGCAATATTTACTCTTCTATATATTCTTGGAAAATGTGCAACAAACTATTCATATATTCATATTACCTCATGTACATCAGACTACTGTATAAAAAGCTTTATATTCTAAAAGATAATTTTATTCTATTCATAAATACAAGAGTTCACTGACGTATTACTTACATAATATCAGCACGATCAACAATCTTATTATTGCAAGCTCTAAGCATCATGACAGGTAGTCATCCAGAGAGCCACATAACTTAATACACAGCATAAAAGTCTATGTTATGTCTTGCCACACAGCTGCCAGTATGTATTTAGACACTACATATATTGTTATACATTATGACTATATATTGTCTCCATGAAAATATTTGCATTCTTTAAGTCATATCTAATAACTTGCTTCAAGAAACTATGTCGTGCCACACAGCAGTCAGTATGTATTTAGACACTATATATATATATTTTGTTATACCTTATAACAATATATTTTGTCTCCATGAAAATATTTGCATTCTCAAAGTCATATCTAATAACTTGCTACAAGACAATATAAGAAAGCAAAAATCATATAATACATATAAAGCATTTCAAATATACTTAGTCAAGACGACCTTGCCCTTACCTGATGATATAACCAGAAACATTTTACGTTGAGAACGTGAGCATTAAAAACAGTTAAGAATAACTACAACTTAGGAAAAAAGTCTCGCGACCACAAAAGCAATTGCCACTTGACAAGCGTGTGACGTCAAGGCCGCAGAGTGATGCTCCGAATATATAAGTCGCTGTCATCCATCCAGGAGCATCAGTCTCATTCTTCTTCCTCACCAGACATGTCTCTCAAGGTATTGTGACAGTGTTTGGAAGTCATCTTTATTATATCCTCCTGAATAGTGGTAAAACATTTGCTAATATATGATACAATATGTAATAGCGAGGATTTATATAATCCTTGCCTGAGGTTAAAAGTTTAATATTAAAAATAATACATAAATTATAACCATTTAATGGAACTGTGAATGTATCAGGTTGTTGTTGTGGCCATGCTGGTGGCAGCGGCGATGGCCCGCCCCGAGCCTCCTCCCTACCCCACCTACAGGCCACCAACACCAGTCTACGGCGCCCCCGGTCCTCAGGTGAGTATAATGCAAACTGGACAACACTTCAAGTGTTTCTCAGTAACCAGACTAATAAAAAATTGTTTGTCACCAATATAATACTAACACATGTGGTGCTTGTTATAGACGTAGTGAGCTTCAACCCGGAGACCATAAAGATTTATATTATTGCAGGCTCCTGCTAAGTACGACTTCAACTGGGCCGTCAAAGACGACGCTTCAGGAAACGACTTCGGCCAACAGGAGACCCGTGACGGCCCCCATACCCAGGGCTCTTATTACGTGCTGCTTCCTGACGGTCGTCTGGAGAAGGTGGCCTACACTGTCAACGGCGACTCCGGCTACGTGGCCCAGGTGACCTACGAGGGCCAGGCCCAGTACCCAGCACAAACTTACAACCCAGCTCCTGTCTACGGCTAAGTCAACGTTGAGGAATAGCGTTATTTATTGTATCTTATTACGAAAATGTAAATACATAAATAAATGGGCACGAATAATAATAAACAGTTTTTACTAATACCAAGAGACTGTGCTGAGTGGAAATGCTTCCTGTGCACTGTGATAAAGGCACATTATTTTACTGACTCTATCTATAGAACATCAAAATGTTTATTTTAATTACTTACTCTTCAGTGTAAGCAGAAATACACAATCCACTACTACAGTGAGAAATTAAAAGACAGTCTTCTTCATATACAGAAGATATATGTACAAGATTTCCACCACAATACCACATCAGGGATGGATCAAACTCTCTTACATGACTCTTTATCCGAGGAATCGAGCTCAGTTGAGGGAAGTGTACCAGTGTCATTGTTGGTCTGCGACGTATTATGTAAGGCTGCAGTGTAAGTCCTTATGTCTCGAAATTTTGGTTATTGTATTTCTTACAAATATATGTTAAGGCTGTCACTGATAAGCTTGTGCAGCCATATAAAATATAACACATATAAAAAGTTCCCATCAAGGAAAACATTTAACAATACATTAAATAAATATTGATGGAACCGACACTACTTCCCCGTCTAACAGATGGATGTAGACCCGACTAATAATCTGACGCAATTCACTTAGTTTCCACGTTGATGTTCTGAGCTTTTACCTCTGTTGATTACCAATAGGAGCAGTCGACCGTATTGCATTGGCGATATTGCAAGCAGAGGTGGTTCAGGAGAAGTAATTTTGGACTCTGAGATTGACTGGGGTGTCGTCCTGCGTCAGCATACACAGTCAAGGTCATACATAAGAAACATTAAATATCTGCCCTTGCTAATGTTATGATCAATCCAAACTTGTGGTATTGTTTCCTGTGAGTTCTTTATTCATTGCTATCCCACAAACGATTCACGAAGCACTTAATTAATGATAATGCTGTGTGTGTTAGTTACTTGGTGTAGCAAGGCTTATAGACACCAGGACTGTTTCTATGGCCAAGGAGTCGGGAGGTCACGTCTGTTCTGTATGTGACGTCTGTCTTGAATATCATTCCCGCTCCTTCTCTCACAGCTGGTTTCTCTAGCTCCAGTAAACTCAGTATTAATCGGCCAAAGAGTAACATTATCATAGTCTCTAATTTGACTGGTCCTCTCCCATCATACGAATTAAATCATCACGGAAGTGCTGGCCGGGGTAACTGCCACAGGTTCTTGGTGGACGGGTCAGGTCACACAGGCCATACCATTTCATAGTTGCTACCTTATCGTTCCAGGCCGCTACTCAAGTGGAATAACGCAAACCTCTCTAATGTTTTATCGCTTTACTTTGTCAACCTGATACTGTATGTTGGCTGTAGTGCGCCATCTAGACTCCTCTTAATGGCAGCGATTCAGACACACCCAAATTTAGGTTCCAACCTGAAATTCTGCTGTTGCTTCCTCATGCATTGGGTTGGGTTAATCCTGATAAATGGAAGACGGTCACTTCTGAGGTTAACCTTCAACATCCCACTTTCTGAGAACATGCGAGCTTGCCTTTCACAAGCCTCTTGAATAGATCAAACAACGCAAGTCATACTCAAATCTTCGGTGTGCAGGAACAGCTAAAAAGGTAATCTTATTCACAGGCATAGTGAGGGTTGTAGTGTTGTGTTGTGGCACAGACCTACCAGTATACAACCAAGCATTATATATCTCTCAAAATATTTGCATTTTCAATTCAGTTCATAAATTTTCTGCGTGAAAATACACCAGAGGAAACTTTAAATATAATATATTAGCAAATTTTAAATAATTTACCGTATATAAAATATTATATATATACACGGACAAAACGACTTTGCCCTCACTTGATCATATCAACATAAATGTTTTTTGTTAAAGGTGCGTTAAAACAGTTTAGAATAACTTTAAGAAAAAAGTTTCGTTACCACAAAATCAACTGTCACATGAAAACGTTGTAACCTCAAGGCCGCGGGGTGATGCTCAGAGTATATAAGTCGCTGTCATCCATCCAGGAGCATCAGTCTCATTCTTCTTCCTCACCAGACATGTCTCTCAAGGTATTGTGACAGTGTTTGGAAGTCATCTTTATTATATCCTCCTGAATAGTGGTAAAACATTTGCTAATATATGATACAATATGTAATAACGAGGATTTATATAATCCTTGCCTGAGGTTAAAAGTTTAATATTAAAAATAATACATAAATTATAACCATTTAATGGAACTGTGAATGTATCAGGTTGTTGTTGTGGCCATGCTGGTGGCAGCGGCGATGGCCCGCCCCGAGCCTCCTCCCTACCCCACCTACAGGCCACCAACACCAGTCTACGGCGCCCCCGGTCCTCAGGTGAGTATAATGCAAACTGGACAACACTTCAAGTGTTTCTCAGTAACCAGACTAATAAAAAATTGTTTGTCACCAATATAATACTAACACATGTGGTGCTTGTTATAGACGTAGTGAGCTTCAACCCGGAGACCATAAAGATTTATATTATTGCAGGCTCCTGCTAAGTACGACTTCAACTGGGCCGTCAAAGACGACGCTTCAGGAAACGACTTCGGCCAACAGGAGACCCGTGACGGCCCCCATACCCAGGGCTCTTATTACGTGCTGCTTCCTGACGGTCGTCTGGAGAAGGTGGCCTACACTGTCAACGGCGACTCCGGCTACGTGGCCCAGGTGACCTACGAGGGCCAGGCCCAGTACCCAGCACAAACTTACACCCCAGCTCCTGTCTACGGCTAAGTCAACGTTGAGGAATAGCGTTATTTATTGTATCTTATTACGAAAATGTAAATACATAAATAAATGGGCACGAATAATAATAAACAGTTTTTACTAATACCAAGAGACTGTGCTGAGTGGAAATGCTTCCTGTGCACTGTGATAAAGGCACATTATTTTACTGACTCTATCTATAGAACATCAAAATGTTTATTTTAATTACTTACTCTTCAGTGTAAGCAGAAATACACAATCCACTACTACAGTGAGAAATTAAAAGACAGTCTTCTTCATATACAGAAGATATATGTACAAGATTTCCACCACAATACCACATCAGGGATGGATCAAACTCTCTTACATGACTCTTTATCCGAGGAATCGAGCTCAGTTGAGGGAAGTGTACCAGTGTCATTGTTGGTCTGCGACGTATTATGTAAGGCTGCAGTGTAAGTCCTTATGTCTCGAAATTTTGGTTATTGTATTTCTTACAAATATATGTTAAGGCTGTCACTGATAAGCTTGTGCAGCCAACAGTATATCGTGTGATGTCGTGCCATTGTGCTTGTGAGACATGAGTGCAGTTTGAACCATGAAGGTTGAACTGCTTGGGAAGACAGACGAAATACTGTAAAAGAATCAGTATGAGTGGGGAAATAAACCGAGAGGAGAACACATCGAGTGTACCTAACGCTGCATCATCTACCTTTGTGTTCAGTATTAGGCAAAATTGAAATTATATTTTGTCAACAAAGACATTAATAATAATAATAATAAGTATCACCAACTGGCATATGGCTGACAGCCCACAGAGGTTACCGAAGTGTTTTAAAGTAGAGCAACAACATACAGCTTAAATGTATCACCCTTTTTGAGATGTAAATTTTGACTTTTTAGTAAATCTTCTGTGAAAGCATTACCATCCTCCAGACATTCCTCGTGTTTTGTTCCCAATACCGCAAGCAGTTAAGATGAGATTATCACAGTGTTTGAAGCTTGTGATTTGGAGATTATGTGTGTGTGTTTGTTGGTGTGAACTATGTAAACGTGCACCATTTAAATGTGTAACATTTGTCTCACATTCGTGGTGGCCTCATGGTAGTCAAATCTGATCCACATAGAAAGGCCTGCAATAGGTGTGTAGTGTATCTTAAACTGGAGAGACTTTGCTCACGACTTGTGTGTGTCCAGCTTAAGTGAAGGTTCTCACGAGTGCTCTTAAGTGGAGCTTGGCCATGTATGTAACTCCTGGGATGTAGACTATTTTGTGCATATAAATTAAATCCAAGTATTTCACTGGAGCTCCTGTAACTCCTTTGAATTGCAATAGTGTTAAGAAGCCATATATTGAAGTGTGTCATATAATTGCAATGTTAAGGTTAGGGTACCTCACTGAGCCTAATATCATCTCCGGAGCAAGCAGAGATCACTATCTGATAACATCGTGTATGATGCTTTCTAATGTAAAGAGAAATTCCCAAACTATGAATATAGGATAAAGTGTAATATTAGTGACCTTAATATACACATACCTGTATCTTAGATCACTTCCCCCACATATAAAATAACACATATAAAAAGTTCCCATCAAGGAAAACATTTTACAATACATTAAATAAATATTGATGGAACCGACACAACTTCTCCGTCTAACAGATGGATGTAGACCCGACCAATAATCTGATGCAATTCACTTAGTTTCCACGTTGATGTTCTAAGCTTTTACTTCTGTTGATTACCAATAGGAGCAGTCGACCGTATTGCATTGGCGATATTGCAAGCAGAGGTGGTTCAGGAGAAGTAATTTTGGACACTGAGATTGACTGGGGTGTCGTCCTGCGTCAGCATACACAGTCAAGGTCATACATAAGAAACATTAAATATCTGCCCTTGCTAATGTTATCATCAATCCAAACTTGTGGTATTGTTTCCTGTGAGTTCTTTATTCATTGCTATCCCACAAACGACTCACGAAGCACCTAATTAATGATAATGCTGTGTGTGTTAGTTACTTGGTGTAGCAAGGCTTATAGACAGCAGGACTGTTTCTATGGCCAAGGAGTCGGGAGGTCACGTCTGTTCTGTATGTGACGTCTGTCTTGAATATCATTCCCGCTCCTTCTCTCACAGCTGGTTTCTCTAGCTCCAGTAAACTCAGTATTAATCGGCCAAAGAGTAACATTATCATAGTCTCTAATTTGACTGGTCCTCTCCCATCATACGAATTAAATCATCACGGAAGTGCTGGCCGGGGTAACTGCCACAGGTTCTTGGTGGACGGGTCAGGTCACACAGGCCATACCATTTCTTAGTTGCTACCTTATCGTTCCAGGCCGCTACTCAAGTGGAATAACGCAAACCTCTCTAATGTTTTATTGCTTTACTTTGTCAACATGATACTGTATGTTGGCTGTAGTGCGCCATCTAGACTCCTCTTAATGGCAGCGATTCAGACACACCCAAATTTAGGTTCCAACCTGAAATTCTGCTGTTGCTTCCTCATGCATTGGGTTGGGTTAATCCTGATAAATGGAAGACGGTCACTTCTGAGGTTAACCTTCAACATCCCACTTTCTGAGAACATGCGAGCTTGCCTTTCACAAGCCTCTTGAATAGATCAAACAACGCAAGTCATACTCAAATCTTCGGTGTGCAGGAACAGCTAAAAAGGTAATCTTATTCACAGGCATAGTGAGGGTTGTAGTGTTGTGTTGTGGCACAGACCTACCAGTATACAACCAAGCATTATATATCATCTCTCAAAATATTTGCATTTTCAATTCAGTTCATAAATTTTCTGCGTGAAAATACACCAGAGGAAACTTTAAATATAATATATTAGCAAATTTTAAATAATATACCGTATATAAAATATTATATATATACACGGACAAAACGACTTTGCCCTCACTTGATCATATCAACATAAATGTTTTTTGTTAAAGGTGCGTTAAAACAGTTTAGAATAACTTTAAGAAAAAAGTTTCGTTACCACAAAATCAACTGTCACATGAAAACGTTGTAACCTCAAGGCCGCGGGGTGATGCTCAGAGTATATAAGTCGCTGTCATCCATCCAGGAGCATCAGTCTCATTCTTCTTCCTCACCAGACATGTCTCTCAAGGTATTGTGACAGTGTTTGGAAGTCATCTTTATTATATCCTCCTGAATAGTGGTAAAACATTTGCTAATATATGATACAATATGTAATAACGAGGATTTATATAATCCTTGCCTGAGGTTAAAAGTTTAATATTAAAAATAATACATAAATTATAACCATTTAATGGAACTGTGAATGTATCAGGTTGTTGTTGTGGCCATGCTGGTGGCAGCGGCGATGGCCCGCCCCGAGCCTCCTCCCTACCCCACCTACAGGCCACCAACACCAGTCTACGGCGCCCCCGGTCCTCAGGTGAGTATAATGCAAACTGGACAACACTTCAAGTGTTTCTCAGTAACCAGACTAATAAAAAATTGTTTGTCACCAATATAATACTAACACATGTGGTGCTTGTTATAGACGTAGTGAGCTTCAACCCGGAGACCATAAAGATTTATATTATTGCAGGCTCCTGCTAAGTACGACTTCAACTGGGCCGTCAAAGACGACGCTTCAGGAAACGACTTTGGCCAACAGGAGACCCGTGACGGCCCCCATACCCAGGGCTCTTATTACGTGCTGCTTCCTGACGGTCGTCTGGAGAAGGTGGCCTACACTGTCAACGGCGACTCCGGCTACGTGGCCCAGGTGACCTACGAGGGCCAGGCCCAGTACCCAGCACAAACTTACACCCCAGCTCCTGTCTACGGCTAAGTCAACGTTGAGGAATAGCGTTATTTATTGTATCTTATTACGAAAATGTAAATACATAAATAAATGGGCACGAATAATAATAAACAGTTTTTACTAATACCAAGAGACTGTGCTGAGTGGAAATGCTTCCTGTGCACTGTGATAAAGGCACATTATTTTACTGACTCTATCTATAGAACATCAAAATGTTTATTTTAATTACTTACTCTTCAGTGTAAGCAGAAATACACAATCCACTACTACAGTGAGAAATTAAAAGACAGTCTTCTTCATATACAGAAGATATATGTACAAGATTTCCACCACAATACCACATCAGGGATGGATCAAACTCTCTTACATGACTCTTTATCCGAGGAATCGAGCTCAGTTGAGGGAAGTGTACCAGTGTCATTGTTGGTCTGCGACGTATTATGTAAGGCTGCAGTGTAAGTCCTTATGTCTCGAAATTTTGGTTATTGTATTTCTTACAAATATATGTTAAGGCTGTCACTGATAAGCTTGTGCAGCCAACAGTATATCGTGTGATGTCGTGCCATTGTGCTTGTGAGACATGAGTGCAGTTTGAACCATGAAGGTTGAACTGCTTGGGAAGACAGACGAAATACTGTAAAAGAATCAGTATGAGTGGGGAAATAAACCGAGAGGAGAACACATCGAGTGTACCTAACGCTGCATCATCTACCTTTGTGTTCAGTATTAGGCAAAATTGAAATTATATTTTGTCAACAAAGACATTAATAATAATAATAATAAGTATCACCAACTGGCATATGGCTGACAGCCCACAGAGGTTACCGAAGTGTTTTAAAGTAGAGCAACAACATACAGCTTAAATGTATCACCCTTTTTGAGATGTAAATTTTGACTTTTTAGTAAATCTTCTGTGAAAGCATTACCATCCTCCAGACATTCCTCGTGTTTTGTTCCCAATACCGCAAGCAGTTAAGATGAGATTATCACAGTGTTTGAAGCTTGTGATTTGGAGATTATGTGTGTGTGTTTGTTGGTGTGAACTATGTAAACGTGCACCATTTAAATGTGTAACATTTGTCTCACATTCGTGGTGGCCTCATGGTAGTCAAATCTGATCCACATAGAAAGGCCTGCAATAGGTGTGTAGTGTATCTTAAACTGGAGAGACTTTGCTCACGACTTGTGTGTGTCCAGCTTAAGTGAAGGTTCTCACGAGTGCTCTTAAGTGGAGCTTGGCCATGTATGTAACTCCTGGGATGTAGACTATTTTGTGCATATAAATTAAATCCAAGTATTTCACTGGAGCTCCTGTAACTCCTTTGAATTGCAATAGTGTTAAGAAGCCATATATTGAAGTGTGTCATATAATTGCAATGTTAAGGTTAGGGTACCTCACTGAGCCTAATATCATCTCCGGAGCAAGCAGAGATCACTATCTGATAACATCGTGTATGATGCTTTCTAATGTAAAGAGAAATTCCCAAACTATGAATATAGGATAAAGTGTAATATTAGTGACCTTAATATACACATACCTGTATCTTAGATCACTTCCCCCACATATAAAATAACACATATAAAAAGTTCCCATCAAGGAAAACATTTTACAATACATTAAATAAATATTGATGGAACCGACACAACTTCTCCGTCTAACAGATGGATGTAGACCCGACCAATAATCTGATGCAATTCACTTAGTTTCCACGTTGATGTTCTAAGCTTTTACTTCTGTTGATTACCAATAGGAGCAGTCGACCGTATTGCATTGGCGATATTGCAAGCAGAGGTGGTTCAGGAGAAGTAATTTTGGACACTGAGATTGACTGGGGTGTCGTCCTGCGTCAGCATACACAGTCAAGGTCATACATAAGAAACATTAAATATCTGCCCTTGCTAATGTTATCATCAATCCAAACTTGTGGTATTGTTTCCTGTGAGTTCTTTATTCATTGCTATCCCACAAACGACTCACGAAGCACCTAATTAATGATAATGCTGTGTGTGTTAGTTACTTGGTGTAGCAAGGCTTATAGACAGCAGGACTGTTTCTATGGCCAAGGAGTCGGGAGGTCACGTCTGTTCTGTATGTGACGTCTGTCTTGAATATCATTCCCGCTCCTTCTCTCACAGCTGGTTTCTCTAGCTCCAGTAAACTCAGTATTAATCGGGCAAAGAGTAACATTATCATAGTCTCTAATTTGACTGGTCCTCTCCCATCATACGAATTAAATCATCACGGAAGTGCTGGCCGGGGTAACTGCCACAGGTTCTTGGTGGACGGGTCAGGTCACACAGGCCATACCATTTCTTAGTTGCTACCTTATCGTTCCAGGCCGCTACTCAAGTGGAATAACGCAAACCTCTCTAATGTTTTATTGCTTTACTTTGTCAACATGATACTGTATGTTGGCTGTAGTGCGCCATCTAGACTCCTCTTAATGGCAGCGATTCAGACACACCCAAATTTAGGTTCCAACCTGAAATTCTGCTGTTGCTTCCTCATGCATTGGGTTGGGTTAATCCTGATAAATGGAAGACGGTCACTTCTGAGGTTAACCTTCAACATCCCACTTTCTGAGAACATGCGAGCTTGCCTTTCACAAGCCTCTTGAATAGATCAAACAACGCAAGTCATACTCAAATCTTCGGTGTGCAGGAACAGCTAAAAAGGTAATCTTATTCATAGGCATAATGAGGGTTGTAGTGTTGTGTTGTGGCACAGACCTACCAGTATACAACCAAGCATTATATATCATCTCTCAAAATATTTGCATTTTCAATTCAGTTCATAAATTTTCTGCGTGAAAATACACCAGAGGAAACTTTAAATATAATATATTAGCAAATTTTAAATAATATACAGTATATAAAATATTATATATATGCTCGGACAAAACGACTTTGCCCTCACCTGATCATATCAACATAAATATTTTATGTTAAAGGTGCGTTAAAACAGTTTAGAAGAACTTTAAGAAAAAAGTTTCGTTACCACAAAATCAACTGTCACATGAAAACGTTGTAACCTCAAGGCCGCGGGGTGATGCTCAGAGTATATACGTCGGCGGCATCCATCCAGGAGCATCAGTCTCATTCTTCTTCCTCACCAGACATGTCTCTCAAGGTATTGTGACAGTGTTTGGAAGTCATCTTTATTATATCCTCCTGAATAGTGGTAAAACATTTGCTAATATATGATACAATATGTAATAGCGAGGATTTATATAATCCTTGCCTGAGGTTAAAAGTTTAATATTAAAAATAATACATAAATTATAACCATTTAATGGAACTGTGAATGTATCAGGTTGTTGTTGTGGCCATGCTGGTGGCAGCGGCGATGGCCCGCCCCGAGCCTCCTCCCTACCCCACCTACAGGCCACCAACTCCAGTCTACGGCGCCCCCGGTCCTCAGGTGAGTATAATGCAAACTGGACAACACTTCAAGTGTTTCTCAGTAACCAGACTAATAAAAAATTGTTTGTCACCAATATAATACTAACACATGTGGTGCTTGTTATAGACGTAGTGAGCTTCAACCCGGAGACCATAAAGATTTATATTATTGCAGGCTCCTGCTAAGTACGACTTCAACTGGGCCGTCAAAGACGACGCTTCAGGAAACGACTTCGGCCAACAGGAGACCCGTGAAGGCCCCCATACCCAGGGCTCTTATTACGTGCTGCTTCCTGACGGTCGTCTGGAGAAGGTGGCCTACACTGTCAACGGCGACTCCGGCTACGTGGCCCAGGTGACCTACGAGGGCCAGGCCCAGTACCCAGCACAAACTTACACCCCAGCTCCTGTCTACGGCTAAGTCAACGTTGAGGAATAGCGTTATTTATTGTATCTTATTACGAAAATGTAAATACATAAATAAATGGGCACGAATAATAATAAACAGTTTTTACTAATACCAAGAGACTGTGCTGAGTGGAAATGCTTCCTGTGCACTGTGATAAAGGCACATTATTTTACTGACTCTATCTATAGAACATCAAAATGTTTATTTTAATTACTTACTCTTCAGTGTAAGCAGAAATACACAATCCACTACTACAGTGAGAAATTAAAAGACAGTCTTCTTCATATACAGAAGATATATGTACAAGATTTCCACCACAATACCACATCAGGGATGGATCAAACTCTCTTACATGACTCTTTATCCGAGGAATCGAGCTCAGTTGAGGGAAGTGTACCAGTGTCATTGTTGGTCTGCGACGTATTATGTAAGGCTGCAGTGTAAGTCCTTATGTCTCGAAATTTTGGTTATTGTATTTCTTACAAATATATGTTAAGGCTGTCACTGATAAGCTTGTGCAGCCAACAGTATATCGTGTGATGTCGTGCCATTGTGCTTGTGAGACATGAGTGCAGTTTGAACCATGAAGGTTGAACTGCCTGGGAAGACAGACGAAATACTGTAAAAGAATCAGTATGAGTGGGGAAATAAACCGAGAGGAGAACACATCGAGTGTACCTAACGCTGCATCATCTACCTTTGTGTTCAGTATTAGGCAAAATTGAAATTATATTTTGTCAACAAAGACATTAATAATAATAATAATAAGTATCACCAACTGGCATATGGCTGACAGCCCACAGAGGTTACCGAAGTGTTTTAAAGTAGAGCAACAACATACAGCTTAAATGTATCACCCTTTTTGAGATGTAAATTTTGACTTTTTAGTAAATCTTCTGTGAAAGCATTACCATCCTCCAGACATTCCTCGTGTTTTGTTCCCAATACCGCAAGCAGTTAAGATGAGATTATCACAGTGTTTGAAGCTTGTGATTTGGAGATTATGTGTGTGTGTTTGTTGGTGTGAACTATGTAAACGTGCACCATTTAAATGTGTAACATTTGTCTCACATTCGTGGTGGCCTCATGGTAGTCAAATCTGATCCACATAGAAAGGCCTGCAATAGGTGTGTAGTGTATCTTAAACTGGAGAGACTTTGCTCACGATTTGTGTGTGTCCAGCTTAAGTGAAGGTTCTCACGAGTGCTCTTAAGTGGAGCTTGGCCATGTATGTAACTCCTGGGATGTAGACTATTTTGTGCATATAAATTAAATCCAAGTATTTCACTGGAGCTCCTGTAACTCCTTTGAATTGCAATAGTGTTAAGAAGCCATATATTGAAGTGTGTCATATAATTGCAATGTTAAGGTTAGGGTACCTCACTGAGCCTAATATCATCTCCGGAGCAAGCAGAGATCACTATCTGATAACATCGTGTATGATGCTTTCTAATGTAAAGAGAAATTCCCAAACTATGAATATAGGATAAAGTGTAATATTAGTGACCTTAATATACACATACCTGTATCTTAGATCACTTCCCCCACATATAAAATAACACATATAAAAAGTTCCCATCAAGGAAAACATTTAACAATACATTAAATAAATATTGATGGAACCGACACAACTTCTCCGTCTAACAGATGGATGTAGACCCGACCAATAATCTGATGCAATTCACTTAGTTTCCACGTTGATGTTCTAAGCTTTTACTTCTGTTGATTACCAATAGGAGCAGTCGACCGTATTGCATTGGCGATATTGCAAGTAAAGGTGGTACAGGAGAAGTAATTTTGGACACTGAGATTGGCTGGGATGTCGTCCTGAGTCAGCATACACAGTCTAGGTCATACATAAGAAACATTAAATATCTGCCCTTGCTAATGTTATCATCAATCCAAACTTGTGGTATTGTTTCCTGTGTGTTCCGTTGTTATTTATTGTTATCACTCGAACGATTCACGAAGCAATTAATGATAATGCTGTGTGTGTTTGTTACTTGGTGTAGCAAGGCTTATAGACACCAGGACTGTTTCTATGGCCAAGGAGTCGGGAGGTCACGTCTGTTCTGTATGTGACGTCTGTCTTGAATATCATTCCCGCTCCTTCTCTCACAGCTGGTTTCTCTAGCTCCAGTAAACTCAGTATTAATCGGCCAAAGAGTAACATTATCATAGTCTCTGATTTGACTGGTCCTCTCCCATCATACGAATTAAATCATCATGGAAGTGCTGGCCGGGGTAACTGCCACAGGTTCTTGGTGGACGGGTCAGGTCACACAGGCCATACCATTTCTTAGTTGCTACCTTATCGTTCCAGGCCGCTACTCAAGTGGAATAACGCAAACCTCTCTAATGTTTTATCGCTTTACTTTGTCAACATGATACTGTATGTTGGCTGTAGTGCGCCATCTAGACTCCTCTTAATGGCAGCGATTCAGACACACCCAAATTTAGGTTCCAACCTGAAATTCTGCTGTTGCTTCCTTATGCATTGGGTTGGGTTAATCCTGATAAATGGAAGACGGTCACTTCTGAGGTTAACCTTCAACATCCCACTTTCTGAGAACATGCGAGCTTGCCTTTCACAAGCCTCTTGAATAGATCAAACAACGCAAGTCATACTCAAATCTTCGGTGTGCAGGAACAGCTAAAAAGGTAATCTTATTCACAGGCATAATGAGGGTTGTAGTGTTGTGTTGTGGCACAGACCTACCAGTATACAACCAAGCATTATATATCATCTCTCAAAATATTTGCATTTTCAATTCAGTTCATAAATTTTCTGCGTGAAAATACACCAGAGGAAACTTTAAATATAATATATTAGCAAATTTTAAATAATATACCGAATATGAAATATTACATATATACTCGGACAAAACGACTTTGCCCTCACTTGATCATATCAACATAAATGTTTTTTTGTTAAAGGTGCGTTAAAACAGTTTAGAACAACTTTAAGAAAAAAGTTTCGTTACCACAAAATCAACTGTCACATGAAAACGTTGAAACCTCAAGGCCGCGGGGTGATGCTCAGAGTATATAAGTCTGCGGCATCCATCCAGGAGCATCAGTCTCATTCTTCTTCCTCACCAGACATGTCTCTCAAGGTATTGTGACGGTGTTTGGAAGTAAAAGTTTATAGTCGTTAACATTTCATAATACATGATTCAATTTACAATAACAAGGATTCTTATATTTCTTGGTTGCCTGAGATGAAATAAATATTAATTAAAAACTTATTAAACATTTAATGACAAAGGGAATGTATCAGGTTGTTGTTGTGGCCATTTTGGTGGCAGCGGCGATGGCCCGCCCCGAGCCTCCTCCCTACCCCACCTACAGGCCACCAACTCCAGTCTACGGCGCCCCCGGTCCTCAGGTGAATATAATGCAAACTGGGCAACATTTTCAATATTTCACTGTAAGAAGATTAACAAAAAATGGAATAAAACGAATATAATCTGACGTACGTGGTGCATCAAGCTGCTTGTTACTACTCAAGTGAGATTGAAAACAGAGAAAATAATACTCTTGTTATTATTGCAGGCTCCTGCTAAGTACGACTTTAACTGGGCCGTCAAAGACGACGCTTCAGGAAACGACTTCGGCCAACAGGAGACCCGTGATGGCCCCCACACCCAGGGCTCTTATTACGTGCTGCTTCCCGACGGTCGTCTGGAGAAGGTGGCCTACAATGTCAACGGCGACTCCGGCTACGTGGCCCAGGTGACCTACGAGGGCCAGGCCAAGTACCCGACACAAACTTACACCCCAGCTCCAGTCTACGGCTAAGTCAACGTTGAGGAATAGTGTTATTTATTGTATCTTATTACCAAAATGTAAATATATAAATAAATATATCAGCACAAATGAAAACCAATTTTTACTGATCCCAAAAGACAAAAATTAAGTGGAAGTACTTCCGGGTTCACTGTGCTATTTCTAATTTACTCCATCTCATTGAACTTCACATATAATAATATTTAATTAAATGTTCTTCATCATTATCTTAAATACATAATCTACTAGTAGAATGAGGATTCAAATCGAAGTCTTCCTAATAAATAGAAGACTTGCACAACGCTTCCGCCACAATACTTCTTCTGGGACGGGTCAAACAATCGCATTTGACTCCTTATCTGAAGATTCGAGCTTTGTTCAAGGAAATATGCCAGTGTCATTGTTGGTCTGTGACGTGTCAAGTACGATAGCAGTGGAAGTCGTAATATCATTATATTCTATGTATTTTAATGCTTTCAAATAGAAGTTAAGGCTGCCTCTGTTAATTTTGTGTAACCGGCAGTATATATTGTGATGTTATGTCATTGAGTTTAGGAGACATAAACGCAGCTTGAGCCATGAAAGTTTGATTACCTGGGAAGACAGAAAGGAGATTGGAAAAGAAGCTATATAAATTGGCAAATTAAAAACAACATAACACGGCGCCATTAAACCCTTAATTAGGTTGCGAACGTCAGACCTCTGAAAGTATCATAGTTTCGCCCGTCTGGTCGACAAACTCGTACTAGATCAGTCCAGTTGACCGTGAAGAAATCTATCCCAAGAAGAAATCTAATACATAAGCTAATTCTTCAGTCGTGTGTGTTCCATATATGCCATTTAAACTGGAGAAAAGCTATAAATTCCTCATACATTTCTCAACAATTACACTGCCTATTACGTTTTGCTTTGTTCTCCTCCATCACAAACAGGGTACAAGTGCAGCAGGACTGCTGGAATAATGGGATGGCTTATCCAAAAAGAGGTGCTGGCTGGAAGCAATCATAGTGGAACAGGACTCTGGTTGTAATACCTTACTTTTTCCTGACTATCTCAGCGTGATATATCAATAATTGGTATTTGTCAGAGAACCCACAGAGGTTAAACAGTGATGTAAATTGCCTAGAGCAACAACATACAACTCAAGTGTATCACTTTATATGAGATGATGAATTTTATTGTCAATTAATCTTCTGTGACTGGAGATTGCACCGATTTGGGCATCAAATTTATCGTCTGTATGCTAGCAACTTTTCAGGTTCCCTTGGGACTAGAGTTTAATTTAAGGGGAAGAGGTTAAAGATATTACCTTACTCAATAACATATGTTTTTATTAAGAACTTAATACTTTGGGCATGATTTGGGATTCCCTTTACTCTTCGAAGGGGCATAAAAATCTAAATCAGATAACGTGAGACAAATTATCCCTGCCGAAAAATTCTCAGACCTCTCTCTGTACATTTTCTCTTAACACTTTAATAACTTGCTTTTACTAATAAGGTAGCTCTATCACTACAGTAATTTCAAGATATCACTACCGTAATTACAAGATAACACTACTGAAATTCCAAGATATCACTATCGTAATTACAAGATATCACTATCGTAATTACAGGATATCACTAGAGTTCCTTTTTGAATACTCGGGCGTCAATTATGCATCTTTAACACATTAAAATGTATAAATTTTACAGCAACATTTGTGGTATAATTACAACTACAAGTTCGATATACTGAACAGCAATCGCGAGGACACCTCACCCAATAATTGACAGACGGGTCTGGGTTGTGATGGCTCACGGAACTGTTAGTATATAACCAAGCAATATATATATATATATATACATATAAGCTCTATGAAAATATCTACTTTTTAAAATCAACGTACAAATTTACTGCAAGAAAATATTCTAAACTTAATTTTAAATATTATATGTAAAATATTTCATATATTCTCAGTCAGACGACCTTGTCCTCAACGGATCATATAACCACAAACGTTTTCGGTTTAGTACATGAGCGGTATGAACAGTTTAGAATAACTGACTGAAGAAAATGTCTCACGACTAGAAAAGCAATTGCCATCAAACGAGGACATTACGTCATGACCGCGGGGTGATGCTCAGAGTATATAAGTCGGCGGCATCCATCCAGGAGCATCAGTCTCATTCTTCTTCCTCACCAGACATGTCTCTCAAGGTATTGTGACAGTGTTTGGAAGTAATCGTGTATAGTGGTTAACATTTCATAATACATGATTCAATTTACAATAACAAGGATTCTTATGTTTCTTGGTTACCTGAGATGAAATAAATATTAATTAATAACTTATTAAACATTTAATGACAAAGGGAATGTATCAGGTTGTTGTTGTTGTGGCCATTTTGGTGGCAGCGGCGATGGCCCGCCCCGAGCCTCCTCCCTACCCCACCTACAAGCCACCAACTCCAGTCTACGGCGCCCCCGGTCCTCAGGTGAATATAATGCAAACTGGACAACATTACCAATATTTCACTGTAAGAAGATTGACAAAAAAATGAATAACACGAATATAAACCTGACGTACGTGGTGCATCAAACTGCTTGTTACTACTCAAGTGAGATTGAAAACAGGGAACATAATACTCTTGTTATTATTGCAGGCTCCTGCTAAGTACGACTTCAACTGGGCCGTCAAAGATGACGCTTCAGGAAACGACTTCGGCCAACAGGAGACCCGTGACGGCCCCCACACCCAGGGCTATTATTACGTGCTGCTTCCCGACGGTCGTCTGGAGAAGGTGGCCTACAATGTCAACGGCGACTCCGGCTACGTGGCCCAGGTGACCTACGAGGGCCAGGCCCAGTACCCGACACAAACTTACACCCCAGCTCCTGTCTACGGCTAAGTCAACGTTGAGGAATAGTGTTATTTATTATATCTTATTACCAAAATGTAAATATATAAATAAATAAATATATCAGCACAAATGAAAACAAATTTTTACTGATCCCAAGAGACAAAAATTTAGTGGAAGTACTTCCGGGTTCACTGTGCTATTTTAACTTACTCCATCTTATTGAACTTCACAAGTAATCATTTTTAATTAAATGTTCTTCAGCATTATCTTAAATAAATAATCTACTAGTAGAATGAGGATTCAAATCGAAGTCTTCCTAATAAATAGAAGACTTGCACAACGCTTCCGCCACAATACTTCTTCTGGGAAGGGTCAAACTATCGCATTTGACTCCTTATCTGAAGATTCGAGCTTAGTTCAGGGGACATATGCCAGTGTCATTGTTGGTCTGTGACGTGTCAAGTACGATAGCAGTGGAATTCGTAATGTCATTATATTCTATGTATTTTATTACTTTCAAATAAAAGTTAAGGCTGCCACTGTTAATTTTGTGTAACCAGCAGTACATATTCTGATGTTGTGCCATTGTGTTTTGGAGACATGAATGCAGTTTGAGCCACGAAGGTTTGAGTGCTTGTGTAGACAGACAGGAGACTGAAAAAGAAACTATATAAATTTACCAATGACAAGACTGGAAAGCAGTTGAAGAGCCTAACGCTACGCCATTAAGCCCTTAGTTAGGTTGGGAACGTTAGCCCTCTGAAGGCATCATAGTTTCGCCTTTCTGGTCGAGAGACTGGTACCGGATCGGTCCAGCTGACCCTGCAGAAATGTCTCCCAAGAAGAAATTAAATATATATAAGCTAATTCCAATTCTTCTCTCTTGTCTGTCTTATATATGCCTCTTACATTAAAGTCAAGCTATAAATTCTTCATACATCTCTCTACAATTTCACTTCCTCTGCAATTCTGCTTACTTCTCATCCTTCACAAACAGGGTACAAGTGCAGCAGGACAGCTGGAGAAATGGGATGGCTTATCCATAAAGAGGTGCTTGCTACACATAGAAATCACAATCGCGTGACGATAAATTTAATGCCCGAATCGGTGCAATCTCCAGTCACAGAAGATTAATTGACAATAAATTTAATAATCTCATATAAAGTGATACACATGAGTTGTATGTTGTTGCTCTAGGCATTTTACACCATTGTTTAACATCTGTGGGTTCTTTGACATATACCAATTATTGATATATCACGCTGAGATAGTCAGGAAAAAGTAAGGTATTAAAGCCAGAGTCCTGTTCCACTATGATTGCTTCCAGCCAGCACCTCTTTTTGGATAAGCCATCTCATTATTCGAGCAGTCCTGCTGCACTTGTACCCTGTTTGTGATGGAGAACAAAGCAAAACTTAATACGAACTGTAATTGTTGAGAAATGTATGAGGAATTTATAGCTTGTCTAATAATGTAAATGGCATATATAGGACACACACGACTGAAGAATTAGTTTATATATTAGATTTCTTCTGGGGGATAGATTTCTGCAGGGTCAGCTGGACCGATCCGATACCAGTCTGTCGACCAGACGGGCGAGACTATGATACTTTCAGAGGTCTAACGTTCACAACCGAATTAAGGGTTTAATAGCGCCGTGTTATGCTCTTCAACAGCTATCCAGTCGTTTAATTTGCCTATTCATATAGCTTCTTTTCCAGTCTCCTGTCTTCACAGGTAATCAAACTTACATGGCTCAAGCTGCGTTCATTTCTCCTAAACCGCAATGACATAACATCACACTATTTATACTGCTGGTTACACAAAATTAACATTATCTGTCTTAACTTTCATTTGAAAGTTATAATATACATAAAGTGTAATGACATTACGACTTCCACTGCTATCGTACTTGACACGTCACAGACCAACAATGACACTGGCATATTTCCCTGAACTAAGCTCGAATCTTCAGATAAGGAGTCAAATGCGATAGTTTGACCCTTCCCAGAAGAAGTATTGTGGCGGAAGCGTTGGCCAAGTCTTCTATTTTTTAGGAGGACTTCGATTTGAATCCTCATTCAACTAGTAGATTTTGTATTTAAGATAACGCTGAAGAACATTTAATTAAAAATGATGATTATTTGTGAAGTTCAATAAGATGGAGTAAGCTAAAAATAGCACAGTGAACTCTGAAGTACTTCCATTTAATTTGTCTGTTGGGATCAGTTAAATTGGTTTTCATTTGTGCTGATATGTTTATTTATATATTTACATTTTGGTAATAAGATACAATAAATAACACTATTCCTCAACGTTGACTTAGCCGTAGACAGGAGCTGGGGTGTAAGTTTGTGTCGGGTACTGGGCCTGGCCATCGTAGGTCACCTGGGCCACGTAGCCGGAGTCGCCGTTGACATTGTAGGCCACCTTCTCCAGACGACCGTCGGGAAGCAGCACGTAATAAGAGCCCTGGGTGTGGGGGCCGTCACGGGTCTCCTGTTGGCCGAAGTCGTTTCCTGAAGCGTCGTCTTTGACGGCCCAGTTGAAGTCGTACTTAGCAGGAGCCTGCAATAATAACAAGAGTATTATGTTCTCTGTTTTCAATCTCACTTGAGTAGTAACAAGCAGCTTGAAGCACCACGTACGTCAGGTTTATATTGGTGTTAGACATTTATTGTCAATCTGACAACAGTGATATATTGGGAATGTTGCCCAGTTTGCATTAAATTCACCTCAGGACCGGGGGCGCCGTAGACTGGGGTTGGTGGCTTGTAGGTGGGGTAGGGAGGAGGCTCGGGGCGGGCCATCGCCGCTGCCACCAAAATGGTCACAACAACGACAACCTGATACATTTCCTTTGTCATTAAATGTTTAATAAGTTATTAATTAATATTTATTTCATCTCAGGCAACCAAGAAACATAAGAATCCTCGTTATTGTAAATTGAATCATGTATTATGAAATGTTAACCACTATACACGATTACTTCCAAACACTGTCACAATACCTTGAGAGACATGTCTGGTGAGGAAGAAGAATGAGACTGATGCTCCTGGATGGATGCCGCCGACTTATATACTCTGAGCATCACCCCTCGGGCATGACGTAATGTCCTCGTTTGATGGCAATTGCTTTTCAAGTCGTGAGACATTTTTTTCAGAGTCAGTTATTCTAAACTGTTCATACCGCTCATGTACTAAACCGAAAACGTTTGTGGTTATATGATCAGTTGAGGACAAGGTCGTCTGACTGAGAATATATGAAATATTTTACATTGAATATTTAAAATTAAGTTCAAAATATTTTTTTGCAGTAAATTTGTACGTTGATTTTAAAAAGTAGATAGTTTCATAGAGCTTATATGTATATAAATAAATAAATAAATAAATAAATAAATAAATATATATATATATATATATATATATATATATATATATATATATATATATATATATATATATATATATATATATGTCGTACCTAGTAGCCAGAACTCACTTTTTGGCCTACTATTCAAGGCCCGATTTGCCTAATAAGCCAAGTTTTCCTGAATTAATATATTTTTTCTAATTTTTTTCTTATGAAATGATAAAGCTACCCATTTCATTATGTATGAGGTCAATTTTTTTTTATTGGAGTTAAAATTAACGTAGATATATGACCGAACCTAACCAACCCTACCTAACCTAACCTAACCTATCTTTATAGGTTAGGTTTGGTTAGGTAGCCGAAAAAGTTAGGTTAGGTTAGGTTAGGTAGGTTAGGTAGTCGAAAAACAATTAATTCATGAAAACTTGGCTTATTAAGCAAATCGGGCCTTGAATAGTAGGCCAAAAAGTGAGTTCTGGCTACTAGGTACGACATATATATATATATATATATATATATATATATATATATATATATATATATATATATATATATATATATATATATATATATATATATATATATACATGTCGTACCTAGTAGCCAGAACGCACTTCTCAGCCTACTATGCAAGGCCCGAGTTGCCTAATTAGCCAAGTTTTCCTGAATCAATATATTTTCTCTATTTTTTTTCTTATGAAATGATAAAGCTACCCATTTCATTATGTATGAGGTCAATTTTTTTTATTTGAGTTAAAATTAACGTAGATATATGACCGAACCTAACCAACCCTACCTAACCTAACCTAACCTATCTTTATAGGTTAGGTTAGGTTAGGTAACCGAAAAAGTTAGGTTAGGTTAGGTTAGGTAGGTTAGGTTGTCGAAAAACAATTAATTCATGAAAACTTGGCTTATTAGGCAAATCGGGCCTTGCATAGTAGGCTGAGAAGTGAGTTCTGGCTACTAGGTACGACATATACATATATATATATATATATATATATATATATATATATATATATATATATATATATATATATATATATATATGTCGTACCTAGTAGCCAGAACGCACTTCTCTGCCTACAGTGCAAGACCATATTTGCCTAATAAGCCAAGTTTTCATGAATTAATTGTTTTTCGACTACCTAACCTACCTAACCTAACCTAACCTAACCTATAGAGATAGGTTAGGTTAGGTTAGGTAGGGTTGGTTAGGTTCGGTCATATATCTACGTTAATTTTAACTCCAATAAAAAAAAATTGACCTCATACATAATGAAATGGGTAGCTTTATCATTTCATAAGAAAAAAATAAGAGAAAATATATTATTTCAGGAAAACTTGGCTTATTAGGCAAATCGGGCCATGCATAGTAGGCCGAGAAGTGCGTTCTGGCTACTAGGTACGACATATATATATATATATATATATATATATATATATATATATGTCGTACCTAGTAGCCAGAACGCACTTCTCAGCCTACTATGCAAGGCCTAATTTGCCTATTAAGCCAAGTTTTCCTGAATTATAATATTTTCTCTAATTTTTTTCTTATGAAATGATAAAGCTACCCATTTCATTATGTATGTGGTCAATTTTTTTTATTGGAGTTAAAATTAACGTAGATATATGACCGAACCTAACCAACCCTACCTAACCTAACCTAACCTATCTTTATAGGTTAGGTTAGGTTAGGTAGCCGAAAAAGTTAGGTTAGGTTAGGTTAGGTAGGTTAGGTAGTCGAAAAACAATTAATTCAGTAAAACTTGGCTTATTAGGCAAATCGGGCCTTGCATAGTAGGCTGAGAAGTGCGTTCTGGCTACTAGGTACGACATATATATATATATATATGTCGTACCTAGTAGCCAGAACGCACTTCTCAGCCTACTATTCAAGGCCCGATTTGCCTAATAAGCCTAGTTTTCATGAATTAATTGTTTTTCGGCTACCTAACCTACCTAATCTAACCTAACCTAACTTTTTCGGCTACCTACTCTAACCTAACCTATAAAGATAGGTTAGGTGAGGTTAGGTAGGGTTGGTTAGGTTCGGACATATATCTACGTTAATTTTAACTCCAATAAAAAAAAAATTACCTCATACATAATGAAATGGGTAGCTTTATCATTTCATAAGAAAAAAAATAGAAAAAATTTATTAATTAAGGAAAACTTGGCTTATTAGGCAAATCGGGCCTTGCATAGTAGGCTGAGAAGTGCATTCTGGCTACTAGGTACGACATATATATATATATATATATATATATATATATATATATATATATATATATATATATATATATATATATATATATGTCGTACCTAGTAGCCAGAACTCACTTCTCAGCCTACTATGCATGGCCTGATTTGCCTAATAAGCCTAGTTTTCATGAATTAATGTTTTTTCGACAACCTAACCTACCTAACCTAACCTAACCTAACGTTTTCGGCTACCTAACCTAACCTAACCTATAAAGATAGGTTAGGTTAGGTTAGGTAGGGTTGGTTAGGTTCGGTCATATATCTACGTTAATTTTAACTCCAATAAAAAAAAATTGACCTCATACATAATGAAATGGGTAGCTTTATCATTTCATAAGAAAAAAATTAGAGAAAATATATTAATTCAGAAAAACTTGGCTTATTAGGCAAATCGGGCCTCGCATAGTAGGCTGAGAAGTGAGTTCTGGCTACTAGGTACGACATATATATATATATATATATATATATATATATATATATATATATATATATATATTTATATATTTATATATATATATATATATATATATATATATATATATATATATATATATATATATATATATGTCGTACCTAATAGCCAGAACGCACTTCTCAGCCTACTATTCAAGGCCCGATTTGCCTAATAAGCCAAGTTTTCATGAATTAATGTTTTTTCGTCTACCTAACCTACCTAACCTAACCTAACCTAGCTTTTTTTGGCTACCTAACCTAACCTTACCTATAAATATAGGTTAGGTTAGGTTAGGTAGGGTTGGTTAGGTTCGGTCATATATCTACGTTAATTTTAACTCCAATAAAAAAAAATTGACCTCATACATAGAGAAAAGGGTTGCTTTATCATTTCATAAGAAAAAAATTATAGTAAATATAATAATTCAGGAAAACTTGGCTTATTAGGCAAATCGGGCCTTGAATAGTAGGCTGAGAAGTGAGTTCTGGCTACTAGGTACGACATATATATATATATATATATAGATAGATAGCTATATATTGATTGGTTATATACTAAGAGTTCCGTGAGCCATCACAACCTTGACCCGTCTGTCAATTATTGGGTGAGGTGTCCTCGCGATTGCTGTTCATTATATCGAACTTGTCGTTATAATTACACAACAAATGTTGCTGTAATATTTATAAATTTGTATGTGTTATAGATGCATTATTGACGCCCGAGTATTCAAAAAGGAACTCTAGTGATATCCTGTAATTACGATATAATATCTTGTAATTAGAGTAGTGATATCTTGTAATTACTGTAGTGATAAAGCTGTCATTAGTAAAAGCAAGTTATTAAAGTATTAAGAGAAAATGTGCAGAGAGTGGTCTGAGAATTTTTCAGCAGGGCTAATTTGTCTCACGTTATCTGATTTAGATTTTAATGACACTTCGTAGAGTAAAGGGAATCCCAAATCATGCACAAAGTAGTATTATTAAAAACATTTATTATTGAGTAAGGTAGTATCATTGACCTCTTCTCCCTCAACTCAAACTCTAGTCCCAAGGGAACCTGCAAAGTTGCTAGCATACAGACGATAAATTTAATGCCCGAATCGGTGCAATCTCCAGTCACAGTAGATTAATTGACAATACAATTCATCATCTCATATAAAGTGATATACTTGAGTTGTATGTTGTTGCTCTAGGCAATTTACCCCAATTTAACCTCTGTGGGTACTCTGACATAATACAATTATTGATATATAACGCTGAAATAGTCAGGAAAAAGTAAGGTTTTACAACCAGTCCTGTTCCACTATGATTGCTTCCAGCCAGCACCTCTTTTTGGATAAGTCATTCCATTATTCCAGCAGTCCTGCTGCACTTGTACCCTGTTTGTGATGGAGGAGAACAAAGCAAAACTTAATGGGAAGTGTAATTGTTGAGAAATGTATGAGGAATTTATAGCCTTTCTCTAATTTAAATGGCATATATAGAACACACACGACTGAAGAATTAGCTTATGTATTAGATTTCTTCTGGGGATAGATTTCTGCAGGGGTCTCCTGGACCGATCCGATACAAGTCTGTCGACCAGAAGGGAGAGACTATGATACTTTCAGAGGTCTGACGTTCACAATCTAATTAAGAGTTTAATGGTGCCGTGTTGTGCTCTTCAACAGCTTTCCAGACATTTAATTTGCCAATTTATATAGCTTCTTTTCCAATCTACTGTCTTTCTTCCCAGGTAATAAAACTTTCATGGCTCAAGTTGCGTTCATGTCTCTAAAACTCAATGACATAACATCACAATATATACTGCTGGTTACTCAAAATTAACAGTGGCAGCCTTAACTTCTATTTGAAAGTAATAAAATACATAGAATATAATGACATTACGACTTCCACTGCTATCGTACTTGACACGTCACAGACCAACAATGACACTGGCATATGTCCCTGAACTAAGCTCGAATCTTCAGATAAGGAGTCAAATGCGATTGTTTGACCCGTCCCAGAAGAAGTATTGTGGCGGAAGCGTTGTGCAAGTCTTTTATTTATTAGGAAGACTTCGATATGATTCCTCATTCTACTTATAGATTATGTATTTAAGATAATGCTGAAGAACATTTAATTGAAAATTATGATTATTTGTAAAGTTCAAAGAGAAGGAGTAAATTAGAAATAGCACAGTGAACCCGGAAGTACTTCCACTTAATTTTTGTCTTTTGGGATCAGTAAAAATTGGTTTTCATTTGTGCTGATATATTTATTTATATATTTACATTTTGGTAATAAAATACAATAAATAACACAATTCCTCAACGTTGACTTAGCCGTAGACAGGAGCTGGGGTGTAAGTTTGAGTCGGGTACTTGGCCTGGCCCTCGTAGGTCACCTGGGCCACGTAGCCGGAGTCGCCGTTGACATTGTAGGTCACCTTCTCCAGACGACCGTCGGGAAGCAGCACGTAATAAGACCCCTGGGTGTGGGGGCCGTCACGGGTCTCCTGTTGGCCGAAGTCGTTTCCTGAAGCGTCGTCTTTGACGGCCCAGTTGAAGTCGTACTTAGCAGGAGCCTGCAATAATAACAAGAGAATTATGTTCTCTGTTTTCAATGTCACTTGAGTAGTAACAAGCAGCTTGAAGCATCACGTACGTCGGATTATATTCGTGTTATTCATTTTTTGTCAATCTTCCTTGCGTGAAATATTGGGAATGTTGTCCAGTTTGCATTATATTCACCTGAGGACCGGGGGCGCCGTAGACTGGAGTTGGTGGCTTGTAGGTGGGGTAGGGAGGAGGCTCGGGGCGGGCCATCGCCGCTGCCACCAAAATGGCCACAACAACAACCTGAGACATTCCCTTTGTCATTAAATATTTAATAAGTTTTAATTAATATTTATTTCATCTCAGGCAACTAAGTAATATAAGAATCCTTGTTATTGTAAATTGAATCATGTATTATGAAATGTTAACCACTATACACGATTACTTCCAAACACTGTCACAATACCTTGAGAGACATGTCTGGTGAGGAAGAAGAATGAGACTGATGCTCCTGGATGGATGCCGCCGACTTATATACTCTGAGCATCACCCCGCGGTCATGACGTAATGTCCTCGTTTGATGGCAATTGCTTTTCTAGTCGTGAGACATTTTCTTAAGAGTCAGTTATTCTAAACTGTTTATACCGCTCATGTACTAAATCGAAAATGTTCGTGGTTATATGATCAGTTGAGGACAAGGTCGTCTGACTGAGAATATATAAAATATTTTACATATAATATTTAAAATTAAGTTTAAAATATTTTCTTGCAGTAAATATTTACGTTGATTTTAAAAATTAGATATTTTCATAGAGCTTATATTTATATAAATAAATAAATATATATATATATATATATATATATATATATATATATATATATATATATATATATATATATATATATATATATATATATTGCTGTAAAATTTATAAATTTTTATAGGTTATAGATGCATAATTGACGCCCGAGTATTCAAAAATGAACTCTAGTGATATCCTGTAATTACGATAGTGATATCTTGGAATTACAGTAGTGATATCTTGTAATTACAATAGTGATATCTTGTAATTACTGTAATGATAAAGCTGTCTTATTAGTAAAAGCAACTTATTAAAGTGTTAGGAGAAAATGCATAGAGAGAGGTCTGAGAATCTTTCAGTAGGGCTAATTTGTCTGACGTTACCTGATTTAGATTTTTATGACGCTTCGTAGATTAAAGGGAATCCCCATTCATGCACAAAGTATTAAGTTCCTAGTAAAAATATATTTTTTGGGGAACAGTAGTAACTGTGAACTCTTCTCCCTCAACTCAAATTCTAGTCCCAAGGGAGCCTGAGAAGTTGCTAGCATACAGACGATAAATGTGATATCCGAATCGGTGCAATTTTCAATCGCAGAAGATTAATTGATATTAAAATTCATCTCATATAAAGCGATACATTTGAGTTGTATGTTGTTGCTCTAGGCATTTTACACCATTGTTTAACCTCTGTGGGTACTCTGACATATTACAATTATTGATATATCACGCTGAAATAGTCAGGAAAAAGTAAGGTATTACAACCAGAGTCCTGTTCCACTATGATTGCTTCCAGCCAGCACCTCTTTTTGGATGAGCCATCCCATTATTCCAGCAGTCCTGCTGCACTTGTACCCTGTTTGTGATGGAAAAGAACAAAGCAAAACAGCATAGGAAGTGTAATTGTTGAGAAATGTAATAGGAATTTATAGCTTGTCTTTAATATAAATGGTATATATAGGACACACACGACTGAAGAATTAGCTTATATATTAGATTTCTTCTTGGGATAGATTTCTGCAGGGTCAGCTGGACCGATCCGGTACCAGTCTGTCGACCAGAAGGGCGAGACTATGATACTTTCAGAGGTCTGACGTTCAAAACCTAATTAAGGGTTTAATGGCGCCGGGTTACGCTCTTCAACAGCTTTCCAGCTGTTTAATTTACTAATTTTTATAGCTTCTTTCCCAGTCTCCTGTCTGTCTTCCCAGGTAATAAAATTTTCATGGCTCAAGCTGCGTTCGTGTCTCCTAAACCGCAATGACATAACATCACACTATATATACTGCTGGTTACACAAAATTAACATTATCTGTCATAACTTTAATTTGAAAGTTATAACATACATAGAATATAATGACGTTACGACTTCCACTGCTATCGTACTTGACACGTCACAGACTAACAATGGCAATGACATATTTCCCTGAACAAAGCTCGAATCTTCAGATATGGAGTCAAATGCGATAGTTTGACCCGTCCCAGAAGAAGTATTGTGTCGGAAGAGTTGTGCAAGTCTTCTATTTTTTAGGAGGACTTCGATTTGAATCCTCATTCTACTAGTAGATTATGTATTTAAGATAATGCTGAAGAACATTTAATTAAAAATGATGATTATTTGTGAAGTTCAATGAGATAGAGTAAATTAAAAATAGCACAGTGAACCCGGAAGTACTTCCACTTCATTTTTCTCTTTTTCGATCAGTAAAAATTAGTTTTTATTTGTGCTGGTATTTTTATTTATATATTTACATTTTGGTAATAAGATTCAATAAATAACACTATTCCTCAACGTTGACTTAGCCGTAGACAGGAGCTGGGGTGTAAGTTTGTGTCGGGTACTGGACCTGGCCCTCGTAGGTCACCTGGGCCACGTAGCCGGAGTCGCCGTTGACATTGTAGGCCACCTTCTCCAGACGACCGTCGGGAAGCAGCACGTAATAAGAGCCCTGGGTGTGGGGGCCGTCACGGGTCTCCTGTTGGCCGAAGTCGTTTCCTGAAGCGTCGTCTTTGACGGCCCAGTTGAAGTCGTACTTAGCAGGAGCCTGCAATAATAACATGAGTATTATGTTCTCTGTTTTCAATCTCACTTGAGTAGTAACAAGCAGCTTGAAGCACCTCGTACGTCAGGTTTATATTCGTGTTATTCATTTTTTTGTCAATCTTACTACAGTGAAATATTGAAAATGTTGCCCAGTTTGCATTATATTCACCTGAGGACCGGGGGCGCCGTAGACTGGAGTTGGTGGCTTGTAGGTGGGGTAGGGAGGAGGCTCGGGGCGGGCCATCGCCGCTGACACCAAAATGGCCACAACAACAACCTGATACATTCCCTTTGTCATTAAATGTTTAATAAGTTTTAATTAATATTTATTTCATCTCAGGCAACCAAGTAATATAAGAATCCTTGTTATTGTAAATTGAATCATGTATTATGAAATGTTAACCACAATACACGATTACTTCCAAACACTGTCACAATACCTTGAGAGACATGTCTGGTGAGGAAGAAGAATGAGACTGATGCTCCTGGATGGATGCCGCCGACTTATATACTCTGAGCATCACCCCGCGGTCATGACGTAATGTCCTCCTTTGATGGCAATTGCTTTTCTAGTCGTGAGACATTTTCTTCAGAGTCAGTTATTCTAAACTGTTTATACCGCTCATGTACTAAACCGAAAACGTTTGTGGTTATATGATCAGTTGAGGACAAGGTCGTCTGACTGAGAATATATGAAATATTTTACATTTAATATTTAAAATTAAGTTTAAAATATTTTCTTGCAGTAAATTTGTACGTTGATTTTAAAAAGTAGATATTTTCATAGAGCTTATATGTATATAAATAAATAAATATATATATATATATATATATATATATATATATATATATATATATATATATATATATATATATATATATGAATCATATATAATTTTCATTCGCATATAGTCCTGGGGACCATTCAGGCTTGTTCGCATATATATATATATATATATATATATATATATATATATATATATATATATATATATATATATATATATATATATATATATTGCTGTAAAATTTATAAATTTTTATAGGTTATAGATGCATAATTGACGCCAGAGTATTCAAAAACGAACTCTAGTGATATCTTGTAATTACAATAGTGATATCTTGTAATTACTGTAGTGATAAAGCTGTCTTATTAGTAAAAGCAAGTTATTAAAGTGTTAGGAGAAAATGCATAGTGAGAGGTCTGAGAATCTTTCAGTAGGGCTAATTTGTCTCACATTACCTGATTTAGATTTTTATGACGCTTCGTAGAGTTAAGGGAATCCCCATTCATGCACAAAGTATTAAGTTCCTAATAAAAATATAATTTTTTGGGAATGGTAGTATCTGTGAATTCTTCTCCCTCAACTCAAACTCTAGTCCCAAGGGAACCTGAAAAGTTGCTAGCATACAGACGATAAATGAGATATCCGAATCGGTGCAATTTTCAGTCGTAGAAGATTAATTGACACTAAAATTCATCTCATATAAAGCGATACATTTGAGTTGTATGTTGTTGCTCTAGGCATTTTACACCATTGTTTAACCTCTGTGGGTTGCCTGACATATTATAATTATTGATATATCGCCGAGATAGTCAGGAAAAAGTAAGGTATTACAACCTGTCCTGTTTCACTATGATTGCTTCCAGCCAGCACCTCATTTTGGATAAGCCATCCCATTATTCCAGCAGTCCTGCTGCACTTATACCCGGTTTGTGATGGAGGAGAACAAAGCAAAACAGCATAGGAAGTGTAATTGTTGAGAAATGTAATAGGAATTTATAGCTTGTCTTTAATATAAATAGAATATATAGGACACACACGACTTAAGAATTAGCTTATGTATTAGATTTCTTCTTAGCATAGATTTCTGCAAGGTCAGCTGGACAGATCCGGTACCAGTCTGTCGACCAAAAGGGCGAGACTATGATACTTTCAGTGGTCTGACGTTCACAACCTAATTAAGGGTTTAATGGCGCCGTGTTATGCTCTTCAACAGCTTTCCAGTCGTTTTGCCAATTTATATAGCTTCTTTTCCAGTCTCATGTCTGTCTTCACAGGTAATAAAACTTTCATGGCTCAAGCTGCGTTCATGTCTCCTAAACACAATAACATAACACCACAATATATACTGCTGGTTACACAAAATTAACAGTAGCAGCCTTAACTTCTATTTGAAAGTAATAAAATACATAGAATATAATGACATTACGACTTCCACTGCTATCGTACTTTCACGTCACAGACCAACAATGACACTGGCATATTTCCCTGAACTAAGCTCGAATCTTCAGATAATGAGTCAAATGCGATAGTTTGATCCGTCCCAGAAGAAGTATTGTGGCGGAAGCGTTGGCCAAGTCTTCCATTTATTAGGAAGACTTCGATTTGAATCCTCATTCTACTAGCAGATTATGTATTTAAGATAATGCTGAAGAACATTTAATTAAAAATGATTATTTGTGAAGTTCAATAAGATGGAGTAAGTTAAAAATAGCACAGTGAACCCGGAAGTACTTCCATTTAATTTGTCTCTTGGGATCAGTTAAATTGGTTTTCATTTGTGCTGATATATTTATTTATTTATATATTTACATTTTGGTAATAAGATACAATAAATAACACTATTCCTCAACGTTGACTTAGCCGTAGACAGGAGCTGGGGTGTAAGTTTGTGTCGGGTACTGGGCCTGGCTCTCGTAGGTCACCTGGGCCACGTAGCCTGAGTCGCCGTTGACATTGTAGGCCACCTTCTCCAGACGACCGTCAGGAAGCAGCACGTAATAAGAGCCCTGGGTGTGGGGGCCGTCACGGGTCTCCTGTTGGCCGAAGTCGTTTCCTGATGCGTCGTCTTTGACGGCCCAGTTGAAGTCGTACTTAGCAGGAGACTGCAATAATAACAAGAGTATTATGTTCTCTGTTTTCAATCTCACTTGAGTAGTAACAAGCAGCTTGAAGCACCTCGTACGTCAGCTTATATTCGTGTTATTCATTTTTTTTGTCAATCTTCTTACAGTGAAATATTGGGAATGTTGCCCAGTTTGCATTATATTCACCTGAGGACCGGGGGCGCCGTAGACTGGAGTTGGTGGCTTGTAGGTGGGGTAGGGAGGAGGCTCAGGGCGGGCCATCGCCGCTGCCACCAAAATGGCCACAACAACAACAACCTGATACATTTCCTTTGTCATTAAATGTTTAATAAGTTATTAATTAATATTTATTTCATCTCAGGCAACCAAGTAATATAAGAATCCTCGTTATTGTAAATTGAATCATGTATTATGAAATGTTTACCACTATTCACGATTATTTCCAAACACTGTCACAATACCTTGAGAGACATGTCTGGTAAGGAAGAAGAATGAGACTGATGCTCCTGGATGGATGCCGCCGACTTATATACTCTGAGCATCACCCCGCGGGCATGACGTAATGTCCTCCTTTGATGGCAATTGCTTTTCTAGTCGTGAGACATTTTCTTCAGAGTCAGTTATTATAAACTGTTTATACCGCTCATGTACTAAACTGAAAACGTTTGTGGTTATATGATCAGTTGAGGACAAGGTCGTCTGACTGAGAATATATGAAATATTTTACATATAATATTTAAATTTAAGTTTAGAATATTTTCTTGCAGTAAATTTGTACGTTGATTTTAAAAAGTAGATATTTTCATAGCGCTTATATATATATATAAATAAATAAATATATATATATATATATATATATATATATATATATATATATATATATATATATATATATATATATATATATATATATATATATATATATATATTACTGTAAAATTTAAAAAAAATTATAGGTTATAGACGCATAAGTGACGCCCGAGTATTCAAAAAGGAACTCTAGTGATATCCTGTAACTACGATAGTGATATCTTGTAATTACGATAGTGATATCTTGGAATTACAGTAGTGATATCTTGTAATTACAATAGTGATATCTTGTATTTACTGTAGTGATAAAGCTGTCTTATTAATAAAAGCAAGTTATTAAAGTGTTAGGAGAAAATGCATAGAGAGAGGTCTGAGAATCTTTCAGTAGGGCTAATTTGTCTCACGTTACCTGATTTAGATTTTATGACGATTCGTAGAGTTAAGGGAATCCCCATTCATGCACAAAGTATTAAGTTCCTAATAAAAATATATTTTTTTTTGGAATTGTAGTATCTGTGAACTCTTCTCCCTCAACTCAAACTCTAGTCCCAAGGGAACCTGAAAAGTTGCTAGCATACAGACGATAAATGTGATATCCGAATCGGTGCAATTTTCAGTCGTAGAAGATTAATTGACACTAAAATTCATCTCATATAAAGCGATACATTTGAGTTGTATGTTGTTGCTCTAGGCATTTTACACCATTGTTTAACCTCTGTGGGTTGCCTGACAAATAACAAATATTGATATATCACGCTGAGATAGTCAGGAAAAAGTAAGGTATTACAACCTGTCCTGTTCCACTATGATTGCTTCCAGCCAGCACCTCTTTTTGCATAAGCCATCCCATTATTCCAGCAGTCCTGCTGCACTTGTACCCTGTTTGTGATGGAGTAGAACAAAGCAAAACAGCATAGGAAGTGTAATTGTTGAGAAATGTATGAGGAATTTATAGCTTGTCTTTAATGTAAATAGCATATATAGGACACACACGACTTAAGAATTAGCTTATGTATTAGATTTCTTCTTAGGATAGATTTCTGCAAGGTCAGCTGGACAGATCCGGTACCAGTCTGTCGACCAAAAGGGCGAGACTATGATACTTTCAGTGGTCTGACGTTCTCAATCTAATTAAGGATTTAATGGCGCCGTGTTATGCTCTTCAACAGCTTTCCAGTCGTTTTGCCAATTTATATAGCTTCTTTTGCAGTCTCATGTCTGTCTTCACAGGTAATAAAACTTTCATGGCTCAAGCTGCGTTCATGTCTCCTAAACACAATAACATAACACCACAATATATACTGCTGGTTACAGAAAATTAACAGTAGCAGCCTTAACTTCTATTTGAAAGTAATAAAATACATAGAATATAATGACATTACGACTTCCACTGCTATCGTACTTTCACGTCACAGACCAACAATGACACTGGCATATGTCCCTGAACTAAGCTCGAATCTTCAGATAAGGAGTCAAATGCGATAGTTTGACCCGTCCCAGAAGAAGTATTGTGGCGGAAGCGTTGGGCAAGTCTTCCATTTATTAGGAAGACTTCGATATGATTCCTCATTCTACTTATAGATTATGTATTTAAGATAATGCTGAAGAACATTTAATTGAAAATTATGATTATTTGTGAAGTTCAATGAGATGAAGTAAATTAGAAATAGCACAGTGAACCCGGAAGTACTTCCACTTCATTTTTGTCTTTTGGGATCAGTAAAAATTTGTTTTCATTTGTGCTGATATATTTATATATTTATATATTTACATTTTGGTAATAAGATACAATAAATAACATTATTCCTCAACGTTGACTTAGCCGTAGACAGGAGCTGGGGTGTAAGTTTGTGTCGGGTACTTGGCCTGGCCCTCGTAGGTCACCTGGGCCACGTAGCCTGAGTCGCCGTTGACATTGTAGGTCACCTTCTCCAGACGACCGTCGGGAAGCAGCACGTAATAAGAGCCCTGGGTGTGGGGGCCGCCACGGGTCTCCTGTTGGCCGAAGTCGTTTCCTGAAGCGTCGTCTTTGACGGCCCAGTTGAAGTCGTACTTAGCAGGAGCCTGCAATAATAACAAGAGTATTATGTTCTCTGTTTTCAATCTCACGTGAGCAGTAACAAGCAGTTTGAAGCACCACGTACGTCAGATTATATTCGTGTTATTCATTTTTTTTGTCCATCTTCCAACAGTGAAATATTGAAAATGTTGTCCAGTTTGCATTATATTCACCTGAGGACCGGGGGCGCCGTAGACTGGAGTTGGTGGCTTGTAGGTTGGGTAGGGAGGAGGCTCGGGGCGGGCCATCGCCGCTGCCACCAAATGGCCACAACAACAACAACCTGATACATTCCCTTTGTCATTAAATGTATAATAAGTTTTTAATTAACATTTATTTCATCTCAGGCAACCAAGTAATATAAGAATCCTTGTTATTGTAAATTGAATCATGTATTATGAAATGTTAACCACTATACACGATTACTTCCAAACACTGTCACAATACCTTGAGAGACATGTCTGGTGAGGAAGAAGAATGAGACTGATGCTCCTGGATGGATGCCGCCGACTTATATACTCTGAGCATCACCCCGCGGTCATGACGTAATGTCCTCGTTTGATGGCAATTGGTTTTCTAGTCGTGAGACATTTTCTTCAGAGTCAGTTATTCTAAACTGTTTATACCGCTCATGTACTAAACCGAAAACGTTTGTGGTTATATGATCAGTTGAGGACAAGGTCGTCTGACTGAGAATATTTGAAATATTTTTACATATAATATTTAAAATTAAATTTAGAATATATAAATAATATATATATATATATATATATATATATATATATATATATTTATATATATATATATATATATATATATATATATATATATATATATATATATATATATATATATATATATAGGTCGTGATGGTCAAGTGGATTAAGGCGTCTTGTACATACCAGTTGCGTGGCTCCTGGGAGTATGGGTTCGAGTCACTTCTGGGGTGTGAGTTTTCAGTTGCATATTGTCCTGGGGACCATTTAGGCTTGTTCGCATTTGTGTTCCTCACGTGTGCCCCAAAGAATGAGGTGATTTGGTAAAATGCTATGCCCAAGATTACTATCCGAGTGCCGGCGGTGGGGTGGTTCAAATAGCCTCGGCTATCACCTCATTATGTCCGGTCGTGATGGTCAAGTGGATTAAGGCGTCTTGTACATACCAGTTGCGTGGCTCCTGGGAGTATGGGTTCGAGTCACTTCTGGGGTGTGAGTTTTCAGTTGCATATTGTCCTGGGGACCATTCAGGCTTGTTCGCATATATATATATATATATATATATATATATATATATATATATATATATATATATATATATTACACCTCAAGACTCCGCTCCAATATAGAAGCATCAAGAAATATGGACCAATAGGCTTTCTACAAACACTTCTATTCAATATCCATTGTTTCGTGTTCTGTCTTGTGTTGATGAAATTAATACCCTATTAATACTCTTGTTCTGTCTTGTGTTGATGAAATTAATACCCTATTAATACCACATCTTGTTCTGTCTTGTGTTAATGCCACATCACCCCTTCCACCTCACTCAAATGTAGATATATATATATATATATATATATATATATATATATATATATATATATATATATATATATATATATATATATATATATATATATATATATGTCGTACCTAGTAGCCAGAACGCACTTCTCAGCCTACTATGCAAGGCCCGATTTGCCTAATAAGCCAAGTTTCCCTGAATTATTATATTTTCTCTAATTTTTTTCTTATGAAATGATAAAGCCACCCATTTCATTATGTATGAGGTCAATTTTTTTGTTTTGGAGTTAAAATTAACGTAGATATATGACCAAACCTAACCAACCCTACCTAACCTAACCTAATCTATCTTTATAGGTTAGGTTAGGTTAGGTAGCCGAAAAAGTTAGGTTAGGTTAGGTTAGGTAGGTTAGGTAGTCGAAAAACAATTAATTCATGAAAACTTGGCTTATTAGGCAAATCGGGCCTTGCATAGTAGGCTGAGAAGTGCGTTCTGGCTACTAGGTACGACATATATATATATATATATATATATATATATATATATATATATATATATATATGTCGTACCTAATAGCCAGAACGCGCTTCTCAGCCTACTATTCAAGGCCCGATTTGCCTAATAAGCCAAGTTTTCATGAATTAATGTTTTTTCGTCTACCTAACCTACCTAACCTAACCTAACCTAGCTTTTTTTGGCTACCTAACCTAACCTTACCTATAAATATAGGTTAGGTTAGGTTAGGTAGGGTTGGTTAGGTTCGGTCATATATCTACGTTAATTTTAACTCCAATAAAAAAAAATTGACCTCATACATAGAGAAAAGGGTTGCTTTATCATTTCATAAGAAAAAAATTATAGTAAATATATTAATTCAGGAAAACTTGGCTTATTAGGCAAATCGGGCCTTGAATAGTAGGCTGAGAAGTGAGTTCTGGCTACTAGGTACGACATATATATATATATATATATATATATATATATATATATATATATATATATATATATATATATATATATATATATGTCGTACCTAGTAGCCAGAACTCACTTTTTGGCCTACTATTCAAGGCCCGATTTGCCTAATAAGCCAAGTTTTCCTGAATTATTATATTTTTTCTAATTTTTTTCTTATGAAATGATAAAGCTACCCATTTCATTATGTATGAGGTGAATTTTTTTTATTGGAGTTAAAATTAACGTAGATATATGACCGAACCTAACCAACCCTACCTAACCTAACCTAACCTATCTTTATAGGTTAGGTTCGGTTAGGTAGCCGAAAAAGTTAGGTTAGGTTAGGTTAGGTAGGTAAGGTAGTCGAAAAAACATTAATTCATGAAAACTTGGCTTATTAGGCAATTTGGGCCTTGCATAGTAAGCTGAGAAGTGCGTTCTGGCTACTAGGTACGACATATATATATATATATATATATATATATATATATATATATATATATATATATATATATATATATATATGTCGTACCTAGTAGCCAGAACTCACTTCTCAGCCTACTATTCAAGGCCCGATTTGCCTAATAAGCCAAGTTTTCCTGAATTAATATATTTACTATAATTTTTTCTTATGAAATGATAAAGCAACCCTTTTCTCTATGTATGAGGTCAATTTTTTTTATTGGAGTTAAAATTAACGTAGATATATGACCGAACCTAACCAACCCTACCTAACCTAACCTAACCTATATTTATAGGTAAGGTTAGGTTAGGTAGCCAAAAAAAGCTAGGTTAGGTTAGGTTAGGTAGGTTAGGTAGACGAAAAAACATTAATTCATGAAAACTTGGCTTATTAGGCAAATCGGGCCTTGAATAGTAGGCTGAGAAGTGCGTTCTGGCTATTAGGTACGACATATATATATATATATATATATATATATATATATATATATATATATATATATATATATATATATATATATATATATATGTCGTACCTAGTAGCCAGAACGCACTTCTCAGCCTACTATGCAAGGCCCGATTTGCCTAATAAGCCAAGTTTTCCTGAATTAATATATTTTCTCTAATTTTTTTCTTATGAAATGATAAAGCTACCCATTTCATTATGTATGAGGTCAATTTTTTTTTATTGGAGTTAAAATTAACGACGATATATGACCGAACCTAACCAACCCTACCTAACCTAACCTAACCTATCTCTATAGATTAGGTTAGGTTAGGTAGCCGAGAAAGTTAGGTTAGGTTAGGTTAGGTAGGTTAGGTACTCGAAAAACAATTAATTAATGAAAACTTGGCATATTAGGCAAATCGGGCCTTGCATAGTAGGCTGAGAAGTGCATTCTGGCTACTAGGTACGACATATATATATATATATATATATATATATATATATATATATATATATATATATATATATATATATATATATATATATATATATATATATATATATATATATAATGTTATATACTAACAGTTCCGTGAGCCATCACAACCTAGACCCATCTCTCAATTATTGGGTGAGGTGTCCTCGCGATTGCTGTTCAGTATATCGAACTTGTCGCTCTAATTACACCACAAATGTTGCCGTAAAATTTATAAAATTTTATGTGTTAAAGATGCCTAATTGACGCCCGAGTATTCGAAAAGGAACTCTAGTGATATCCTGTTTTACGATAGTGATATCTTGTAATTACGATATTGATATCTTGGAATTACTGCAGTGATATCTTGGAATTACAGTAGTGATATCTTGTAATTACTGTAGTGATAAAGCTGTCGTTTTAGTAAAAGAAAGTTATTAAAGTGTTAAGAGAAAATGTACAGAGAGAGGTCTGAGAATTTTTCAGCAGGGATAATTTGTCTCTCGTTATCTGATTTAGATTTTTATGCCCCTTTGTAAAGAGAATCCCAAATTATGCACAAAGTATTAAGTTCTTAATATAAACATATATTATTGAGTAAGGTAATATCTTTATCCTCTTCTCCCTCAACTCAAACTCTAGTCCCAAGGGAACCTGAAAATTTGCTAGCATACAGATGATAAATTTGATGCCCGAATCGGTGCAATCTCCAGTCACAGAAGATTAATTGACAATACAATTCATCATCTCATATAAAGTGATACACTTGAGTTGCATGTTGTTGCTCTAGGCAATTTACATCACTGTTTAACCTCTGTGGGTTGCCTGACATATTACAATTATTGATATATCACGCTGAGATAGTCAGGAAAAAGTAAGGTATTACAACCAGTCCTGTTTCACTATGATTGCTTCCAGCCAGCACCTCTTTTTTGATAAGCCATCCCATTATTCCAGCAGTCCTGCTGCACTTGTACCCTGTTTGTTATGGAGGAGAACAAAGCAAAACTTAATGGGAAGTGTAATTGTTGAAAAATGAATAGGGAATTTATAGCTTTTCTCTAATTTAATTGGTATACATAGGACACACACACGACTGAAGAATTAGCTTATGTATTAGATTTCTTCTTGGGATAGATTTCTGCAGGGGTCTCCTGGACCGATCCGATACCAGTCTGTCGACAAGAAGGGCGAGACTATGATACTTTCAAAGGTTTGACGTTCACAGCCTAATTAAGGGTTTAATGGCGCCGTGTTATGCTCTTCAACAGCTTTTCAGCCGTTTAATTTGCCAATTTAAATAGCTTCTTTTCCAGTCTCCTGTCTGTCTTCCCAGGTAATCAAACTTTCATGACTTAAGCTGCGTTTATGTCTCCTAAAAACAATGACATAACATTATAATATATACTGCTGGTTACACAAAATTAACAGAGGCAGCCATAAATTTAATTTGAAAGTAATAAATTACATAGAATATAATGACATTACGACTTCCACTGCTATCGTACTTGACACGTCACAGACCAACAATGACACTGGCATATTTCCTTGAACAAAGCTCGAATCTTCAGATAAGAATCAAATGGGATTGTTTGACCCTTCCCAGAAGAAGTATTGTGGCGGAAGCGTTGGGCAAGTCTTCCATTTATTAGGAAGACTTCGATTTGAATCCTCATTCAACTAGTAGATTATGTATTTAAGATAATGCTGAAGAACATTTAATTAAAAATGATGGTTATTTGTGAAGTTCAATGAGATGGAGTAAATTAGAAATAGCACAGTGAACCCGGAAGTACTTCCACTTCATTTTTGTCTTTTGGGATCAGTAAAAATTGGTTTTCATTTGTGCTGATATATTTATTTATTTATATATTTATATATTTACATTTTGGTAATAAGATACAATAAATAACACTATTCCTCAACGTTGACTTAGCCGTAGACAGGAGCTGGGGTGTAAGTTTGTGTCGGGTACTGGGCCTGGCCCTCGTAGGTCACCTGGGCCACGTAGCCTGAGTCGCCGTTGACATTGTAGGCCACCTTCTCCAGACGACCGTCGGGAAGCAGCACGTAATAAGAGCCCTGGGTGTGGGGGCCATCACGGGTCTCCTGTTGGCCGAAGTCGTTTCCTGAAGCGTCGTCTTTGACGGCCCAGTTGAAGTCGTACTTAGCAGGAGCCTGCAATAATAACAAGAGTATTATGTTCTCTGTTTTCAATCTCACTTGAGTAGTTACAAGCATCTTGAAGCACCACGTACGTCAGATTATATTCGTGTTATTCATTTTTTTGTCAATCTTACTACAGGGAAATATTGGGAATGTTGTCCAGTTTGCATTATATTCACCTGAGGACCGGGGGCGCCGTAGACTGGGGTTGGTGGCTTGTAGGTTGGGTAAGGAGGAGGCTCGGGGCGGGCCATCGCCGCTGCCACCAAAATGGCCACAACAACAACAACCTGATACATTCTTATCGTTATTAAATGTTAATAATTTATGAATTGTTAAAATTTTTACTTTGAGTAAACTATGAATATAATATTCTTCGTTATTATGAATTGTACACTATTTGATATTAGCAAATCTTTTACCACTATACACGACCACATGTCTTCGAAATACAATCAAACTACACATTTTCTCACTGTCACCATACCTTGAGAAACATGTTTGCTGAGGAAGAAGAATGAGACTGATGCGCCTGGATGGATGCCGTCGACATATATACTAGGAGCTTCACCTCCCCCACCTCACCCAGGCCATGACGTCGAAACCTTGTTAAATGACAATTGCTTTTGTGGTACCGAGACTTCTTGCTTCAGTTGCAGTTATTCTGAACTGTTGTTAACTCTCAAGTTTTTAACGTAATACATTTATGGTCATATGAACAGGTGAGGGCAAGGTCGTCATGACCGAGAATATTTGAAATGTTTTATATATTATTTAAATTTGTGTTTCGTGTATTTCTTGAAGCAAATTTGTGTTGACTTTAAGAATGCAAATATTTCATGGAGACTATATATATATATATATATATATATATATATATATATATATATATATATATATATATATATATATATATATATATATATATATATATGTCGTACCTAGTAGCCAGAACGCACTTCTCAGCCTACTATGCAAGGCCCGATTTGCCTAATAAGCCAAGTTTTCCTGAATTAATATATTTTCTCTAATTTTTTCTTATGAAATGATAAAGCTACCCATTTCATTACGTATGAGGTCAATTTTTTTTTATTGTAGTTAAAATTAATGTAGATATATGACCGAACCTAACCAACCCTACCTAACCTAACCTAACCTATCTTTATAGGTTAGGTTAGGTTAGGTAGCCGAAAAAGTTAGGTTAGGTTAGGTTAGGTAGGTTAGGTAGTCGAAAAACAATTAATTCCTGAAAACTTGGCTTATTAGGCAAATCGGGCCTTGCATAGTAGGCATAGAAGTGCGTTCTGGCTACTAGGTACGACATATATATATATATATATATATATATATATATATATATATATATATATATATATATATATATATATATATATATATATATATATATATATATGTGTGTGTGTGTGTATATCACGAAAATAAACACGTGATTAAGAATGTGACAATGTCAGACCAACGGAGGAAGGAAATTTAAGGAAATTTCCTGTTTCAATTTTCCTCCGTGGTCTGACATTGTCATATATATATATATATATATATATATATATATATATATATATATATATATATATATATATATATATATATATATATATATATATAATGAATTGTACATATATACTGGCAGCTCTGTGGCACGATATAACATAGACTTGTATGCTGTGTATTAATTTATGTGGCTCTCTGGATGACTACCTCTCATGATGCTTAGAGTTTGCAATAATAAGACTGTAGATCGTGCTGGTATTATGTAAGTAATACGTCAGTGAACTTTGGTGTTTATGAATAGAATAAAATTATCTTTTAGAATATAAAGCTTTTTATACAGTTGTCTGATGTACATGAGGTAATATGAGTAGATGAATAGTTGCACATTTCTCCAAGAATATGTAATGAAGTACATATTGCAAATGCTATCACAAGATCGTTGGAAAAATCAGTTGTAACCATGCATTCGAATAAAAAAAAGTAAAAATCCATCCCAAGACTCCACCTTTCAGGACCACCAGAGTCCCCAACTCCACAAACCCAAAAGAAATGGTAACTTGGGATGCAAATAACAGGATTTATAAAGTTAACTACATGATCTATTGCACTAATGAGGATGGAATCCCCCATAAAGAGAGTGAATTGAAGGAACAGGTTGGAGAAACAGGCGCTGCTATAACAGCAAAAATTGCCTGTGTTGAAGTATTTTTTGTAAGGAAGGTAAGAAATAGTAGAGGCATTTTAATCAAAATATAATATTGATACAATATGTAAATTCTTTTGTATTTATATCATTGAAACGGAACAATGTGAGGCAACAGCACTGACGTACAGGTTGTTTACAAGTACTTAACAAACAAAACTTGGCATAAGCAGGAAAATAAGGACAATAACCAAGCGAACTTGGACATTACTCAACAAAAATGGCTTAAAGGACTAGGGCAAAACTCATCATCATGGGAGACTTAAACCATTGGAAGAATGACCGTGAATCAAGGCACCTAAAAAATAAATTAAACCATGGATATCATAGATGGTAGAAACCTTGAATAGGAACTTTCTGATGCTGCATATGAGAGAATTTAAAAGGATTAGTGGAAAATGTCGTCTAGCTATAATAAACCTGTTCTTCATAAAAGTGTAGGTTGTTCTTTATATATATAGGGACGATGAAAACTCGTAAGGAACAAAGGAACGTAGATACCGTGCGTCGCTTATGCACAGTAGTGTGATGGTCCAGCGGTCCAGCACAAACTGTGTACCATGGGAGTGGAGATTAAAATCCTGGTGGTGTCGAGGATGTTCTTTGCCCCCCCCCCCCCTCCTACCTCTATATTTTTATCCTCTTCCTACATCCTCCATCTTCTTTCCCCCCTTTCCACTTTTATTCTCTTCTCCCACTTTCTCGCCCTCTTTCCCCTTTTCTCTCCCTCCTTTTTCATCTCATCTCCCTCATTTCCTCATCCTCCCTTCATCCTCTCCCTCATCTCCCAATCCTTTCCCCCCCCCCTCCCCTCTATCCTCAAACAGCCAGGCATATATATATATATATATATATATATATATATATATATATATATATATATATATATATATATATATATATATATATATATATATGTATATATATATATATATATATATATATATATGTATATATATATATATATGTATATATATATATATATATATATATATGTGTGTATATCACGAAAATAAACACGTGATTAATATATATATATGTATATATATATATATATATATATATATATATACATATATATATATATATATATATATATATATATATATATATATATATATATATATATATATATTTCATTCACTGGGCACTAGGAGACTCGAAGTGAGAACCACGACATGGGGTTTGGATCTCACTACAATGTCATGAATTCAACTGTTTCAGGATTCAACTGTTTTGAATCCTGAAACAGATTGAAATATATAGTCCACTCGCTGTACTAGTGGACTATATATTTCTGATCCTAATGAAAAACATGTTATTTTGTATGAGGATTATTTGTGATGTTCAATAAGGTGGATTCAGTTAAGTAATCTGTTCCTTTAGAACAGTGTTCCTAAAAGTATTTTCACTAAATACTTTCGCTTGGAATCAGTAAAAATTGGTTTTCATTTGTGCTGATATATTTATTTATTTATATATTTACATTTTGGTAATAAGATACAATAAATAACACTATTCCTCAACGTTGACTTAGCCGTAGACAGGAGCTGAGGTGTAAGTTTGTGTCGGGTACTGGGCCTGGCCCTCGTAGGTCACCTGGGCCACGTAGCCGGAGTCGCCGTTGACATTGTAGGCCACCTTCTCCAGACGACCGTCGGGAAGCAGCACGTAATAAGAGCCCTGGGTGTGGGGGCCGTCACGGGTCTCCTGTTGGCCGAAGTCGTTTCCTGAAGCGTCGTCTTTGACGGCCCAGTTGAAGTCGTACTTAGCAGGAGCCTGCAATAGTAACAAGAGTATTATGTTCTCTGTTTTGAATCTCACTACATCAACAAGAAGCCTCACGCACCACCTATTGCTGTCAAACACATTTTTGTTCAGAGTCTGGCTACAGAGAAATATTGGGAATGTTGTCTAGCTTGAATTATATTCACCTGAGGACCGGGGGCGCCGTAGACTGGAGTTGGTGGCCTGTAGGTGGGGTAGGGAGGAGGCTCGGGGCGGGCCATCGCCGCTGCCACCAGCATGGCCACAACAACAACCTGAAACATTCTCCTTGTCATGAAATGTTAACAAATTGCAAATTATAAAATTGTTCACCTCAGGCAAGTTAGTAATATAAGAATCTTCGTTTTTCTTATCTGTATCATGTATTAGAAAATGTGTTACGACTATACACGAGGAGATAATAAAAATGACTTCCATATGAACTATGAAATCAGATTAACCTGATGCATCAGTGAGAAAATCATTAGGAGCCATATAAAGGATTTGTACCTGCCCAGTTTGTACTCTCCAGGTTACTAAACTATGATATGCTAAAAGCAATACACCCGGGCAATGTGGGAAACTATGACTTGCTTTTATTTAAAGCCTCAGAAACCCCCAGAGGATTCAGTGGAACACCAGGTTGCATCGGCTTCAGTGGTTTAGTGGTCTGAGGCATGTGCCTTCCAAACACTGTGACAATACCTTGAGAGACATGTCTGGTGAGGAAGATGAATGAGACTGATGTTCCTGGATGAATGCCGCCGACTTATATACTCTCAGTCTCACTCCCTCCCGTCCCCCAGGCCATATCATGACAGCCTTGTTTGGCGCCAATTTCTTCTGTGGTCGTTAGACTTTTTTCTTGTTAGTTGCAGTCATTTTAAACTGTTAAACAAAACACAGTTTACGATATGATCACCACATTTGTTGTGATATGATCAGGTTAGGGCAAGATCATATGACTGAGTATATAGCAAGCACGGTAGTATATGATTGCAAACTATTTATTAATAGTAGTGAAGAAAAGGAGTCCGAAATAATTAAGCTGTCTACGTCAGTGTTGTCAATAATTTTGAGTGCTACCAATTCAACTTGCCTCGTGGATGCTCAGTTACTAACATATTCCTTTCAATTGTGCTTCCATCAGGCTGATGTACAATAACAGCACTTCCCTCTCTCCCTGTTGCTGTATTGAGTGATCCGTCAGTGTATATGGCCTATATGAATTTTTTTTTAGTTTGTATATTGTGAATATGTTCTATGGTGCTTAATTTAACAGCAAGCTGAGCATGAGGGTTGTTTGTGATTAGTTTCTTGGTGGAGTATGCAGGGGTCAAGATGTCAGAAGGTACTATCTGCCAGGGTGGAAGGAAGTGATGTATTCTTTCAACTTCAAATACATCGTGCAGGTTCATCATTTTAATATGAGTGGCTGTTCTGTGAATCCATTTAGACTCACTAGTTCCATTATGTATGTGTTTTGACAGTTCAACTGACATAATGTTGATTTGTTATCACGCAGAAGCTTTAGACCAATCATAAGATTGATTTCAAATATTCAATCGTGAATGATAGGTATATTTAGTTCTTTTCGCCGCCTGGTAACTTTGGTAGTTACAGGACAGCCAAGTATAATTCTGAGTGCTTCATTTTGCATTTTTCCAGTCACTCAATACTTTTGCCGTTTTGCAGGAAAAAAGCTGGTGAATGATACCTTATACAAGCTAAATACACAGTTTTGCTTTTTTAATATTAACACCGCATTTAGGGCTGTATCCCCACTACAGATCTGAGAGCTTTGAGTCTGTCTCTACATTTTTTTTAGATATATACAAGAGTTGTTACATTCTTGTAGAGCCACTAGTACGCGTAGCGTTTCGGGCAAGTCCTTAATCCTATGGTCCCTGGAATACGATCCCCTGCCGCGAAGAATCGTTTTTTCATCCAAGTACACATTTTACTGTTGCGTTAAACAGAGGCTACAGTTAAGGAATTGCGCCCAGTAAATCCTCCCCGGCCAGGATACGAACCCATGACAGCGCTCGCGGAACGCCAGGCGAGTGTCTTACCACTACACCACGGAGACTGTGGATGTTGTTGATGTACATTGTGTTGATATACATTGTTGATGTAACTAAAATGAGCGAGTAGCCTGGATTTGTATCCTGGCCAGGGAGGATTGACTAGTCGCCAATCGTTAAACGTATGCCACTGTTCACCCAGCAGTGATTGGGTACCTGGTTGTTAAAAGATTTGGCGGGTCGTATTCCAGGGGGAAATTAAGATTAAGGAAAACGCTATGTGTGCTAGTGGCTTTACAAGAATATAAGAACTCTTGTATATATATATATATAAATATGTGTGTGTGTGTTTCGATATATAAAAGAATATTATATCTTGTGTTCATTTTATTACCCAAAAGGAATAATTTGAACACCATATACATGCTGGCATTGTTTTCACAGCCCTGTACGTTGTTTGGGTCGCTTACAACACAAACTGTGATATTATATTATCACTTTTGACTCGTCTTCCCAAACACGAGATCTTCATTCACTACAGCTGTGCCGGTTGACAGGATAACTTCTCTATATAAGAAAATGTAACATTCACGACTACTTTGTTAAATCTAACAATGCATTTTTACACTTAGTATTCCTAGTAACACTGTCCAATAATATGGACTCAATGACATTTGTTGATCTATTGATCTATTACATTTCGGAAGACACAAGGTTTCCTCGACCTCTTCCACCCCTCCCCACTCTCCCTCCTCCCTCCCGTCCCTTCCCTCCCTCCCCTCTCCCGCCTCCATCCCACATTCCCACGTTCTAATTAGTTCACTGGCATTTGGTTGAGCAAATCCTCTGGTCGATGATCGTTTTCTGTTTCTTTTGACGGCGACCTAACGAAACGTTGAGTAAACGGTTCCTGAGCTTCACAGGTGTTCCGTAGAGTTCCTGAGCTACACAAGGTGTTCCGTAGAGTTCCTGAGCTTCACATGGTGTTCCGTAAAGAGTTCCTGTGCTTCACATGGTGTTCAGTAAAGAGTTCCTGAGCTTCACATGGTGTTCCGTAGAGTTCCTGAGCTTCACATGGTGTTCCGTAGAGTTCCTGAGCTTCACATGGTGTTCCGTAGAGTTCCTGAGCTTCACATGGTGTTCAGTAAAGAGTTCCTGAGCTTCACATGGTGTTCCGTAGAGTTCCTGAGCTTCACATGGTGTTCCGTAAAGAGTTCCTGAGCTTCACATGGTGTTCCGTAGAGTTCCTGAGCTTCACATGGTGTTCCGTAGAGTTCCTGAGCTTCACATGGTGTTCAGTAAAGAGTTCCTGAGCTTCACATGGTGTTCCGGAGAGTTCCTGAGCTTCACATGGTGTTCCGTAGAGTTCCTGAGCTTCACATGGTGTTCAGTAAAGAGTTCCTGAGCTTCACATGGTGTTCCGTAGAGTTCCTGAGCTTCACATGGTGTTCCGTAAAGAGTTCCTGAGCTTCACATGGTGTTCCGTAGAGTTCCTGAGCTTCACATGGTGTTCCGTAGAGTTCCTGAGCTTCACATGGTGTTCAGTAAAGAGTTCCTGAGCTTCACATGGTGTTCCGTAGAGTTCCTGAGCTTCACATGGTGTTCAGTAAAGAGTTCCTGAACTTCACATGGTGTTCAGTAAAGAGTTCCTGAGCTTCACATGGTGTTCCGTAAAGAGTTCCTGAGCTTCACATGGTGTTCCGTAGAGTTCCTGAGCTTCACATGGTGTTCAGTAAAGAGTTCCTGAGCTTCACATGGTGTTCCGTAAAGAGTTCCTGAGCTTCACATGGTGTTCCGTAAAGAGTTCCTGAGCTTCACATGGTGTTCCGTAGAGTTCCTGAGCTTCACATGGTGTTCAGTAAAGAGTTCCTGAACTTCACATGGTGTTCAGTAAAGAGTTCCTGAGCTTCACATGGTGTTCCGTAAAGAGTTCCTGAGCTTCACATGGTGTTCCGTAGAGTTCCTGAGCTTCACATGGTGTTCAGTAAAGAGTTCCTGAGCTTCACATGGTGTTCCGTAAAGAGTTCCTGAGCTTCACATGGTGTTCCGTAAAGAGTTCCTGAGCTTCACATGGTGTTCCGTAGAGTTCCTGAGCTTCACATGGTGTTCAGTAAAGAGTTCCTGAGCTACACAAGGTGTTCCGTAGAGTTCCTGAGCTTCACATGGTGTTCAGTAAAGAGTTCCTGAACTTCACATGGTGTTCAGTAAAGAGTTCCTGAGCTACACAAGGTGTTCCGTAGAGTTCCTGAGCTTCACATGGTGTTCAGTAAAGAGTTCCTGAACTTCACATGGTGTTCAGTAAAGAGTTCCTGAGCTTCACATGGTGTTCCGTAAAGAGTTCCTGAGCTACACAAGGTGTTCCGTAAAGAGTTCCTGAACTTCACATGGTGTTCAGTAAAGAGTTCCTGAGCTACACAAGGTGTTCAGTAAAGAGTTCCTGAACTTCACATGGTGTTCAGTAAAGAGTTCCTGAGCTACACAAGGTATTAAGTACAAATTTTCTGAGTTACACAAGGCGTTGTGTAAAGGGTTTCAGAGTGTGTAATTCACATTGACTTGAAATATGCAAAGGTTGCGCAACAGTAGGGAGTGGATTGGTCGCCTGGTGTGCACTCAGTGCACAGGTCGCTTGTGCACTCACGTGCATGAGCCTTATTCTACGTTGCATGTTGGTAGGACGTCCGTGTCTCGTCTCATACAACACGACGTCAGGAGCACAACGACGCTACGATAGTCGTCGTTGAGAGATTCTACAAGAGTCCGAATCTGCTCCACTAACAATATACTCGTCTACCACATCTGTTCCACTAATATTACTCTCACCTGTCACATCTGCTCCGCCAACAATACCCTCACCTACCACATCTGGTCACAATATTAGATATTGTCCATTCTCCCTATCTCTTCCCAAGGACATTGATAATACGTGATGAGACTAACAGTCTGTCCTGTTATGAACATATTTCCCGTTTTCTTCTTCTGAGAGGTAAACATACCCATACGTATAGAGTGTATTAATATTCAAAGAAAGTTTTATATTTACAAAAATGATTATACTTCGATATTTTATTTTATTATATATTTGTTTTATTTATGTCCCTGTCTCACCCATGTTCCCTGTCTCACACATGTCCCTGTCTCACCCATGTCCCTGTCTCACCCATGTCCCTGTCTCACCCATGTCCCTGTCATCACCCATGTCCCTGTCTCACCCATGTCCCTGTCTCACCCATGTCCCTGTCTCACCCATGTCTCTGTCTCACCCAATGTCCCTGTCTCACCCATGTCCCTGTCTCACCCATGTCCCTGTCTCACCCATGTCCCTGTCTCACCCATGTCTCTGTCTCACCCATGTCTCTGTCTCACCCATGTCCCTGTCTCACCCATGTCCCTGTCTCACCATGTCCCTGTCTCACCCATGTCCTGTCTCACCCATGTCCCTGTCTCACCCATGTCCCTGTCTCACCCATGTCCCTGTCTCACCCATGTCCCTGTCTCACCCATGTCCCTGTCTCACCCATGTCTCTGTCTCACCCATGTCCCTGTCTCACCCATGTCTCTGTCTCACCCATGTACCCCTGTCTCACCCATGTCCCTGTCCTCACCCATGTCTCTGTCTCACCCATGTCTCTGTCTCACCCATGTCCCTGTCTCACCCATGTCCCTGTCTCACCCATGTCCCTGTCTCACCATGTCTCTGTCTCACCCATGTCCCTGTCTCACCCATGTCCCTGTCTCACCCATGTCCCTGTCTCACCCATGTCCCTGTCTCACCCATGTCTCTGTCTCACCCATGTCTCTGTCTCACCCATGTCCCTGTCTCACCCATGTCCCTGTCTCACCCATGTCCCTGTCTCACCCATGTCCTGTCTCACCCATGTCCCTGTCTCACCCATGTTCCTGTCTCACCCATGTCCCTGTCTCACCCATGTCCCTGTCTCACCCATGTCCCTGTCTCACCCATGTCCCTGTCTCACCCATGTCCCTGTCTCACCCATGTCTCTGTCTCACCCATGTCCCTGTCTCACCCATGTCCCTGTCTCACCCATGTCCCTGTCTCACCCATGTCTCTGTCTCACCCATGTCCCTGTCTCACCCATGTCTCTGTCTCACCCATGTCTCTGTCTCACCCATGTCCCTGTCTCACCCATGTCCCTGTCTCACCCATGTCCCTGGTCTCACCCATGTCTCTGTCTCACCCATGTCTCTGTCTCACCCATGTCCCTGTCTCACCCATGTCTCTGTCTCACCCATGTCTCTGTCTCACCCATGTCCCTGTCTCACCCATGTCCCTGTCTCACCCATGTCTCTGTCTCACCCATGTCCCTGTCTCACCCATGTCTCTGTCTCACCCATGTCTCTGTCTCACCCATGTCCCTGTCTCACCCATGTCTCTGTCTCACCCATGTCCCTGTCTCACCCATGTCCCTGTCTCACCCATGTCCCTGTCTCACCCATGTCCCTGTCTCACCCATGTCTCTGTCTCACCCATGTCCCTGTCTCACCCATGTCCCTGTCTCACCCATGTCCCTGTCTCACCCATGTCCCTGTCTCACCCATGTCCCTGTCTCACCCATGTCTCTGTCTCACCCATGTCCCTGTCTCACCCATGTCTCTGTCTCACCCATGTCTCTGTCTCACCCATGTCCCTGTCTCACCCATGTCCCTGTCTCACCCATGTCCCTGTCTCACCCATGTCTCTGTCTCACCCATGTCTCTGTCTCACCCATGTCCCTGTCTCACCCATGTCTCTGTCTCACCCATGTCTCTGTCTCACCCATGTCCCTGTCTCACCCATGTCCCTGTCTCACCCATGTCTCTGTCTCACCCATGTCCCTGTCTCACCCATGTCTCTGTCTCACCCATGTCTCTGTCTCACCCATGTCCCTGTCTCACCCATGTCTCTGTCTCACCCATGTCCCTGTCTCACCCATGTCCCTGTCTCACCCATGTCCCTGTCTCACCCATGTCCCTGTCTCACCCATGTCTCTGTCTCACCCATGTCCCTGTCTCACCCATGTCCCTGTCTCACCATGTCTCTGTCTCACCCATGTCCCTGTCTAATGGATCTACAACTCTACTAATGGCAGGGCAAGAGCAGCTTGCTCAGCAATGACAAACATCACCTTCAAAACGATAACAAAGAAAAAGCCCGGGTTGAGACTCGCGTCTCCTCGCCGCAAGCAGCACTCACACACCTTGCTGGCATTATTATGACATGAAGATACCAAGCACGAGGCACACAGGAAGCACTGATCTGCACTGACTCAGGAGCAGAGAACGGAGGGACCGTGGCTGAAAACCAAGAGAACGGTGAAAGTCATGTGGAGACGGGAAGGGAGGATCCCTGTGTTGAAATCTGCGTAAACAAACGCTGTGTCCGAGGGGGATGACGAAGATCATATTGAATACTTCGTCCCCAGGAATCATTTATTAATCAGGAGCATCATCAAACATCACGGCGACAAGGTAGCCGAGGACAGAAGAAGAGAGGAGTAAGTCAAAGAATCTGTACGCCGGTAGAATACCGTCGCAGCCCACAACGTCATTTACTATGGATGTAACGGAGGTGGCCGAAGGAGGGAATCAGGAATTGCAAGAATTCGTCTTGGAGTATCCATGGAGATTATAGATAGAAAAAACAGCAAAAGTGTAGAATTGTATAGTATGAGTAAATCTGGACCTCAACCTGAGAGAGTGATTTGTGGAACCAGTTGCCGCGTAGCATTGTGGAGGTGGGGGTCCCTCGGTTGTTTCAAGCACGGGTTGGACAAGTATATGAGTGGGATTGGGTGGTTATAGAATAGGAGCTGCCTCGTATGGGCCAATAGGCCTTCTGCAGTTACCTTTGTTCTTATGTTCTTATGTTCTTATGTTCTTATGTTCTTAGTGTGCCCATCTAAAAGGCATTAGAAATAAGTATAGAAGAATAAATTTGACACTTTTTGTCAAATATAGATACTGTCCCTAAAAATTCCTTCCCCTCTCTCCACTTTGCAGCCGCAAGATAACGAAATCTTAAAGGTTGTAAGATGTTAAACCCTTCTTTTACAGTCTGATCAATTGTAACAGTTAAGTAGTCTCAGTCGTGTCTGAGTACTAGGGACAGGATGAGGTAAGACCTGGTGGAAGCTGGAGACACAGATGAGGCAGGACCAGAGGACACGGGTGGAAGCTGGAGACACAGATGAGGCAGGACCAGAGGACACGGGTGGAAGCTGGAGACACAGATGAGGCAGGACCAGAGGACACGGGTGGAAGCTGGAGACACAGATGAGGCAGGACCAGAGGACACGGGTGGATGCTGGTGACACTGATGAGGCAGGACCAGAGGACACGGGTGGAAGCTGGAGACACAGATGAGGCAGGACCAGAGGACACGGGTGGAAGCTGGAGACACAGATGAGGCAGGACCAGAGGACACGGGTGGAAGCTGGAGACACAGATGAGGCAGGACCAGAGGACACGGGTGAAAGCTGGAGACACAGATGAGGCAGGACCAGAGGACACGGGTGGAAGCTGGAGACACAGATGAGGCAGGACCAGAGGACACGGGTGGAAGCTGGAGACACAGATGAAGCAGGACCAGAGGACACAGGTGGAAGCTGGAGACACAGATGAGGCAGGACCAGAGGACACGGGTGGAAGCTGGAGACACAGATGAGGCAGGACCAGAGGACACGGGTGGAAGCTGGTGACACAGATGAGGCAGGACTAGAGGACACAGGTGGAAGAGGCACGTTTAAGTGATTGAAAACGTCCCCAAACATTTCTGTCCCACCTGGCATTCGAACCCGGGATTCCCGGCAGTGAGTCGAATACAAGACTCCTCATTTTGTACGTTATGGTTCCCAACGTACAACTTACAAAGTACTTAAATACTTTTGTACAAATTTACAAAGTACTTTAATTACTATGAAAAAGTAGCGACTCACAAATATCCACGTTTTCAATGCATTGGAAGGTTAGGTTAGGTGGGTTGCATTAGTTCGTACCCTTCTAGAAAGGTTAGATGTTTCTATTTTGGCCGTTGTGGCAACCCAAGAGAACGAGCTGCTCAATTAACATCTCTACAAGGAAGTACTACGATAAAACACGAAGGTAAGGAATACAAAGTAATATCCTTATCTGACCAGTGATTGACAAGACAAGACTGGAGACCTAAAGCTGAACCAAGCATGCACATCGATCTAGGTAAATCCTACTGGGGATATACAAGCTACAGACCATTTAAAACTCAAATGTGAACTGGCATCCCAGTTCACGTGCTGAACTGGGATGCCAGAGATGCTGGCCAGTCATTTCCCTCAAGGCGTCGTAGAGAGGTAATAGTGATGGCGGACTCGGATATATATACATGAAGGGAAAGCTTATAATTTGTTGTATAAAATTAGCGAGATTCCTGTCTCAGAAGGGCGTTATTGAGCATGTCCATAATGGTATCGTCGTTCTCGATTATATCAACGTCCTCGATGATATCAACGCCCTCGGTGACATCAAGATCCATGAAGATATCAACGTCCTCAGTAACATCAAAATACATGATGATATCAACGTCTTCGATGATATCAACGTCCTCGGTGACATCAAAATCCATGAAGATATCAACGTCCATGATGATATCAACGTCCATGATGATATCAACGTCCTTGATATCATCGTCCATAATGATATCCACGTTCATGATGATATCAACGCCCTCTGTGACATCAAAATCCGTGATGATATCAACGTCCATAATGATATCAACGTCCATGATGATATCAACGGCCATGATAATATCAACGTCCTCGATGATATCAACTTCCTCGATGATATCAACGCCCTCGGTGACATCAAAATCCATGATGATATCAACGTTCATGATGATATCAACGCCCTCGGTGACATCAAAATCCATGATGATATCAACGTCCATAATGATATCAACATCCATGATGATATCAACGTCCTTGATATCATCGTTCATAATGATATCAACGTCCATGATGATATCAACATCCTCGATGATATCAACATCCACGATGACATCAACATCCACAATGACATCAACGTACAATATGATATCAAATGTTAATGATATCAGCGTCCATAATTACATTATCATCATTGTAAAGCTGGTCGATGAAGATTTCAACATTTCTGTAAAGCATTGACGTCAACATCTCCATTATGACATCAATGTCTCTGTAAAGCTAGACCAGAATGACATCACTGTAAACTCATCAACGTAAAGACATCATCAATCTAGATATGTCAGTCTCAGTGATGACAGGAGAATAAATCCAATCCAGAATACTCGTGACATCACTTTTTATTTTTGTAAACTAATAACCCATTTGCATACGCGGTTTACAGACTACTAATCACCAATCAACGCTTCCTCAATCATTCATATCACCCTCGATCCATCTTCTGTCCGGATCTAAGACTCAAAGGTAAATGGAAACTTGGGTTTGATTCCTAAGGTCAAGGAATCTTAATCTTCTTATGTTTACAGACTCTTAATGTGTCCCCATACCCAATTTGCTAGACAGTCGACCCTTAACGGATTACTCAATATATACCCGTTACCCCCCTTTGCCAGACAGTCGATTCCTAATGGATTACTTAATATGTCCTGCATACCCCCTTCGCTAGACTGTCGAAATCGCCACCACTACCAGTCCCATTAGTATGACTGAAAAAGCTATCAATAGATTGGTTTTAATTTACATGTGGATAGCTAGGAACACAACAGCCGTAAGAAAACCATTAGGATTTTATCATTTATATATATAGAAAACCAGCACATCACAAATACATAAGCTAGCTGCAACTAGTAAGATTTTTGCTGTTGGGTTTTGTACAATACGTGGAATCGATGTACAGTTAGTTACTGGCAGTGATAGTTAATTGTAATCTAACGACAATTTGTTTTTGTTCCATTGTGGAGTGATTGAGTCCTATATTTTCATTATTTAGTTCCCATACCCCCAAAGGGGTGTGGATACACCCGGATTAGAACCCCCTGATAAACTGTTGTGCGCTGAAGTACCATACAGTTTTAAGAACATGTTGATACGCTACTTCCGTAGGATATCGTGGTTTCTTGGGCTCGTCCTGACGGATGTACAGTATACTGGTTGATTACTTTAAAAACTTGTAGGCTAGAAAAGTCACCCTGATGACAAGAAACCCACCTCGTTGATTGGAAAGCCACTTCGATGATAAGAAAGTCTCCTTGACGACTTAAAAGCCATTTCGACATCATGAAAGCCACCTTGATGTCAGGAATACCTCCTCAACAACAGAAAAGCCACTTCAAGTTCAAGAAAGCCACCTCGATGTCAGCAAAGCCACCTCGACGTTAGGAAAGTCAAGTCGACACCAGAAAAGTCACCAGGCAGGAAGGCAGACGATCATGAACCGGATAAAGTGAGGGACACCGGATAAAGTGAGGGACACCGGATAAAGTGAGGGACACCGGATAAAGTGAGGGACACCGGATAAAGTGAGGGACACCGGATAAAGTGAGGGACACCGGATAAAGTGAGGGACACCGGATAAAGTGAGGGACACCGGATAAAGTGAGGAACACCTGCCCACCAGTACGACAAAACGTGGACAGCATTTCGAGGCGTTGATGAAGTGCGATCTGATCCTGACTCCTGCACAGTGGGGAAGCGACCCCTAGGGTTATTTATCAAGTCCAAAACTCTACTTGGCAAACTTCTACCATCTCCCCGACAAGCAAACGCAGGAAAGACGAAAGCACAGTTGGAATAGTAAAAGCTGATACCATAAACCCTCTCTCTCTTACCCCTGTATTCAGGAAGGCATGTTTGGGCATGCGAGCGAGCGCCTCACGTACATGGGTGAGAGGCAACAGGAGTCAGTTGATGTCCTCAACGCAGAATGGTATATCATCTTGCCGATTCTTCTCAACCTTTATTGGAACTTTCATTGATGTAGCAGAGAGTCTGAATTGGCATCAAATGTGATTTTCTAGATGCTAGGGATGAGATTGGTGATGTTATACATTTTAATGTATAACCGGTTCAAGAAACTTTCACTGAAGGTCTCAACTCCCTTCTTTTCATCTTAATTAAGGCTGTGACGTCAGGACAGGCAAGGTCATGCCTGGGGTACATAAGGCGATGGCATCTCTCAGTGGACATCACTTCCAACCTTCCTCCTCGCCAGCGATGTCTTACAAGGTATAGTAACCCCTTTGTGTCCAGATTAATTAATTTTTAAAATGTATACGTTCGTCCATTTGGACATTTTGAAGGAATTTTATACAATGAAACAAAAATGACAAAAGCTGAAGACTAATTTTCACGTCTGAAATGATTGATTGTTTTCTCTGGTCATGATTGTTGGTCTGTTTTTTTCTCAGGTGATGATTGTGGCGGCCCTTGTGGTGGCCGCCGCTGCCCGCCCCGACGATGTCTTAGCTCCTCCAGGCAGCGCACCACCTCCAAGCCCTAGTTATTCCGCACCTCCTGCCCCTCTTCCGCTCCTGTTCCTCTCCCTGCTCCTGCTCCTGCACCTGTTCCACTTCCAGCTCCTGCGCCTTTCCCAGCTCCAGCCCCTGCTCCTTTCCCAGCTCCAGCCCCAGTTTCTTTCCCAGCTCCAGCCCCTGTTCCTTTCCCAGCTCCAGCCCCAGTTTCTTATCAAGCTCCAGCCCCTGCTCCTGTTCCAGCCCCTGCTCCTTTCCCAGCTCCAGCCCCAGCTCCTGCTCCTTTCCCAGCCCCTGCTTCTTTCCCAGCTCCAGCTCCAGTTCCTTCCCAGCTCCAGCCCCTGTTCCTTTCCCAGCTCCAGCCCCAGTTTCTTATCAAGCTCCAGCCCCTGCTCCTGTTCCAGCCCCTGTGCCTTTCCCAGCTCCAGCCCCAGCCCCTGCTCCTTTCCAGCTCCAGCCCCTGCTCCTTATCAAGCTCCAGCCCCTGTTCCATTCCCAGCTCCAGCTCCTGGTTACGGAGAAGCCATCGCTCCAGAGGAGGTCAGTAACAATCTCTACACTGGACAATTGACACCTGTCTAAACGAGCACGTAAACGCTCACCTGAATATACCTGTGGCCACCATCTCTCTCTCTAGTGGCATCGACGAAGACAGCAAGCCGGCGGCTTGTCAAAGATCCACCCATTTGTCCTGATGATTTTATAACAGCTTGTCTTTTCAGATAATACACCGGTTTTTAGTACGTTATGATCCCCTGTGGGCAAAATACGGGGTACTATGAGAAGTAGTGTCTCTCAAACAGCCTCGTTTTCTACGCGTTGGGCAGTTAGGCTCGGTGGGTGGTTTGGGTTCATAAGTCGTCGTATTTTGTCCGTTGGGGCTGTTTTATTAGTGTGAGAGGTAGACACTCTGATGACTAAAACTCGTACGAACCTTGTTGACCAAACCACACACTAGAAAGTGAAGGACGACAAGTTTCGGTCCGTCCTGGACCATTCTCCAGTCGATATATTTCAGCCACGTTATTGTGACTCCTCGTCTGCATCGTACGAACAATTATCATTCAAGAAGTACCCATCTTCGTCATTCACTGGGGTACTTATCTTCGACAGCCTTTTTAGTACATTTATATAAGGGCTATTCCTGTTATAATTAACTTTAGGTAATACTGCACTGAATACAGTGATCATGACGTTGTGACAGAGAACCTGTGATCAAAAGATCTGAAAGCTTGCTTAAGGAGTGCTGTTGCGTCACTGGGAGAGAGAGAGAGAGAGTAAATTCTACTCAGCTGCGTCACTGAGAGTGAGAGTAAATATCACTCAACTGCGTCACTGAGAGTGAAAGTAACCGTCACTCAGCTGCCACACTGATAGTGAGTGTAACTGTCAATTACAGTGATCTGTACTGTAGTACTTTCTACCTATCCCTCTCTCAGATTATAGACATGGCATTAGCTACATTCAAGTTGTCTCATAGTTCTGTCCCTTCCAATAAGGAAGGGATTATAGCCGCCTGTTTGTGTGACATTGTTATTAATCTAGCAGGACGTATGTCGTGATGTATATATTATTTTAATTGTTATTGCAGGGACCTGCGACGTACTCCTTCAGCTGGAAGGTGAAGGACGACTCTTTCGGCAACGACTTCGGCCACGACGAGGACCCGTGATGGTCCCCACACGGAGGGCGTCTACTACGTCCTGCTTCCCGACGGTCGAGTGCAGAAGGTTGTTTACACTGTCGACGGTGAAGGCGGTTATGTTCCCGTTGTGACCTACGAGGGTGAGGCCAAGGTCCCGACACCCATCGATACCCCAGTTCCTGGCAACAGCCCAGTTCCTGTTTACACCCCAGCACCTGTCTACGCCCAGGCACCTGTCTTCGGCTAAACCCTGCTTTAGACCGCTGTCTGCTACCCAGTTCCTTTCAAGATTCCAGTACCTGTCAATACCCCAGTTCCTGTCAATACCCCCCAGTTCCTGTCAATACCCCAGTTCCTGCCAATACCCAGCTCCTACCTACACCCTAGCTCCTGTGTATGGCTAAATGAAAAACCATATTGTTTGCCTTAGGCACTATACCCCGCATATTTCCTCTCAGTCGTATAATTCTTCATATATATTAACTCGGGTCCTGTTTCCCACATCCCAGGTTTTTAGCAGCCCAGCTCCTGTCTACGGCTAAGCCAGGCTGTATATTTAAACTACGAATATATTTTAAGTAATGAATGCTGCAAAAATAAAAAATGATGATGAAAACAAACTGATTTTATTGCATCTTAAACTAATGAATGAGTTTCTGTAGTTCTGAGATTATTACAAAGGTAATTGGGAGGGTGGGTGGCGGTGGAGTACAGCAATCAATAGGTCTGTATTCACTGGGCAGCCCGTCCTCATTAACAAAGGTCAAAGTCCATTCCATGCATCCGCTAAACCCCCTGTTTATAAATGAAAAACGGTTTATACACGACTCGACTTAAGTTGGAACCACAACGCTGTAAATGCTTCACCCACGTACTACAAATACAAATTATCGCCAACAAAACTTAAACATCTAACCTAACCAACACCTAAATATGCACATCTGCTTCTCGGTGTATATATTCTGAGAGCTTACAATAGCTCAGGATATAATTCAGAAATAAAGTATAACCTCAGAGTACGGTAATCGGGTTACATTAACCAACCACTGTCGGGCTTCAAGTCAACCTGTCCTCAGACCACGTCCATTCCATCCAGCGGTCGACCCCAAAGACCTTACCTTACCTTGAGGTGCTTTCGGGGCTTAGCGTCCCCGCGGCCCGGTCGTCGACCAGGCCTCCTGGTTGCTAGACTGATCAACCAGGCTGTTGGACGCATTCGCAGACGCATTCATCAATTTCACACATAAGACGCACATCCCCAGGAAGTCCCACACGCACATCCTGGGGATGTGCGTGTGTGAGAGAAATATATGCAGTAGATATGAAAGAGGAAATATAGGTTGGAAGTCCGCGCATTAGACAACACGGGGGAGACATCTCCCGTCACGCAGGGTGCAGTCGCACCTCCACAGATCTCCAGTATCATCTATTGACACTGGTAATGGCTCAAAAGGGCCACCACTTACGGGCTATTCATGCCCGTGCCACCTTTTGGATGGCTTAATCTTCATCAATCAATCAAGCATTAGACAACAGACGGTTAGGAAGGCAGGGTCGAAGACGTAACAGCTTGATCCTCCAGGCACGAATAGAAAACAAACACAAGCAACACATATTTTGGGACACATACACTCGCTCCGCGACAACCAGGGAACGATTAAATGAGATCAATCCTCAACATTTTGTACCTGTTCACTCAGCAATAATTGGGGACCTAGTTATAAACTCGCTAGGGGGAGAGAGAGAGAGAGATGATGATGAAGGAGACGAAGAAAAGAAAAGAGAGAGAGAGATATGAGGAGGAGAGTATATAAGAATATGCTGACATACTCAACCACAGTTACAGCCCCACTTCCTGTGCCAGGTAAGTCCACCACGGGCTCACCATAGCCCGTGCTACTTGCCCCGCTCCTGTGCCAGGTAAGTTCACCACGGGCTCACCATAGCCCGTGCTACTTGTAACTTTTTGTTCCTAGAAGCTGAATCTTAAACAACAACAACAATACTCAACCAGGGAAACCTATCTGGCCCTCTTTAATCATTCGATTCTTAAAACTTTAAACCAATGACATTTAGTAAAAAAAATACTTAATTATTTTAAGATGAATTTAATTTTTGTTCAATTAAATAATAACATTACTAATATATAATATTACAGTCATTTATATTTTTAGTCTTTTATATACATATAAATAACCATTTGGGTTTCAAAGGATTAGGACAACAGCTGAATTGACTTATCCTGTTGATACTGATGTAGATAGGAACTACGTCGAACAAAATTATGGAGGATTCCAATTTCTTTGTAGACTAAGTATGCACAGAAACCAAGGCAAGGTATACTGAGAATACCCATAAGATAAGGTAAGGTGTGCTGAATAGACACTGAGACAAGGTTTCCAGAGAGAAGAATAGAGGGGAACTATCAAAGACATGTGTGAAGATATATCAGCCTTGAGACATTCATGTTAAACGTTAACAAACTGTTTTAAAAATAATAACATTACAGTGGTTATAATAACCTCACATGTATTGAGTAAGTGTTGTAAGAACATGAGTGTAATATGTGAATATTTCCCGAACACATTGTTGTTTTATATAAAACTGTACAAGTAGCTTATCTAGTTTGTAAGTTGCTTAGCTACACTTAGTTTGAGGTTCAGTTCCTGAGCCCACTATGTGCCTCTGTATCCTTTTCCAGCTACCTCCCACAGAATGTGAATGGGTCCCACTACCGCCCACGGAATGTGAATGGGTCCCACTACCTCCCACAGAATGTGAATGGGTCCCACTACCGCCCACGGAATGTGAATGGGTCCCACTATCTCCCACAGAATGGGAATGGGTCCCACAGAATGGGAATGGGTCCCACTACCTCCCACAGAATGGGAATGGGTCCCACTACCTCCCACAGAATGGGAATGGGTCCCACTATCTCCCACAGAATGGGAATGGGTCCCACTACCTCCCACAGAATGGGAATGGGTCCCACTACCTCCCACAGAATGGGAATGGGTCCCACTACCGCCCACGGAATGGGAATGGGTCCCACTACCTCCCACAGAATGGGAATGGGTCCCATTACCGCCCGTAGAATGAGCACTGGGTCCACTATCATCCACAGGATAGGGATGAGGTCCCACAGGAGGGGTATAGAGGTACATAATAAACAACTAAGTGTTTTAATGTATAGAGTGTGAAACATCGTCCATTCTCCATTCGTTTCAGATGTGTGGGATGGGTGTCCATGACGGGCGATGGGAGGCAATGCACATCTTTTCTGATTGTCATTCAACGTGGTCATGAGTGTAATGGAATTCTGAAATAGTGAAGGTGGCGATCATTATTCCATGTGATGGCGGAAATCTGAATGTAAAAAGAGGCTTTTTTTGGGTTATCTTAGAGAATGCGATCAGTATGATAACTATGAAGTGATTCTAATAGGTGATCTAAATAGCTGTAAGAGGGAAAAGACTCTGAGAACGATCTAATGGGGTGTAAATGTTGTCTCAGGATTAATAAGGGGAGTTCATCAGTTGGGATGTTGATAGGTTAATTGTTGGAATTGATGAATGCAATGGAGAAAAAGAACTGGGTTGGTGTGGAGAATTGAATAAGTTTTCAGGATATCACTGTTCTATCAATTATCTGGATAACAATGTGACATCAATTATATGAATAGCTCTGAGTTATCAATGATCCAGATAGCACTGTGTTATCAATGATCTGGATATAATTGCATTATCAATGCTCAGGATACAATAATGGGATGCTCTAATTAAGAGAGGTTTCTTGTTGCTAATGAGTATAAAGATATCTTCACCCTCCTCAGGAGACAGTTGTAGGTAGAGGCTAAGGAGAGGCTCTTGCTAGAGGGCTCCTGATGCAGCCGTGACCCAGGGGTCAGGATGTGTCAAGCATTTATGTCTCCACTTACGAAGCCTGTACATCTTTCCACGATCATGGTGGCTTAGTGTGTATTTATTGAACAGTTTTCGAAGGAAACTTCACAACTCAAGGTTATTATTGTCATAGACAACCTCGTAGTGCTTCGGAGCTCATAAACTATTTAATATATGTAAATTAGGCCACCAACAATGAAGGAAGATGTATCCGAGAGAGTGAAGCGAGAGACAGAGAAAGGTGAGTATATATGAATGCAGACACATTCGACAAAGTAAATCCTCCTGACTAGCCTTTAGGCGTTCGAATCATTGACTTTTTATCCAAATTAAACATTTTCGTTGTAATAAAATTATAATTTAGTTCAATATGCACTTTATTTTTGTTCTATGGAATAAGAGTATTACCAATAAATAATATTAGTCTAATATAAATATACATTTCATGTCGATTGGGTATCAAATGATTATTACAAGATCGGAGTTGATCCTGTTGCTTTCTCGTAGACAGATTCTAGGGTGTAGAAAGGAACTGGGGTATAGACATGATTTAGAATATAGATGCGGCTTGGAAGCTTTTCCTAGACGTAGAATTGAAGTGGAATGTAGACAGGACCTGTAGTGGCAATGGGAGATCGGATGAAGATGTGGGATATAGACTTAAACCGGGATGTAGATGGAGCTTGGGAGCTTGTTCTAACCGTAGACAGGAGCTTTGGTGGTCACGGGAGGTGGGGTGTAGACAGGAGCAGGGGTGGTGGGGGGAGGTGGAGTGTAAACAGGAGGTGGAGTGTAGACGGGTGTCTGGGGCTTGGCCGGGGCCTCGTAGGTCACAACAGGAACATAACCGCCTTCACCGTCGACAGTGTAAACAATCTTCTGTACTCGACCGTCGGGAAGCAGGACGTAGTAGACGCCCTCCGTGTGGGGACCATCACGGGTCTCGTCGTGGCCGAAGTCGTTGCCGAAAGAGTCATCCTTCACCTTCCAGCTGAAGGAGTACTTTGCAGGTGCCTGAAACACCAATAACAAATTTGATATACATGTCCTGTGTCGCACGAGAACGGTCACATAAATACTTAGAACAAAAACAAGGGGTTTAATTAACATTTTCCTGTATAAAGTTGACTGACGGACTTTCATTTTGGAAAAGTCAGTCGCTGGCTACCCCCATATGTTAGCTACTTACCTCCGGTGGAGGAGGGGGAGGTGCTCCGTAGGTTGGTGCTGGGGCAGGAGCCGGTGCTGGGGCAGGTGCTGGGGCAGGAGCCGGTACTGGGGCAGGAGCCGGTACTGGGGCAGGAGCCGGTACTGGGGCAGGAGCCGGTGCTGGGGCAGGTGCTGGGGCAGGAGCCGGTACTGGGGCAGGAGCCGGTACTGGGGCAGGAGCAGGGGCAGGAACTGGGGGCGGGGCACCATAGGTTGGGGCAGGAGGTTTATCAGGGCGGGCCGCAGTGGCCGCCACAAGAGTGACCAAAACCATAACCTGGAGAATCATAATAAAACATTGTATTAAAACATAAAATACACGAGAAATATAGCTGCAGCGTATGCAAGTATATCTCACTGCATCTAAACCTCTGCGAATGCCAAACACATCCAATAATACTAAATAATATTAGAATTGTGAATAGCAGACAACTAGGATGTTTCTGTACCTTGTAAGACATCTCAGATAAGGAAGAGGGTGATGACTGATGTTCATCATGGGATCCCAACCCCCTTATATACCCCAGCCTCAACCCTGCCTGTCATGACGTTACAACCTTGAGATGGTAGGGAAGGGGGTTGTACCCCTTACATGTTATTTATTACAAGCCAGTGAGTGGTAGATTCAACAGTTAGAGCATTAACAGACATCTTTACTTTTAGTAATTGTCGTTTAATAAAGACTTCATTATATAACCTTCATTTCCAGAGGACCACATTCCGGGAGGCACAGCGCTAACCTGTGTAGATGCTAGGGTACCTCTACCTTAAAGTAGTGATCACTAACTCTCTAGGAGTGTAAGGTAATCTGTCTGGGATATTTTTTCATCTTACTTGATCTCAAACCCTCTAAGATTCTAGAGCGACTTCGCTGGAATATTTCTCATTGTTATTTCTGACATATATATCTCCCCCATGGTATGATAAGAGTATTGTAATCAACTACATTAGGGAAAGTAATGTGTCGACAATGAGTCCGCTATTTTCGTGTTATGTGTCCACTACGTGTACGTTATGTGTCTTATATAAGTACGTAATGTGACCGTTTTATATCCCCTCAATATGAACGGTCTAAACAATGTCATTATATAAGACCCGCATTGACTTTTATATTTTGACTAAGAATGCTATTTTGAAATTATTTTGAATCATGTAAATTATTTTGTATGTGAAATTATTTTGTATCATGTTAAAAAGTTTACGAATCATTCAGATTAAATCTTATAATTGCTCAGCGCAAAGCTTTAAATCATTCAGCGCCAAACCTTATGTAGTTTAATGAAAAGTTTTAAATCGTTTATTGATAAGTTTTATATCGATCATCGCAAAGCTTTATATCATATAGCGCAAAGCTGTCGAATCACTCAAGCCTAAGCTTCTAAACCATTCAGCTTAACAAGTGGTGTACCTCAGGACGCCTCACTTGCCCCTACAGTATTTCTAAATGCAAATGAAAATTCTAATATATTTTTTGTAATTGTAATTTTGGCGATGAAACAAGGATTTGGATTTGACGAGGGGAAGGAATGGTGCCCAACCACTAGGACGGTCGGGAATTGAACACCGACCTGCATGAAGCGACACCGTCGCTCTACCGTCCAGCCCAAGTGGTTGGACGTAGGGAAAAGGAGAATCATTAAAGTCACGTATAGAGAAATCAACCTTGATTCAATAATGTTAAGCTTTAACAAACTGTTTTAAAAGACGATGACATTACATTCGCCATTAGCAACATCCTCACGTGGATGCAGTACATGTTGTATGAACAGAAGTGAAGGAAGATGAGAGTGCATATTTCGTAAACACATTGTCGGTATACATACAACTGTGTATTAGATTGTCAAGTTTGCAACTTGCATAGTTAATCTAATTTTGCGGTTCAGGTCCTGAGACCATTATGTACCTTTGTAACTTTTTTCCAATATTGCCTCTATGGTGTGTACGAATTCCACTACCGCCCACAGGATGGGGTACGAGTTCCACTATCGCCCACAGGATGGGGTACGAGTTCCACTATCGCCCACAGGATGGGTACGAGTTCCACTATCGCCCACAGGATGGGTACGAGTTCCACTATCGCCCACAGGATGGGTACGAGTTCCACTATCGCCCACAGGATGGGTACGAGTTCCACTACCGCCCACAGGATGGGTACGAGTTCCACTACCGCCCACAGGATGGGTACGAGTTCCACTATCGCCCACAGGATGGGTACGAGTTCTACTATCGCCCACAGGATGGGTACGAGTTCCACTATCGCCCACAAGATGGGGATGCATCCCCTACCGCTCTCAGGATGGGTGTGGAGTTCAATACCGCCCTCATGATGGGGATGCGGTCCACTACCGCTCTCAGGATGAGAATGAAGATGCCTAACAAATGAACTAAACTAAACTGTCTGTTCGTATACAGTGTGTGTCCCCTTTCCATTCGTTTTAGATATGTGGGTTGGAGGTCTATGAAGAGGGATGAGAGGCAATGAACAACTTTTCTTATTGTCATTCAATGTGTTAATGATTGTAATGTAATTCTGAAATAGTGAATGTGGCGATCATTATTCCATATACACTATGTGCTGAATTAACGTGAATGTTAAAGAGGCACTTTGAGATATCTTAGAGAATGACATCATTTTGATAACTATGAGTTATGGGATAATTGTAAGAGGTGATCTAAATAGATAAGTGCAGGGAATAGACTCTGAGAATGATCTAATTGGTGTTAGATCATTAATGATCTGATGTTTTAAGATGCGCTAGATAAACACATACTTAACTTATACTAATGAAGTGTCCAATATTAATTACACACCTGCCAGTTGAACACAATTTGGTAACCTTCAGAAACTATTAGATACAAAGAATATTAACCTCAATTTTTTCATTTATTAATTTATTATATAATACTGACCTCAAAATATATTTTTATTTATTATTTAACATTATCCTTTATATTAATTTAACATTGAGCTCAACATATTAATTATTTAACTCTAACGTCGACGTCAAATTTAACGTTATCCTCAATATTATTTCTTAAATTATTTACTATTTATTTACCACGATGCAAATCACCATAAAAAATTCTGTGTAATGCCTGATTCTCAAATTTTAATCTATATACAAAATACAGAAAATGCAGCAACACTACAAGTAACTAAAATCATAAAGTAATTCTGGGCATGAGTACTAAAGTTACTTTATAATAATTAAACTTCTATTCTTATTTTATTTATTTATAATACTAAGCCAATTAGGACGAAAAACAATTACTCTGAGAAAACTGAATATTCTGCTAATATTATTCTCTTATCAATGATCAAAATGTGCGTTATCAGTGTTCTAATTAACAATGTGTTATCTCTGATATTGATAACACTATTTTATCAATGATCTAGAGCAGGGGTCTCCAAACTTTTCAATGTAAGGGCCACATTATATATTTCCCATATTTATGCGGGCCGGAGGAATAAAAAATGAAAAAACAAAAACAAAAAACAAATCAGTGCCAGTAATTTAATTTCCTCAAATATTAAAGTATAAACATGGAAAAATTAAAACATATCTTTTTGGAAAAAATCAGGGTAAACTAAATAGATTCCTGCCTTTAGTTTTATGCAACCAAATTAGTGTGACGAATGATACTGTCGTTTTGACTTCAAAATTTCATAAAATCAGGTTCCAGATTAGATGAGCCAATTGTAAGAATTGATTTCAAGTGATCATCAGACAAATTTGCTCGATAGTTAGATTTCACATACTTCATTTTGGAAAAAGTTTGTTCACACAAGTATGTTGAACCAAAAATGGACACAAAACTACAAGCAAACTTTATCAAATTTGGAAACTGATCTGGCTGCAGGCATTTATAAAAAACATTTACTTTCTCTGTGAGAAATAAATCAATTTCTAATCTGAGCTCAAAGAAATGCAGCAAAACCTTTCCACAACTAAGCCATCTAACTGCTGTATAATAAGGCAAGTTAACAAACTCTGCATCAATTTCTTTCAAGAAATCACGGAAGTGGCGATGGTTGAGTGCATGAGATCTAATGAAATTAACCACAGAAACAACAGGTTTCATGACACAAGACATATCAACATATTTTAGGCACAATGCTTGTTGATGGATAAGGCAATGCAGAAAAATGGGTTTTGAGAATCCTCCAACCTCACAAGCTGTTGTAATTTGCCCAACCAAACCCTTCTTTGTCCCAGACATATTCTTTCCTCCATCAATTGTCACACACTGCACTTGTTTCCATTCCAGGTTATATTCTGTCATAGTTTTACTTACTTCATTGAAAATGTCCTCTCCAGTTGTTGTGGTGTGCACGCTGTGAACTGATGCTAATTCTTGGCTCACATTAAATTCACTATCAACACCACGAATGAATACTAAGAGCTGAGAAGTATCACACACATCAGTTGATTCATCCAACGCAAGAGAATACCAACAAAATCTTTTTGTTTTTTCCTTTATTTGCCGAATTATGTCGCCTCCTAAATCTTCAATTCTACGAGCAACAGTATTTGACCCAAGACTTATCATTTTGAAGAGGTTTACTTTTTCTGGACATACCTCTCCTGCTGCTTCCACTATACACTCTTTTATGATACTACCATCAGTGAAAGGTTTTCCTTTTTTAGCCAACACATAGGCAACTTTGTAACTGGCTCTAGTTGAAGTTTCATTTTCAGATTTTTTCTTACTGAAAACAGCTTGTTGAGAATGCAGACTGTGCTGAAATGATTCAAACTTTTTAGTGCGTTCTGCTCCTGTGATGTGAGAATAACTTGAGCCATGTTTAGATTCATAGTGCCGACGAATATTGTATTCCTTCAGAACAGCAACACTGTCTCTACATATTATGCATAAAGCTTTATCATTTGCTATCACAAAAAAGTACTTTATCTTCCATTCGTCATTGAACCGACGGCACTCACTGTCCACTTTTCTTTTCTTTATCTTTTCCATATCTGAAACATAAGGGTAAAATAAATGAAATAAATTCTACAGGAAAAAAACAGCTTGTATGTGGTGTTAAAAAGCATAGCATATTATTATAAAGTGGTAAATATTATGGCAACAGCTTTCGTTGATAAACTTAATGGTTACCATTTTAACTATTTTAAACATGCAATATTTTTGGCTACAATAGTATTATTGCTATTTTGTATAACTAAGATAAAGGCATTGTCAAAGTACAGAGAAAAGAATATTGTACAGTGTTTGTGCTCCCTGAAACGGAAGCAGCGAAGCCCAACTCGCCCTCCATCCCCACAATATACAGTTATACACAACTGATTGGTTGTAATGCACAACACATACCTACCAGTATTAGTATCTGTGCGTAAACACTATCGAGAGAGAGGAAAACTGACTCGGGTTGAGCGCCACCAGTCAGCAGCCCCAGCTTTGAATAATTCTGCGATGCCATTCGTACGAAAATTATTTTTTCAAGGCTACCACACAGGGATTTGTTTGGAGGGCCGGATGAAATTATGTGGCGGGCCGGATGTGGCCCGCGGGCCATAGTTTGGAGACCCCTGATCTAGAGAATACTGTGTTATCAATGATCTAGAGATTACTGTGTTATCAATGATCTACATAGCACTGTGTCATCAATAATCGGGATATTACTGTGTTATCTATGATTTGGATATCAATGAGTTACCAATGATCGGGATACCACAATTTTACCAATTATCAGGATATCACTGTTATCGATGATAAGGATATCACTGAGCTATCAATGACGTGAATATCACTGACTTAGCAATGATGTAGATATCACTGAGTTGGTAGTAACCTGGATATTTCTGTTATCAATTATCAGGATATCACTGAGCTGGCGATTATCTCCAGAAATTTGTCTTATTGTGTATATTACAAAGTATCTCATGACAACCCGTTCTCGCAAATTTAATAAGTCAATATTGACTTATTAAATATGTGCATAGGTGACATACTTAACATAATAGATACCCTTAAAAAGATTCATAGAAAACACCGACCTTACCTAACCTTGTTAGTATCTTAAGATAAGCATCTTATAGCTTCGTAATTACAATTATTACCTAACCTATAATAGGTATAGGTTAAGTAATAATTGTAATTACGAAGCAATAAGATGCTTATCTTAAGATACTAACAAGGTTAGGTAAGGTCGGTGTTTTCTATGAATCTTTTTAAGGGTATCTATTATGTTTAGAATATCACCTATGCACGTAGTTAATAAGTCAATATTGACTTATTAAATTTGCGAGAACGGGTTGCTCATGATTCCTCTCAGTTTCTCCTCATACATATGTGAAACACCATAATTACAACCTATAAATATTTTGTAAACTGGAAGGTCATTTCAGAGGTACATATCAGTAATGGGATTCTCTAATTAAGAAAGGTTTCTTAACTAGTAACACTTAACAAGAAACGCTTGTCACTACGTCGAGACCTCGAGGGCTCTTGATGCAGTCATGTGCCAGGGTCAGGATATGTCAATCATTTACGTGTCCACTTACGAAGCCTGTACATCCTTCCACGATCATGGTGGCTTAGTGTGGATTTATTGAGCAGTTTACGAGCAAGTAAACTTCACAGCCCAAGGTTATTATTGACATAGACAACCTCGTAGTTCTTCAGAGGTCATAAACTTTTTAATACATGTAAACTAAGCCACAACACTGAAGGAAGATATATCAGAGAGATAGAGAAGCGAGAGACATAGATAAATGAGATGAGTGAGGATGAGAATATATATATATATATATATATATATATATATATATATATATATATATTATTATATATGACCGAAAAAGTAAGATTAATAATTCTAACACGAATTTTCTCGATCTTTCTTACGTTTCTTTTCACTGTTGGTGGTAATTAAAAAATCAATTCTACAAAATTCATTTTTATTTCTAGTCTGCATAAGCAACAGGGCTCCATTAAGGAACATATAATCTCTTCCCACAACCAAACCATCGCCAGAGAAATCCTAGTAAACAACAGAAATCATCGATAGATACAGCGATAGCAGGCGGCTTGACGTCTGCGAGGCTCTACACATCAAGAAGTCAACACCAGCAATCAACAGCCAATTAATGCACAACTATATTCTACCCACCTCAAGACTCCGCTCCAATATAGAAGCATCAAGAAATATGGACCAATAGGCTTTCTACAAATCACTTCCATTCAATACCCATTGTTTCGTGTTCTGTCTTGTGTTTAGGAATTTAATACCCTATTAATACCACCTCACCCCATCCACCTCACTCAAATGTAGATATAAACAAATCGAAGATGTGTAAGTTCTATTCAGTTGTGTATGTGTAAGCTAAAAGTCTTTGAAAATGTAGTAAGTTTTACGAAACGCGCTCAAGTGTCGCGTCAGACTAGAAATAAAAATGAATTTTGGAGAATTGATTTTTGAATTACCACCAACAGTGAAAAGAAACGTAAGAAAGATCGAGAAAATTCGTGTTAGAATTATTAATCTTACTTTTTCGGTCATATTTAATAATATATGTCTACAGGAAAGACTGGTACCAAAATATACTAATATATATATATATATATATATATATATATATATATATATATATATATATATATATATATATATTTTATATTATTATATATATATATATATATATATATATATATTTTTATATTATTATATATATATATATATATATATATATATATATATATATATATATATATATATATATATATATATATATATATATATATATATATATATATATATATTGAATATGACCGCATATTCTGTATTTATTATTTTCTGGTTTAGGGCTTCTATCCCTCTAACTATTTTCTTAGCATCAGGGCTTAATTGAAATAGGAGTTCTCCAAAACTCATTTCCGTACTTTTAAGGTGAAGAAAAGAAGTGATTTACTATAGAGTGTATTACACTTATTTGTATAATTTGCACGACGTTTCGAACCTCCATGGTTCATTCTCAAGTGAACAGATCTTACTATACTAGTTGATTTTATACCCGCATTAGGTCAGGTGATAATACAATGAAGGTGAAAACACGGGGGGATACATAAGGGATAAACATAGGGGCTGCAGAAGGCTTATTGGCCCATACGAGGCATCTCCTATCTAAACACAAAGATTAATCCAGTGTAATTGGCCTGTTATGTTGGACATTGTCTTCTGTGTTGGCATCGATATGTTCTTGTCTTGTCCTTACTCTCATGGTGGGTAGAGTAAATAGTTCCGTGATTTGGGTGTTCATGGTAGGTCGCTCTATTCTTATGTGAATTGCCTCAAGAATTTGTAATCTTCTTGAAGAAGATTGGAACAAAAATTCATTGTATTATCACCTGACCTAATGCGGGTATAAAATCAACTAGTATAGTAAGATCTGTTCACTTGAGAATGAACCATGGAGGTTCGAAACGTCGTGCAAATTATACAAATAAGTGTAATACACTCTATAGTAAATCACTTCTTTTCTTCACCTTAAAAGTACGGAAATGAGTTTTGGAGAACTCCTATTTCAATTAAGCCCTGATGCTAAGAAAATAGTTAGAGGGATAGAAGCCCTAAACCAGAAAATAATAAATACAGAATATGCGGTCATATTCAATGAAACATGTTTGAAAGAAAACCTGCTGCCAGTATACACCAATATATATATATAATATATGCAGGCACATTCGACAAAGGAAATCTTCCTGACTCGTCTTTAGGCGTTCGATTCTTATTAACTTTTTATTCAAATGAACATTTTTTGTTGTAATAAAATTTTAATTTAGTTCATAATGCACTTTATTTTTGTTCCATGGCATAAGAGTATTACCAATAAATAATATTAGTCTAATATAAATATACATTTTATATCGATTGGGTATCAAATGATTGGGACAAGATCCGAGTTGATCCTGTTGCTCTCTCGTAGACAGATTCTATGGTGTAGAAAGGAACTGGGGTATAGAAATTATTTAGAATATAGATGCATCTTGGAAGCTTTTCCTAGACGTAGACTTGAGGTGGAATGTAGACAGGAACTGAAGTGGTAACAGGAGCTCAGATGAAAATATGTTGGATATTGACTTGAACCTGGATGTAGATGGAGCTTGGGAGCTTGTTCTAACCGTAGACAGGAGCTTTGGTGGTGGGGGGAGGTGGGGTGTAGACAGGAGCAGGGGTGGTGGGGGGAGGTGGGGTGTAGATAGGAGGTGGAGTGTAGACGGGTGTCGGGGGCTTGGCCGGGGCCTCGTAGGTGACAACGGGAACATAACCGCCTTCACCGTCGACAGTGTAAACAACCTTCTGTACTCGACCGTCGGGAAGCAGGACGTAGTAGACGCCCTCCGTGTGGGGACCATCACGGGTCTCGTCGTGGCCGAAGTCGTTGCCGGAGGCGTCGTCCTTCACCTTCCAGCTGAAGGAGTACTTTGCAGGTGCCTGAAATACCAATAATAAATTTGATATACATGTCCTGTGTCGCACGAGAACGGTCGCATAAATACTTAGAACAAGAACAAGGGGTTTAATTAACATTTTCCTGTATAAAGTTGACTGACTGACTGACTTTCCTGTGGGAAAGTCAGTCGCTGGCTACCCCCCATGTGTTAGCTACTTACCTCCGGTGGAGGAGGGGGAGGTGCTCCATAGGTTGGGGCAGGAGCCGGTGCTGGGGCAGGAGCCGGTACTGGGGCAGGGGCAGGAACTGGGGGCGGGGCACCATAGGTTGGGGCAGGAGGTTTTTCAGGGCGGGCAGCAGTAGCCGCCACAAGAGCGACCAAAACCATAACCTGGAGAATCATAATGAAAAATTACATTAAAATATTATATAACACGAGAAATATATCTGCTGCGTATGCATGTATATCTCACTTCATCTAAACTTCTGCGAATGCCAAGCACATCCAATGCTAAATAATATTAGAATTGTGAATAGCGGACAAATAGGATGTTTCTGTACCTTGTAAGACATCTCGAGTAAGGAAGAGGGTGAAGACTGATGCCCAGCAAGGATTCCAAACCCTTATATACCCCAGCCTCCACCCTGCCTGTCATGACGTTACAACCTTGAGATGGTAGGGAAGGGGGTGTTGTACCCCTTACATGTTATTTATTACAGGCCAGTGAGCGGTCAACAATTAGAGCATTAACAAATATCTTTACTTTCAGTAATTGTCATTTAATGCAGACTGCATTACAAGGTCAAATAAAGTTGTAGGACTTCAGAGACAGATCCAGGGAACCACATCCCGGGAGGCACATCACTAACCTGTGTAGATGCTAGGGTACATCTACATTAGAGTAGATGAGTAGACCCATAATGAACACCAGCCTTTCATCAAGTCAGCTTCTCTATCTACCGACAAGTCAAAGAATTTGCGTGCTGCTATTTACTTAGCTAAATTAATATATAGATTCAGTCCCTGAGCCCATTATGTGCCTCTGTAGCCTTTTCCAATATCGCCCACAGGATGGATATGGGGATAGTGGACCCACTATCACCCGCAGGATGTGTATGGGTCCACTACCGCACACAGGATAGATGTGAGGTTCCACATCCATTATGGTGTAATATTAAGTGAACTTAGCTAACTAAAAGCGCTATCTAACAAGGCTTTACCTTAAGACTTACAAACAAATATAATCAAACAATATTTTTGCAAGATTAAAAAGTTCGCTTGAGTTATCTGGACCAAAGAAAATGCAGATAAGATATTTATATTTGCAGAAATCCACGAGAGCAATGGCAGTTACGAAAGATTTCGAACGTAAAGTAAATATCAAATAGTGAATTCGAACACCAGGAATTGCTCGTTTGTAGAATACGCCAGAACAGTCTAGAGGATATTTCTGATAATAGTCTGATGGTTTAATTGCCAGTAGTAATAGTCTGATAATATGATGGACAATAAACGATTTATTCCTCCAAGGAGTGCCGGACCAACCGGGCTGTGGTGGGTATGTGGGCCTGCGGGCCGCTCCAAGCAACAGCCTGGTGGACCAAACTCTCACAAGTCAAGCCTGGCCTCGGGCCGGGCTTGGGCAGTAGAAGAACTCCCAGAACCCCATCAACCAGGTATATGTGGGCCTGCGGGCCGCTCCAAGCAACAGCCTGGTGGACCAAACTCTCACAAGTCAAGCCTGGCCTCGGGCCGGGCTTGGGCAGTAGAAGAACTCCCAGAACCCCATCAACCAGGTATCAGCCAACCAACAATAGTCTGATGGAAGTATGAGCTTTCATCTAGGCTAATATCTTTCATCTAGGATAATAGCTTTCATCTAGGATAATAGCTTTCATCTAGGATAATAGCTTTCATCTAGGATAATAGCTTTCATCTAGGATAAAAGCTTTCATCTAGGATAATAGCTTTCATCTAGGATAATAGCTTTC